>NW_026611704.1:0-308649 GCF_023638135.1 Falco biarmicus
TATCCCCCTGCCTCCATTCAGCCAAAACAGAGCTGACAGCTCCCTCCTCTTGAGGTGTTTTAGCTCTACCCAAGCCAGTAGAGCTCTGCTTTGCCCCAGGGTTATCCAGGCACGTAGGAGGGAAGAGCAGGCAGAAGACCTCCTTACCAGGTCTGCAAACCATCTTTTGCATGTACTCGGTGCACTTCTCCACCTCGTTTTTGGGACCTCGGAGTTGGACGATGTCACTCTTGTGTGCAGGGTCTGGGAAGCTGATGATAACCTGCAGGAGCGGTCATTTCTAGTTAGCTCAAGCAAAAAGCAAGAACCCTTGTGTCAGACACATGCAAAGGTTGGGGGGATCCTACTCATGCCCTTTTCCCATTCAGAAACGGGGAACCGTGTTAGCGGCCTCTGGCTAAAAGAACTATCTTCTCAGACACTTGCGCTACAGAGCCACTAAAGTTACGACTTCTGTGACGACAGGCCTACTACCCATGTAGGAAATATCCCCTCTGGATTCCTCCTCTCCTACAAAGCCTTAACTCTGGGTATTGCTCCCGGATTTCCCAGACCCGCTCAGCCTTCTGCCCAATGATGGTCCGGTGGAATTTCTGCTCAACGATTAGGTCCGCAGCGTGTTCATTTTCCTGATGGGAACAGAGGGCACACTGAGTGTTCAGCCGGAGAGCCATCTACTTTGACTTAGCGGTTTGCTGCCCGACGGTTTACTTGCCAGCACTGTCCCTCTTTTCTCCAGACAAAATTCACTCTGCGTTGACAGAGAAAGGCTACCCGAGGGAACAGGGGAAGACATTTGTGAAGAGGAACTTGCACTTGTCATGAGATCCAAGTGCTCGGTGGGCAAGGGGCACACACTCGCACCAGAAGGTTACAAGGGAACACGAGAGCGCAAACCCCTGCAGTCTCCCAAACATCACGTCCTACCCACTCACCATACGGGAAGCGAGTTCCAGCAGCTCTTTCTTGGCCTGTGGGACCCCCTGTGGGTCTCCTTCCATTCTGATCGGGTTGCTCTTCTCGTTGTCCGGGGGAATGCGCACAGACACCTTGTACAGATCCTTCATCCTGTTCACTTCGAGGCAAGGACTGTGGTGACGCCATCTGCTAGGCAAAGACCTGGAAGCAAGGCACCTTGATTATCACTGCTCAGAGGCTGTTGAAGAAGTAAAGCCGCCTCTGGGAAGGGCTCAGCGGGGTAGGGTTGAGACAGGGGAAATTGCCTCTTCCCCCTGGAGTTCACTGAGAGCAGACCTGTGCCACACGAGAGCCTGTCCAAGTAAATACCGTGGCATCTACAGAGCCCATTGTTCCCTTGTCAGAGCGAGGCGTGTTTCTTCCCCAAACAGTATCACATTTAGAGCAGAGGACAATCGTTCCTTTCTACCCCAAACTCTTGGCTGGGGTCACGTTGCAGTGCTATCAAACTAGCAGACCGCAACAAGGCTTTACCGTTGACCATATTCTACTGCCGGTGCTGTAGCGCCTTCCTCCAGAGGCCAGACCACACTGCTCCTCCTCCAGCTGACACCCTCTCCCACAAGCCACAGGGCTATTTAACCCCTTAGCGGGAACCAGCTACACCTGCACGTCATCCACGTCAATCAACCCACTGCCTCTGAGGCAAGGCCACAGCTGCGTGTTATCAATGCTAATCAACCCACCGCCTTCATTCCTCTACAGGGAGAAGCTCACCAAGCACATTTCCACCACCCACAACTGGCTGCTAAAATGTCATTCGCACAGAGAAGTAATTCCACTACTGTTCAGGCTCCCAAGGTACTTTCACACGTTAAAGCCATCGCAAGGCCTCACGGCCCATTTCTCTCCTTGTACCACCACCACTCCAGGAAAGCAGAGGAAACGTGATGGAGACAGCACACTGGGTGAGCTACAGAGCCCCTGATACCATCTACTAAACACGAAGAGTGTGAGCATGGGAAGGACTAGAAAGGCACTCCACTTACCGTTTAGCTGCGTTCTTGCCAATGAGGTGTCGGTGGAATTGGTGGTCAGCCTTGATTATTGCGTAATCCATCCCGTGGATCTAAAAAGAATTATATTTTTATATCTATATCTATATATGTATGTATGTCCAATATTATATATTATATTATATAGGGCCAGGTAGGACAGGCCACCGCTTCTGTCTCGTGCCCTAAGTAACTGCCTACTGCCAGTATTGGCACTGACTCACCAGCGGTCAGCTACAAGCACTTCTGCTCTTAAGCAGAGCACAAGCATTCCTCTGCTTTGAGAAGAGAGCATTGTGCTCATGAAACATTGAAAAGACTCACTTCTATGCCTCTCCAGCTATAACCAAGAGAATCCTTCCTTCTCCGCACCAAAAAAATTAATGCTGACTTTTCAAGGATGCTATGGATGACCAAGGGGTGTCATCCACCTGCCACACAATTTGTCTCCTGCAAGTTCGATTAAGCATGCCAAGACATCCTATGGATGTGACAAACACCTCATCACCTCTGCTCTGTTGCCCCTTCTTCCCCCAGTTTCTTACTGGAACTAGTAACTGCAGCTCACCAGTTCCTTGAGCACGGCTTCAATCTGTTCCTGAGCCACATGCACATCTTCTGTAGGTCCTTCCAAAGTGATGTTATCCTCTCCTCCAGTGAATTTGATGTGAACCTTGAGGTGAAGGACAATGAATCTCTTCAGAATTTGCCAAGATCCAAGCCAGGCCAATGCTTTTGGTCAGGCCTACACCATCGATCCCTGCCACTGAGAGATGTGCTCCTTCCCCAAAAGCCCAGACCAAATCCCCACAATTTTACAAGTCAGAAACTTAACAATTTCGGCCATATGGCAGTGCCTAGAGCCCAAGGCTCTGGTGCCGTCCCGGTTTCTGCAAGGGCTTTGGAGAAGTTTACTCATTTAGCCTTTATCTAGATACCGTCTAACTCCCCAGGGAGAAGCCTTGCTGCACTCGCCATTTCCAGGTATCCTACTACATCAGTTCTCAAAACAGCACCACATAAAGCTTCCTTGGAAGGGCTCAACCCATGACAATAACATAGGAGGAGCAGTGTTTGCAGCAGTAAAAGAGAGGGTTCCCTTGAACAGCAAAGATCTGTGTCATTTCCCCCTGGTTTTACCCACGCTAGAATACACCTCTCTCTTTCGTGACGAGTGATCTGGACTAAACCTTTTTCTACGTGGGGGGTGCTAAGCTAACCAGCTCACCCATACCTTTGGCATCTGCTGAGTTATTTTGGCCAGGTCCTGTCCTTTCTTTCTAATAATGAAACGATGAAGCCAAGAGGGGGCAGAGACCGAGGAGACGGTAAAACTGTTGGCCTGAGAGACAGAAAAACAGAGAAGCTGTTTGATGGACAAACCACAGCACACCACAGCAAGTCCCAGCCCACCACAGCCCGTCCCAGCCACCCACAGCCCGTCCCAGCCCGTCCCAGCTCACCACAGTCCATCCCAGCCCACCACAGCCCACCAGAGCCCGTCCAGGACCACCACAGTCCGTTCCAGCCCACCACAGCCCGTCCCCGCCCAACACAGCCCGTCCCAGACCACCACAGCCCGTCCCAGCCCCTCCCAGCCCGTCTCAGCCCACCACAGCCCGTCCCAGCCTGTCCCAGCCCGTCCCAGACCACCAGAGCCCGTCGCAGCCCACTACAGCCCGTCACAGCTCTCCACAACCCACCACAGCCCGTCCCAGCCCGTCCTCGCCCACCACAGCCCGTCCCAGCCCACCACAGCCCACGAAAGCCCACCACGGCCCACCACAGTTCACCACAGCCCGTCCCAGCCCACCACAGCCCTCCAGAGCCCGTCTCAGCTCACCACAGCCTGTCCCAGCCCACCACAGCCCACCGCAGCCCATCCCAGCCCACCACGGCCGGTCCCAGCCCGTGCCAACCCGTCACAACACACCACAGCCCACCACAGCCCGTCCCTACCCACCACAGCGTGTCCCAACCCACCACAGCCCACCACAGCCCTTCAGAACCCACCACAGCCCACCACAGCCCGTCCCAGCCCACCACAGCCCACCACAGCCCACCACAGCCCGTGCCAGCCCACCACAGCCCGCCTCAGCCCACTACAGCCCGTCCCAGCCCACCACAGCCCGTCCCAGCCCACCACAGCTTGTCCCAGACCACCACAGCTCCTCCCAGCCCACCATAACCAACCACAGCCTATCCCAGCCGATCCCAGCCCACCACAGCCCGTCCCATCACACCACAGCCCACCACAGCCCGTCCCAGCCAACCACGGCCCGTCCCAGCCCACCACAGCCCGTCCCAGCCCACCACGGCCCATCCGGGCCCAACACAGCCCACCAAGGCGCACCACAGCCCATCCCAGCCCATTACAGCCTGTCCCAGACCACCACATCCCATCTCAGCCCACCACAGCCCGTCCCAGCCCACCACAACCGACCACAGCCCACCACAGCCCACCACGGCCGACCACAGCCCACCACGGCAGACCACAGCCCACCACGGCCCATCCAAGCCCACCACGGCCCATCCAAGCCCACCACGGTCCACCACGGCACGTCCCAGCCCACCACAGAGCACCACAGCCCGTCCCAGCCCGTCCCAGCCCACCACAGTATGTCCCAGACCACCAGAGCCCGTCCCAGCCCACCACAGCCCGTCTCAGCCCACCACAGCCTGTCCCAGCCTGTCCCAGCTCGTCCAAGCCTGTCCCAGACCCCCAGAGCCCGTCGCAGCCCACCACAGCCCGTCACAGCCCGTCCCAGCTCTCCACAACCCACCGCAGCCCGTCCCAGCCCACCACAGCCCGTCCCAGCTTACCACGGCCCACGAAAACCCACCACAGCCCACCACGGCCCACCACAGCCCGTCCCAGCCCACCACAAGCCGTCCTAGCCCACCACAGCCCTCCAGAGCCCGTCTCAGCTCACCACAGCCTATCCCAGCCCACCACGGCCCAGCACATCACACCACGGCCCACCGCAGCCTATCCCAACCCGTCCCAGCCCACCACGGCCCGTCCCAGCCCGTCCCAGCCCACGACAGCTCGTCCCAGCCCACGACAGTCCGTCCCAGCCCACCAGAGCCCACCAGAGCCCACCACAGCTCGTCCCAGCCCACCACGGCCCACAAGAGCTTGTCACAGACCACCACAGCCCGTCCCAGCCCACCACAGCCCACTACGGCCCACCACAGCCCGTCCCAGCCCACCACAGCCCGTCCCAGCCCACCACAGCCTGACCCAGCTCGTCCCAGACCACCACAGCCTCTCACAGCACACCAGAGCCCGTAACAGCCCACCACAGCAAGTACCAGCCCGTCCCAGCCCACCACGGCCCGTCTTAGCCCACCACGGCCTGTCTCAGACCACCACGGCCCGTCTCAGCTCACCACAACCCGTCCCAGACGACCACAGCCCGTCCCAGCCCACCACAGCCCACCACAGCCCGTCCCAGCCCACCACGGCCCGTCCCAGCCCACCACAGCCCGTCCCAGCCCACCAGAGCCCGTCCCAGCCTGTTTCAGCCCAGCACGGCTAACCACGGCCTGTCCCGGCCCACCACAGCCAACCACGGTCCACCATGGCCCACCAGAGCACACCACGGCCCACCACGGCCCTTCCCAGTCCACCACAGCCCACCACAGCCTGTCCCAGCCCACCACGGCCCGTCCCAGCCCACCACAGCCCGTCCCAGCCCACCACGGCCCATCACAGCCCGTCCTAGCCCAGTACGGCCCGTCCCAGCCCACCACGGACCACCACGGCCCATCTCAGCCCACCACAGCCTGTCCAAGCCCAGCACAGCCCTCCACAACCCTCCACAGCCCGTCCCAACCCTCCACAGCTCATCCCAGCCTACCACAGCCCGTCGCAGCCCAACACAGCTTATCCCAGCCCACCGCAGCCCGTCCCAGCCCACCGCAGCCCGTCCTAGCCCACCGAAACCCGTCCCAGCCCACCACAGCCCGTCCCAGCCCACCACAGCCCACCACAGCACACCACAGCCCGTCCCAGCTCACCACAGCCCACCACAGCCTGTCCCAGCCCATCACAGCCTGTCCCAGCCCGTCCCATTCCACCACACCGAGTCCCAGCCCACCACAGCCCATCCCAGCACGTCCCAGCCCGTCCCAGCCCGTCCCAGCTCGTCCCAGCCCGTCCCAGACCACCAGAGCCCGTCCCAGCCCGTCCCAGACCACCAGAGCCCGTCCCAGCCAACCACAGGCCGTCACAGCC
Organism: Falco biarmicus; assembly: GCF_023638135.1. NCBI lineage: Eukaryota > Metazoa > Chordata > Aves > Falconiformes > Falconidae > Falco > Falco biarmicus. Next base: position 6,214 of record NW_026611704.1, read on the forward strand.
CATCCCAGCTCTCCACAACCCACCACAGCTCGTCGCAGCCCACCATAGCCCGTCTCAGCCCACCACAACCCGTCCTAGCCCACCACAGCCCGTCCCAGCTTACCAAAGCTCACCAAAGCCCGTCGCAGCCCACCACAACCCGTCCCAGCCCACCACAGCCCGTCCCCGCCCACCACAGCCCGTCCAAGGCCATCCCAGCCCACCACAACCCGTCCCAGCCTGTCCCAGACCACCAGAGCCCGTCGCAGCCCACCACAGGCCGTAACAGCCCATCCCAGCTCTCCACAATCCACCACAGCTCGTCCCAGCACACCACAGACCGTCCCAGCCCGTCCCCGCCCACCACAGCCTGTTCCAGCCCACCGCAGCCCACCACAGCCCATCCCAGCCCATCCCATTCCACCACGGCCCGTCCCAGCCCACCACGGCCCACCACAGCCTGTCCCAGCCCACCACAGCCCGTCCCTACTCACCGCAGCCCACCACAGCTCGTCCCAGCCCACCACGACTTGTCCCAGCCCACCACGGCCCGTCCCAGCCCACCACGGCCCGTCCCAGCCCACCACGGCCCGTCCCAGGTCACCACAGCCCGTCCCAGCCCACCACGGCCGCCGCAGACCATCAGAGACCGTCACAGCCCACCACAATCCCGTCCCAGCCCACTATAGCCCGTCCCAGCCAAACCACAACCCGTTCTAGCTCACCACAACCCACCACAGCGCACCATAGCCCACCACAGCCCACCACAGCGCACCAGAGTCTGTCCCGGCCCACCAGAGCCTGTCCCAGCCCACCACAGCCCGTCCCAGCCCACCGCAGCCCGCCACGGCCCCTCCCAGCCCACCACGGCCTGCCATGGCCCACCACAGCTCGTCCCAGATAAACACGGCGCACCACAGCCCACCACGGCCCGTCCCGGCCCACCACAGCCCGTCCCAGCACACCACAGCCCACCACAGCCCATCACAGCCCACCACAGCCCGTCCCAGCTTACCACAGCCCACCACAGACCGTCCCAGCCCACCACTACCCGTCCCAGCCCGTCCCGGCCCGTCCCAACCCTCCAAAGCCCGTCCCAGCACACCACAGCCCATCACAGCCCACCACAGCCCGTCCCAGCTTACCACAGCCCACACCAGACTGTCCCAGCCCACCACAGCCCGTCCCAGCCCACCACAGCCCGTCCCAGCCCACCACAGCCCGTCCCAGCCCACCACTGCCCGTCCCAGCCCGTCCCAGCCCGTCCCAACCCACCACAGCCTGTCCCAGCCCACCACAGCCCACCGCAGCCCATCCCAGCCCACCACGGCCCGTCCCAGCCCGTGCCAACCCGTCACAACACACCACAGCCCACCACAGCCCGTCCCTACCCACCACAGCGTGTCCCAACCCACCACAGCCCACCACAGCCCTTCAGAACCCACCACAGCCCACCACAGCCCGTCCCAGCCCACCACAGCACGTCCCAGGCCACCACAGACCACCACAGCCCACCGCAGCCCGTGAAGCCCACCACAGCCCGCCTCAGCCCACCACAGCCCGTCCCAGCCCACCACAGCCCACCACAGCTTGTCCCAGACCACCACAGCTCTTCCCAGCCCACCATAACCAACCACAGCCTATCCCAGCCGATCCCAGCCCACCACAGCCCGTCCCATCACACCACAGCCCACCACAGCCCGTCCCAGCCAACCACGGCCCGTCCCAGCCCACCACAGCCCGTCCCAGCCCACCACGGCCCACCACAGCCCACCACGGCCCATCCGGGCCCAACACAGCCCACCAAGGCGCACCACAGCCCATCCCAGCCCATTACAGCCTGTCCCAGACCACCACATCCCATCTCAGCCCACCACAGCCCGTCCCAGCCCACCACAACCGACCACAGCCCACCACAGCCCACCACAGCCCACCACGGCAGACCACAGCCCACCACGGCCCATCCAAGCCCACCACGGCCCATCCAAGCCCACCACGGTCCACCACGGCATGTCCCAGCCCACCACAGAGCACCACAGCCCGTCCCAGCCCGTCCCAGCCCACCACAGTATGTCCCAGACCACCAGAGCCCGTCCCAGCCCACCACAGCCCGTCCCAGCCCACCACACCCCACCACGCCCCGTGCCAACCCACCAGAGCCCGTCCCAGCTCACCACAGCCCACCACAGCCTGTCCCAGACCACAAGAGGTCGTCCCAGCCCACCACTAACCCACCAAATCCCGTCCCCGCCCACCACAGCCCACCACAGCCTGCCCCAACCCACCTGAGCCCGTCCCAGCTTACCACAGCCCACCACAGCCCGTCACAGCCCGTCCCAGCCCACCAGAGGTCGTCCCAGCTCACCACAACCCACCACAGCCCTTCCCAGCCCGTCCCAGCTCACCACAGCCCGTCCCAGCCCACCACGGCCGTTGCAGACCATCAGAGCCCGTCCCAGCCCACCACAATCCCGTCCCAGCCCACTATAGCCCGTCCCAGCCCACCACAACCCGTTCTAGCTCACCACAACCCACCACAGCGCACCATAGCCCACCACAGCCCACCACAGCGCACCAGAGTCTGTCCCGGCCCACCAGAGCCTGTCTCAGCCCACCACAGCCCGTCCCAGCCCACCGCAGCCCGCCACGGCCCGTCCCAGCCCACCACAGCCCATTCCAGACCACCAGAGCCCTTCCCAGTTCACCACAGCCCACCACAGCCCGTCCAATTTCACCACAGCCCGTCTCAGCTCACCACAACCCACCACAGCCCGTCCCAGCCCACCGCAGCCTATCCCAACCCGTCCCAGCCCACCACGGCCCGTCCCAGCCCACCACGGCCCGTCCCAGCCCGTCCCAGCCCATGACAGCTCGTCCCAGCCCACGACAGTCCGTCCCAGCCCACCAGAGCCCACCAGAGCCCACCACAGCTCGTCCCAGCCCACCACAGCCCACAAGAGCTTGTCACAGACCACCACAGCCCACTACGGCCCACCACAGCCCGTCCCAGCCCACCACAGCCCGTCCCAGCCCACCACAGCCCGTCCCAGCCCACCACAGCCCGTCCCAGCTCGTCCCAGACCACCACAGCCTCTCACAGCACACCACAGCCCGTAACAGCCCACCACAGCAAGTACCAGCCCGTCTCAGCCCACCACGGCCCGTCTCAGCCCACCACGGCCCGTCTCAGCCCACCACAACCCGTCCCAGACGACCACAGCCCGTCCCAGCCCACCACAGCCCACCACAGACCGTCCCAGCCCACCACAGCCCGTCCCGGCCCACCACAGCCGACCACAGCCCGTCCCAGCCTATTTCAGCCCACCACCGGTCACCACAGCCCACCACAGGTCACCACAGCCTGTTTCAGCCCACCACGGCAAACCACGGCCCGTCCCAGCCCACCACGGCCCGCCATGGCCCACCACAGCTCGTCCCAGATAAACACGGCGCACCACAGCCCACCACGGCCCGTCCCGGCCCACCACAGCCCGTCCCAGCCCACCACAGCCCACCACAGCCCGTCCCAGCCCACCAGAGCCCGTCCCAGCCCACCAGAGCCCGTCCCAGCCCACCACAGCCCGTCCCAGCCTGTTTCAGCCCACCACGGCTAACCACGGCCTGTCCCGGCCCACCACGGCCAACCACGGTCAACCATGGCCCACCAGAGCACACCACGGCCCACCACGGCCCTTCCCAGTCCACCACAGCCCACCACGGCCTGTCCCAGCCCACCACGGCCCGTCCCAGCCCACCACGGCCCGTCGCAGCCCACCACGGCCCATCCCAGCCCACCACGGCCCATCCCAGCCCACCACAGTTCACCACAGCCCGTCCTAGCCCAGCACGGCCCGTCCCAGCCCACCACGGACCACCACGGCCCATCTCAGCCCACCACAGCCTGTCCAAGCCCAGCACAGCCCTCCACAACCCTCCACAGCCCGTCCCAACCCTCCACAGCTCATCCCAGCCTACCACAGCCCGTCGCAGCCCAACACAGCTTATCCCAGCCCACCGCAGCCCGTCCCAGCCCACCGCAGCCCGTCCTAGCCCACCGAAACCTGTCCCAGCCCACCGCAACCCGTCACAGCCCACCACAGCCCACCACAGGTCACCACAGCCTGTTTCAGCCCACCACGGCAAACCACGGCCCGTCCCAGCCCACGACGGCCCGCCATGGCCCACCACAGCCCGTCCCAGCCCACCACGGCCCATCACAGCAGACCATAGTTCACCACAGCCCGTCCTAGCCCACCACGGCCCGTCCCAGCCCGTCCCAGCCCACGAAAGCCCGTCCCAGCCCACCAGAGCCCGTCCCAGCCCACCACAGCCCGTCCCAGCCCACCAGAGCCCACCAGAGCCCACCACAGCTCGTCCCAGCCCACCAGAGCCCACCACAGCTTGTCCCAGCCCACCACAGCCCGTCCCAGCCCACCACGGCCCGTCCCAGCCCACCACGGCCCGTTGCAGCCCACCACGGCCCGTCGCACCCCACCATGGCCTGTCCCAGCCCACCACGGCCCATCACAGCCCACCACAGTTCACCACAGCCCGTCCTAGCCCAGCACGGCCCGTCCCAGCCCACCACGGACCACCACGGCCCATCTCAGCCCACCACAGCCTGTCCAAGCCCAGCACAGCCCTCCACAACCCTCCACAGCCCGTCCCAACCCTCCACAGCTCATCCCAGCCTACCACAGCCCGTCGCAGCCCAACACAGCTTATCCCAGCCCACCGCAGCCCGTCCCAGCCCACCGCAGCCCGTCCTAGCCCACCGAAACCTGTCCCAGCCCACCGCAACCCGTCCCAGCCCACCACAGCCCACCACAGGTCACCACAGCCTGTTTCAGCCCACCACGGCAAACCACGGCCCGTCCCAGCCCACGACGGCCCGCCATGGCCCACCACAGCCCGTCCCAGCCCAACACAGCCCACTACGGCCCACCACAGCCCGTCCCAGCCCACCACAGCCCGTCCCGGCCCACCACAGCCCGTCCCAGCTTACCACAGCCCACCACAGCCCGTCCCCACCCACCACAGCCCGTCCCAGCCCACCACAGCCCACCGCAGCCCACCACAGCCCACCACAGCCTGTCCCAGCCCACCAGAACCCGCCTCAACCCAAAACAGCTCTTCCCAGGCCACCACAGCCCGTCCAAGCCCACCACAGCCCGTCCCAGCCCACCACAGCCCGCCCCAGCCAGTGTCAGACCGTACCAGCCCACCACAGCCCGTGCCAGCCCGTCCCAGCTCGTCCCAGCCCACCACAGCCCGTCCCAGCTCGTCCCAGCCCACCACAGCCCGTCCCAGCTCGTCCCAGCCCACCACAGCCCGTCCCAGCTCGTCCCAGCCCACCACAGCCCGTCCCAGCTCGTCCCAGCCCACCACAGCCAGTCCCCGTCGACCACAGCCCGTCCCAGCCCACCACGGCCTGTCTCAGCCCACAACGGCCCGTCCCAGCCCACCACGGCCCGTCCCAGCCCACCACGGCCCGAAACAGCCCACCACGGCCCGAACAAGCCCAGCACGGCCCGAACAAGCCCAGCACGGCCCGAACAAGCCCAGCACGGCCCGAACAAGCCCACCACGGCTCGTAGCGGCCCACCACAGCCCGTCGCAGCCCACCACGGCCCACAGCGGTCCGTCCCGGCCCACCACGGTCCGTCGCAGCCCACCATGGCCCACCTCAGCCCACCACGGCCCTTCCCAGCACACCACAGCCCGTCCCAGCTGGTCCCAGCCCACCACAGCCCGTCCCAGCCCACCACAGCCCGTCCCAGCCCACCACAGCCCACCACAGCCTATCCCAGCCCACCAGAACCCGCCTCAACCCAAAACAGCTCTTCCCAGGCCACCACAGCCCGTCCAAGCCCACCACAGCCCGTCCCAGCCCACTACAGCCCGTCCCAGCCAGTGTCAGACCGTACCAGCCCACCACAGCCCGTGCCAGCCCGTCCCAGCTCGTCCCAGCCCACCACAGCCCGTCCCAGCCCACCACAGCCCGTCCCAGCTTGTCCCAGCCCACCACAGCCCACCGCAGCCCGTCTCAGCCCACCACAGCCCGTCTCAGCCCACCACAGCCCGTCCCAGCCCACCAGAGCCCGTCCCAGCTTACCACAGCCCACCACAGCCCGTCTCAGCCCACCACAGCCCGTCCCAGCCCACTACAACTCGTCCTAGCCCACCACAGGCCACCACAGCCCACCCAGCCCTTCCCAGCCCACCAGAGGCCGTCCCAGCCCACCACAGCCCAATACAGCACACCACAGCCCGTCACAGCCCGTCAGAGGCCACCAGAGCTTGTCCCGGACCACCAGAGTCCGTCCCAAGCCACCACGGCCCGTCCCAGCCCACGACAACTGACCACAGGCCGTCCCAGCCCACCACGGCCCGTCCCAGCCCACCACAGCCCGTCCCAGCCCACCACAGACCACCACAGCCCGTCCCAAACCACCACAGCCCTTCCCAGCCCACCACAGCCCACCACAGTCTGTCCCAGCCCAGTACAACTCGTCCCAGCCCACCACAGCCCACCACAGCCCATCCCAGCCCACCACAGCCCGTCCCTGAGCACCACAGCCCGTCCCAGCCCACCACGGCCCGTCCCAGCCCACCACGGCCCATCCCAGCCCACCACGGCCCGTCCCCGCCCACCACGGCCCGTCCCAGCCCACCACGGCCCGTCCCAGCCCACCACGGCCAACCCCAGCCCACCACGGCCCGTCTCAGCCCACCACGGCCCGCCATGGCCCACCACTAGCCCGTCCCAGCCCACCACAGCCCGTCCCAGCCCGTCCCAGCCCACCACAGCCCGTCCCAGCCCACCACAGCCCGTCCCAGCCCATTACAGCCCATCCCAGCCCGTCCCAGACCACCACAGCCCGTCTCAAGCTCACCAGAACCTACCACAGCCCACCACAGCCCGTCCCAGACCACCACGGCCCACCACAGCCCACCACGGCCCGTCCCAGCCCACCACGGTCCGACCAAGCCCACCACGGCCCGAACAAGCCCACCACGGCTCGTAGCGGCCCACCACAGCCCGTCGCGGCCCACCACGGCCCACAGCGGTCCGTCCCGGCCAACCACGGTCCGTCGCAGCCGACCATGGCCCACCTCAGCCCACCACGGCCCTTCCCAGCCCACCACAGCCCGTCCCAGCCCACCACAGCCCGTCCCAGCCCACCACAGCCCACCGCAGCCCACCACAGCCTGTCCCAGGCCACCAGAACCCGCCTCAACCCAAAACAGCTCTTCCCAGGCCACCACAGACCGTCCAAGCCCACCACAGCCCGTCCCAGCCCACCACAGCCCGTCCCAGCCAGTGTCAGACCGTACCAGCCCACCACAGACCGTCCCAGCCCGTCCCAGCCCGTCCCAGCCCACCACAGCCCGTCCCAGCCCACCACAACCCATCCCAGCTCGTTCCAGCCCACCACAGCCCGTCTCAAGCTCAGCAGAACCCACCACAGCCCACCACAGCCCGTCCCAGCCCGTCCCAGACCACCACAGCCCACCACAGCCCGTCCCAGCACACCACAGCCCGTCCCAGCCCGTCCCAGCCCGTCCCACCAAACCACAGACTGTCCCAGTCCACCACAGACCGTCCCAGCATGTCCCAGATCGTCCCAGCCCATCACAGCCCGTTCCAGATCACCACAAACCGTTCCAGCCCACCACAGCCCACCACAGCCCTTCCCAGCCTGTCCCAGCTCACTACAGACCATCACCGCACACCACAGCCCTTCCCAGCCTGTCCCAGCCCACCACAGCCTGTCACCACCAGCAACAGCCCGTCCCTGCACAACACAGCCCGTCCCAGCCCACCACAGCCCGTCCCAGCCCACCACAGCCCACCGCAGAATGTCACAGCCCGCCACGGCCCACCACAGCCCGTCCCGGCCCACCACAGCCCGTCCCGGCCCACCACAGCCCGTCACAGAATGTCCCGGCACACCACAGCCCGTCACAGAATGTCCCAGCCCACCACAGCCCGTCCCAGCACACCACAGCCCGTCCCGGACCACCGCGGCCCGTCCCGGACCACCGCGGCCCACCAGGGCCCGGCCCGGCCCAGCACAGCCCGTCCCAGCCCACCTGTGTTAGGAAGAATATCTCACCTTCTTCATGTTGGCACCGCCTTTCCCTACGATGTTCTTGTGGAATTGTTTGCAGATGGGGACAGAAATAGAAAAGCTGTTTTCAACCTAAGGGAGAAAGGAAGGGAGAACTGAAGATTACACTGTCGTGGCAAGGGAGGCCCGACTTCAGGAGCTCTGATAAACGAGCTTTTGAAAACAGACTCAAGGAAGTTCTCTATACGAGGGACTTTTGTAAGACTAAACAAAGGCAAGGACGTTCCCCTATAGCCTTCCCATAACAGGTACTACCCCCTGCCTCCATTCAGCCAAAACAGCGCTGACAGCTCCCTCCTCTTGAGGTGTTTTAGCTCTACCCAAGCCAGTAGAGCTCTGCTTTGCCCCAGGGTTATCCAGGCACGTAGAAGGGAAGAGCAGGCAGACCTCCTTACCAGGTCTGCCACCATCTTTTCCATCGCAGCCCACCACAGCCCGTCTCAGCTCACCACAGCTCTTCCCAGCGCACCACAACCACCACGGCCCGTCCCGGCCCATCACGGCCCACCAGAGCCAGTCCCGGCCCATCCCAGCCTGTCCCATCCCGTCCCAGCCCGTCCCGTCCCGTCCCAGAACAGCCTGTCCCAGCCTGTCGCGTCCCGTCCCAGCTCGTCCCGTCCCGTCCCAGGCCTTCCCAGCCCACCGCAGCCCGTCCCAGCCCGTCCCAGCCCATCCCAGCCCACCCGGCCCGTCCCAGCCCACCACGGCACACTACAGCCCGTCCCAGCCCTCCACAGCCCACCACAGCCCACTACAGCCCGTCCCAGCCCACCACAGCCCGTCCCAGCCCACCACAGCCCGTCTCAGCCCGTCCCAGCCTGTCCCAGCTCATCCCAGCCCACCACAGCCCACCACAGTTTGTCCCAGCCCACCACAGCCCGTCCCAGCCCACCACAGGCCACTACAGCATACCACAGGCCACTACAACACACCACAGCCCGTCACAGCTCGTCCCAGCTCGTCACAGCACGTCCCAGCCCACCACAGCCCACCCCAGCATGTCCCAGGCCCCCACAGCCCACCACAGCCCATCCCAGCCCACGACAGCCCGTCCCAGCCCACCACAGACCACTACAGAACACCACAGACCACTACAGAGCACCACAGCCTACCGCAATCCACCACAGCCCGTCCCAGCTCGTCCCAGCCCATCCCCGCCAACCACAGCCCGTCCCAGCTCGTCCCAGCCCGTCCCAGGCCTTCCCAGCCCACCACAGCACGTCCCGGACCACGACAGCCCGTCCCGAACCTACCACAACCCGTCCCCGACCACCACAGCAGGTCCAAGCTCACCACAGCCTGTGCCAGCCCACCACAGACCGTCCCAGCTCTCCACAGCTCTCCATAGCCCGTCCCAATCCTCCACAGCCTGTCCCAGCCTAACACAGCCCGTCCCAGCCCAACACAGCTTATCCCAGCCCACCACAGCCCGTCCCAGCCCACCACAGCCCGTCCCAGCCCACCGCAGCCCGTCCCAGCCCACCGCAGCCCGTCCCAGCCCATCACAGGCCACTACAGCACACCACAGCCTAGCGCAGACCACCACAGCCCGTCCCACCCCGTCACAGCTCGTCCCAGCCCACCACAGCCCGTCTCAGCCCACCACAGCCTGTCCCAGCCCACCACAACCAACCACAGCCCGTCCCCATCCCACCATAGCCTGTCCCAGCCCACCACAGCCCGTTCCAGCCCACCACAGCCCTTTCCAGCCCACGGCAGCCTATCCCAGCCCACCATGGCACACCACAGCCCTCCACAGCCCGTCCCAGACCACCACAGCCCACCATGGCTTACCACGGCCCACCACAGCCTGTCCCAGGCCATCCCAGACCACCACAGCCCGTCACAGCCCGTCCCAGCCCACCACATAAAGTACCAGTTCATAGAAGCCCACCACAGCCCGTCCCAGCCCACCACGGCCCGTCCGAGCCCACCCCAGCCCACCAAAGCCCACCACAGCCCATCTCAGCTCACCACAACCCGTACCAGACCACCACAGCCCACCACAGCCGGTTACAGCTTATCACAGCCCATCCCAGCCCACCACAGCCTGTCCCAGCCCGCCACGGCCCGTCCCAGCCCGCCACGGCCCGTCCCAGCCCGCCACGGCCCGTCCCAGCCCGCCACGGCCCGTCCCAGCCCGCCAGGGCCCGTCCCAGCCCGCCAGGGCCCGTCCCAGCCCGCCACGGCCCGTCCCAGCCCGCCACAGTTTGTCCCAGCCTACCACAGCCCGTCCCAGATCACCACAGCCCGTCCCAGGCCACCACAGCCCACCACAGTTCATCCCAGCCCACCACAGTTCGTCCCAGCCCGCCACGGCCTGGCCCGGCCCACCACAGCCCGTCCCCGCCCACCACAGCCCATCCCCGCCCACCACAGCCCGTCCCAGCCCACCACAGCCCACCAGAGCCTGTCCCGGCCCACCCCGGCCCATCACAGCCCGTCTCAGCTCATCACAGCTCGTCCCAGCCCACCACAGCCCGTCCCAGCCCACCACAGCCCGCCCCAGCCCACCACAGCCCGTCCCAGCCCATCCCAGCCCACCCGGCCCGTCCCAGCCCACCACGGCACACTACAGCCCGTCCCAGCCCTCCACAGCCCACCACAGCCCACTACAGCCCGTCCCAGCCCACCTCAGCCCGTCCCAGCCCACCACAGCCCGTCTCAGCCCGTCCCAGCCTGTCCCAGCTCATCCCAGCCCACCACAGCCCACCACAGTTTGTCCCAGCCCACCACAGCCCGTCCCAGCCCACCACAGGCCACTACAACACACCCCAGCCCGTCACAGCTCGTCCCAGCTCGTCACAGCACGTCCCAGGCCGCCACAGCCCACCCCAGCATGTCCCAGGCCCCCACAGCCCACGACAGCCCTTCCCAGCCCACGACAGCCCAGCCCAGCCCACCACAGCCCGTCCCAGCCCACCACAGACCACTACAGAACACCACAGACCACTACAGAGCACCACAGCCTACTGCAATCCACCACAGCCCGTCCCAGCCCATCCCCGCCCACCACAGCCCGTCCCCGCCCACCACAGCCCGTCCCAGCTCGTCCCAGCCCGTCCCAGGCCTTCCCAGCCCACCACAGCCCGTCCCGGACCATGACAGCCCGTCCCGGACCTACCACAACCCGTCCCCGACCACCACAGCAGGTCCAAGCCCACCACAGCCTGTGCCAGCCCACCACAGACCGTCCCAGCTCTCCACAGCTCTCCATAGCCCGTCCCAATCCTCCACAGCCTGTCCCAGCCTAACACAGCCCGTCCCAGCCCAACACAGCTTATCCCAGCCCACCACAGCCCGTCCCAGCCCACCACAGCCCGTCCCAGCCCACCACAGCCCCACCCAGCCCATCACAGGCCACTACAGCACACCACAGCCTAGCGCAGACCACCACAGCCCGTCCCACCCCGTCACAGCTCGACCCAGCCCGACACAGCCCACCACAGCCCGTCTCAGCTCACCACAGCCTGTCCCAGCCCACCACGGCCCACCACAGCCCGTCCCAGCTAAACACAGTCCGTCCCAGCCCGTCCCAGCCCACCACACTCACCACAACTCGTCCCAGACCGTTCCAGCACAGCACAGCCCATCCAAGCCCACCACAGCCCGTCCCAGCCCACCATAGCCGTTCTAGCCCGTCCCAGCCCACCACAGCCCTTCCCAGCCCCCCACAGCCCACCACAGCCCCTCCCAGCCCTACACAGGCCGTCCCAGCCCGTCCCAGCCCACCACAGTGCGTCCAAGTCCGTCCCAGCCCACCAGAGCCCGTCCCAGCCCTCCACAGCTCACCAGAGCCTGTCCCGGCCCACCCCGGCCCATCACAGCCCGTCTCAGCTCATCACAGCTCGTCCCAGCCCACCACAGCCCGTCCCAGCCCACCACAGCCCGTCCCAGCCCACCACAACCAACCACAGCCCGTCCCCATCCCACCACAGCCCGTCCCCATCCCACCACAGCCTGTCCCAGCCAAACACAGCCTGTCCCAGCCCACCACGGCCCGTCCCAGCTCACCACGGCCCGTCCCAGACCGTCCCAGCCCACGACAACCCATCCCAGCCCAAGAAAGCCCGTCCCAGCTTACCACATCCCGTCCCAGCTTACCACAGCCCATCACAGCCCACCACGGTCAACCACAGCCCACCACAGCCCGTCCCAGCCCACCACGGCCCACAACAACCCACCACGGCCCGTCGCGGCCCACCACGGCCCGTCCCAGCCTACTACGGCTCGTCCCAGCCCACCACAGACTGTCCAAGCCCACCAGAGCCCGTCCCAGCCCACCACGGCCCGTCCCAGCCCGTCCCAGCCCACCACAGCCCGTCCCAACCCACCACAGCCCGTCCCAGCACACCACAGCCCGTCCCAGCCCGTCGCAGCCCGTCCCAGCCCGTCGCAGCCCACCACAGCCCGCCCCAGCCCACCACAGCCCGTCCCAACCCACCACAGCCCGTGCCAGCCCGTCGCAGCCCGTCCCAGCCCGTCGCAGCCCGTCCCAGCCCGTCGCAGCCCACCACAGCCCGCCCCAGCCCACCACAGCCCGTCCCAGCCCACCACAGCCCGTCCCAGCCTGTCCCAGCTCATCCCAGCCCACCACAGCCCACCACAGTTTGTCCCAGCCCACCACAGCCCGTCCCAGCCCACCACAGGCCACTACAGCACACCACAGGCCACTACAACACACCACAGACCGTCACAGCTCGTCACAGCACGTCCCAGCCCGTCCCAGCCCACCAGAGCATGTCCCAGGCCGCCAAAGCCCACGACAGCCCTTCCCAGCCCACGACAGCCCATCCCAGCCCACCACAGCCCACCACAGCCCGTCCCAGCCCACCACAGCCCGTGCCAGCCCACCACAGCCCGTCCCAGCCCTCCACAGACCACTACAGAACACCACAGCATACCGCAGCCCACCACAGCCTACCGCAGCCCACCACAGCCCGTCCCAGCTCGTCCCAGCCCATCCCCGCCCACCACAGCCCGTCCCCGCCAACCACAGCCCGTCCCAGCTCGTCCCAGCCCGTCCCAGGCCTTCCCAGCGCACCACAGCCCGTCCCGGACCACGACAGCCCGTCCCGGACCTACCACAACCCGTCCCCGACCACCACAGCAGGTCCAAGCTCACCACAGCCTGTCCCAGCCCACCACAGACCGTCCCAGCTCTCCACAGCTCTCCATAGCCCGTCCCAATCCTCCACAGCCTGTCCCAGCCTAACACAGCCCGTCCCAGCCCAACACAGCTTATCCCAGCCCACCACAGCCCGTCCCAGCCCACCACAGCCCGTCCCAGCCCACCACAGCCCGTCCCAGCCCACCACAGGCCACTACAGCACACCACAGCCTAGCGCAGACCACCACAGCCCGTCCCACCCCGTCACAGCTCGTCCCAGCCCACCACAGCCCGTCTCAGCTCACCACAGCCTGTCCCAGCCCACCACAACCAACCACAGCCCATCCCCATCCCACCACAGCCTGTCCCAGCCCACCACAGCCTGTCCCAGCCCACCACAGCCCTTTCCAGCCCACGGCAGCCTGTCCCAGCCCACCATGGCACACCACAGCCCACCACAGCCCATCCCAGACCACCACAGCCCGTCACAGCCCGTCCCAGCCCACCCCAGCCCACCAAAGCCCACCACAGCCCATCTCAGCTCACCACAACCCGTACCAGACCACCACAGCCCACCACAGCCGGTTACAGCTTATCACAGCCCATCCCAGCCCACCACAGCCTGTCCCAGCCCAACACGACCCGTCCCAGCCCGCCACGGCCCGTCCCAGCCCGCCACGGCCCATCCCAACCCGCCACGGCCCGTCCCAGCCTGCCACGGCCCGTCCCAGCCCGCCACAGTTTGTCCCAGCCTACCACAGCCCGTCCCAGATCACCACAGCCCGTCCCAGGCCACCACAGCCCACCACAGTTCATCCCAGCCCACCACAGTTCGTCCCAGCCCGCCACGGCCCGTCCCGGCCCACCACAGCCCGTCCCGGCCCACCACGGCCCGTCCCAGCTCACCACAGCCTGTCCCAGCCCGCCACGGGCTGTCCCAGCCGACCACGGCCCGTCCCAGCTCACCACGGCCCGTCCCAGCCCGTCCCAGCCAACGACAACCCGTCCCAGCCCACGAAAGCCCGTCCCAGCTTACCACATCCCGTCCCAGCTTACCACAGCCCATCACAGCCCACCACAGTCCACCACAGCCCACCACAGCCCGTCCCAGCCCACCACGGCCCATAACAACCCACCACGGCCCGTCGCGGCCCATCACGGCCCGTCCCAGCTTACAACGGCTCGTCCCAGCCCACCACAGCCTGTCCCAGCCCACCACAGCCCGTCCCAGCCCACCACGGCCCGTCCCAGCCCGTCCCAGCCCACCACAGCCCGTCCCAGCCCACCACAGCCCGCCCCAGCCCACCACAGCCCACCCGGCCCGTCCCAGCCCACCACGGCACACTACAGCCCGTCCCAGCCCTCCACAGCCCACCACAGCCCGTCCCAGCCCACCACAGCCCGTCCCAGCCCACCACAGCCCGTCTCAGCCCGTCCCAGCCTGTCCCAGCTCATCCCAGCCCACCACAGCCCACCACAGTTTGTCCCAGCCCACCACAGCCCGTCCCAGCCCACCACAGGCCACTACAGCATACCACAGGCCACTACAACACACCACAGCCCGTCACAGCTCGTCCCAGCTCGTCACAGCACGTCCCAGCCCACCACAGCCCACCCCAGCATGTCCCAGGCCCCCACAGCCCACGACAGCCCTTCCCAGCCCACGACAGCCCATCCCAGCCCACCACAGCCCGTCCCAGCCCACCACAGACCACTACAGAACACCACAGACCACTACAGAGCACCACAGCCTACCGCAATCCACCACAGCCCGTCCCAGCCCACTACAGCCCATCCCCGCCCACCACAGCCCGTCATTGCCCACCACAGCCCGTCCCAGCTCGTCCCAGCCCGTCCCAGGCCTTCCCAGCCCACCACAGCCCGTCCCGGACCACGACAGCCCGTCCCGGACCTACCACAACCCGTCCCCGACCACCACAGCAGGTCCAAGCCCACCACAGCCTGTCCCAGCCCACCACAGACCGTCCCAGCTCTCCACAGCTCTCCATAGCCCGTCCCAATCCTCCACAGCCTGTCCCAGCCTAACACAGCCCGTCCCAGCCCAACACAGCTTATCCCAGCCCACCACAGCCCGTCCCAGCCCACCACAGCCCGTCCCAGCCCACCACAGCCCCACCCAGCCCATCACAGGCCACTACAGCACACCACAGCCTAGCGCAGACCACCACAGCCCGTCCCACCCCGTCACAGCTCGACCCAGCCCGACACAGCCCACCACAGCCCGTCTCAGCTCACCACAGCCTGTCCCAGCCCACCACGGCCCACCACAGCCCGTCCCAGCTAAACACAGTCCGTCCCAGCCCGTCCCAGCCCACCACACTCACCACAACTCGTCCCAGACCGTTCCAGCACAGCACAGCCCATCCAAGCCCACCACAGCCCGTCCCAGCCCACCATAGCCGTTCTAGCCCGTCCCAGCCCACCACAGCCCTTCCCAGCCCCCCACAGCCCACCACAGCCCCTCCCAGCCCTACACAGGCCGTCCCAGCCCACCACAGTGCGTCCAAGTCCGTCCCAGCCCACCAGAGCCCGTCCCAGCCCTCCACAGCCCACCAGAGCCTGTCCCGGCCCACCCCGGCCCATCACAGCCCGTCTCAGCTCATCACAGCTCATCCCAGCCCACCACAGCCTGTCCCAGCCCACCACAGCCCGTCCCAGCCCACCACAACCAACCACAGCCCGTCCCCATCCCACCACAGCCTGTCCCAGCCCACCACAGCCCTTTCCAGCCCACCGCAGCCTGTCCCAGCCCACCATGGCACACCACAGCCCACCACAGCCCGTCCCAGACCACCACAGCCCACCATGGCTTACCACGGCCCACCACAGCCTGTCCCAGCCCATCCCAGACCACCACAGCCCGTCACAGCCCGTCCCAGCCCACCACATAAAGTACCAGTTCATAGAAGCCCACCACAGCCCGTCCCAGCCCACCACGGCCCGTCCGAGCCCACCCCAGCCCACCAAAGCCCACCACAGCCCATCTCAGCTCACCACAACCCGTACCAGACCACCACAGCCCACCACAGCCGGTTACAGCTTATCACAGCCCATCCCAGCCCACCACAGCCCGTCCCGGACCTACCAGAACCCGTCCCTGACCACCACAGCAGGTCCAAGCCCACCACAGCCCGTCCCAGCCCACCACAGCCTGTCCCAACCCACCACAGCCCATTCCAGCCCTTCCCAACCCACCACAGCCGGTTTGAGACCACCAGAGCCCGTCCCAGCCCACCACAGCCCGTCCCCGCCCACCACAGCCCGTCCCAGCTCGTCCCAGCCCGTCCCAGGCCTTCCCAGCCCACCACAGCCCGTCCCGGACCACGACAGCCCATCCCGGACCTACCACAACCCGTCCCCGACCACCACAGCAGGTCCAAGCCCACCACAGCCTGTGCCAGCCCACCACACACCGTGCCAGCCCACCATAGCCCATGCCAACCCACCACAGCCCATTCCAGCCCTTCCCAGCCCACCACAGCCCGGTCCATACCAGCAGAGCCCGTCCCAGCCCACCACGGCCCGTCCCAGCCCACCACAGACCACCACAGTTCGTCCCAGCCCGCCACAACCCGTCCCAGCCCACCACGGCCCGTCCCGGCCCACCACGGCCCGTCCCGGCCCACCACGGCCCGTCCCAGGCCACCACGGCACGTCCCAGGCCACCACAGACCACCACAGTTCGTCCCAGTCCGCCACAACCAGTCCCAGCCCACCACAACCCGTCCCAGCTCGCCACAGCCCGTCCCGGCCAACCACGGCCCGTCCCGGCCCACCACGGCCCGTCCCGGCCCACCGCGGCCCGTCCCGGCCCACCACAGCTCGTTACAGACCACCACAGACCGTCGCAGCTCACCACAGAAAGTCCCAGCCCGTCACAGAACACCACAACCCGTCACCGCCCACCACAGCCCTTCCAAGGCGTCCCAGCCCGTCCCAGCCCACCACAACCAACCACAGCCCGTCCCCGTCCCACCACAGCCCGTCCCAGCCCACCACAGCCCTTTCCAGCCCACCGCAGCCTGTCCCAGCCCACCACAGCCCTTTCCAGCCCACCGCAGCCTGTCCCAGCCCACCATGGCACACCACAGCCCACCACAGCCCGTCCCAGCCCACCACAGCCGACCATGGCTTACCACGGCCCACCACAGCCTGTCCCAGCCCATCCCAGACCACCACAGCCCGTCCCAGCCCACCACAGGCCACCACAGCCCGTCCCAGCTCACCACAGCCCTTCCCAGCCCAACAGAGCCCGTCCCGGCCCACCAAAGCTTGTCCCAGCTCATACCAGCCGACCACAGCCCGTCACAGCCCGTCCCAGCCCACCACATAAAGTACCAGCCCATAGAAGCCCACCACAGCCCGTCACAGCCCACCACAGACCGTCCCAGCCCACCACAGACCGTCCCAGACCTACCAGAACCCGTCCCTGACCACCACAGCAGGTCTAAGCCCACCACAGCCCGTCCCAGCCCACCACAGCCTGTCCCAACCCACCAAAGCCCACCACAGCCCTTCCCAACCCACCACAGCCGGTTTGAGACCACCAGAGCCCGTCCCAGCCCACCACAGCCCGTCCCCGCCCACCACAGCCCGTCCCAGCCCGTCCCAGGCCTTCCCAGCCCACCACAGCCCGTCCCGGAATACGACAGCCCGTCCCGGACCTACCACAACCCGTCCCCAACCACCACAGCAGGTCCAAGCCCACCACAGCCTGTCCCAGCCCACCACACACCGTCCCCGCCCACCACAGCCCATCCCAACCCACTACAGCCCATTCCAGCCCTTCCCAGCCCACCACAGACCGGTCCATACCACCAGAGCCCGTCCCAGCCCACCACGGCCCCGTCCCAGCCCACCACAGACCACCACAGTTCGTCCCAGCCCGCCACAACCCGTCCCAGCCCACCACGGCCCGTCCCGGCACACCACGGCCCATCCCGGCCCACCACGGCCCGTCCCAGCACACCCACAGCCTGTCCCAGCCCACACAGACCACCACAGTTCGTCCCCAGCCTGCCACAACCAGTCCCAGCCCGCCCACAACCCGTCCCAGCTCGCCACAGCCCGTCCCAGCCCAGCACGGCCCGGCCCGGCCCGCCACGGCCCGTCCCGGCGCACCACGGCCCGTCCCGGCCCACCACGGCCCGTCCCGGCCCACCACGGCCCGTTCCAGACCACCACAGACCGTCGCAGCTCACCACAGAAAGTCCCAGCCCGTCACAGAACACCACAACCCGTCACCCGCCCACCACAGCCCTTCCAAGGCGTCCCAGCCCGTCCCAGCCCACCACAACCAACCACAGCCCGTCCCCCGTCCCACCACAGCCTGTCCCAGCCCACCACAGCCCTTTCCAGCCCACCGCAGCCTGTCCCAGCCCCACCATGGCACACCACAGCCCACCACAGCCCGCTCCCAGCCCACCACAGCCGACCATGGCTTACCACGGCCCACCACAGCCTGTCCCAGCCCAATCGCAGACCACCACAGCCCGTCCCAGCCCACCACAGGCCACCACAGCCCGTCCCAGCTCACTACAGCCCGTCCCAGCTCACCACAGCGCCGTCCCGGCCCACCACAGCTTGTCCCACCTCATACCAGCCGACCACAGCCCGTCCCAGCCCGTCCCAGCTCACCACATAAAGTAACAGCCCATAGAAGCCCACCACAGCCCGTCCCAGCCCACGCAGAGCCCCGTCCCAGCCCACCACAGCATGTCCCAGGTCCCCACAGCCCACGACAGCCCTTCCCAGCCCACGACAGCCCGTCCCAGCCCACGACAGCCCGTCCCAGCACAGCACAGACCACTACAGCACAGCACAGCCTACCACAGCCCACCACAGCCCGTCCCCAGCCCGGCACAGCTCGTCCCAGCCCGTCCCAGCCCACCACGGCCCGTCCCAGCCCACCACAGACCACCACAGTTCGTCCCAGTCCGCCACAACCCGTCCCAGCCCGCCACGGCCCGTCCCAGCCCACCACGGCCCGTCCCAGCCCACCACGGCCCGTCCCAGCCCACCACGGCCCGTCCCGGCCCACCACAGCCCGTCCCGGCCCCACCACAGCCCGTCCCGGCCCACCACAGCCCGTCCCAGCCAAACACAGCCCGTCCCAGCCAAACACAGCCTGTCCTAGCCAAACACAGCCTGTCCCGGCCCACCACAGCCCGTCCCAGCCCACCACAGCCTGTCCCAGCCAAACACAGCCTGTCCCAGCCCACCACGGCCCACCACAGCCCACCACAGTTCACCACGGGCCATCTCAGACCACCATGACCTGTCCCAGCCCACCACGGCCCACCACAGCCCATCCCTCCCAAACCGGCTCAAAACGGCCCACCACAGCCCACCACGGCCCATACCAGCCCACCACGGCCGCACCACAGCCCACCACAGTTCACCACGGGCCATCTCAGACCACCATGACCTGTCCCCAGCCCACCACGGCCCACCACAGCCCATCCCTTCCCAAACCGGCTCAAAACGGCCCACCACAGCCCACCACGGCCCATACCAGCCCACCACGCCCCACCACAGACCATCCCAGTCCACCACACACCGTCCCAGCATGTCCCAGCCTGTCCCAACCCACCACAGCCCGTCCACGCCCACCACAGCCCGTCCCAGCCCACCACAGCCCGTCCCAGCCCACCACAGCCCGTCCCAGGTCCCTAGCCCACCACAGCCCGTCCCAGCCCACCACAGCCCGTCCCCGCCCGTCCCAACCCACCACAGACCAACATAGCCCGTCCCAGCCCGTCGCAGCGTGCGCAGCCCGTCCCAGCCCACCACAGCCCGTGCCCGCCCACCACAGCCCGTCCCCGCCCACCACAGCCCGTCCCAGCCCATCACAGCCCGTCCCAGCTCGTTCCAGACAACCAGAACTCGTCTCAGCCCGCCCCAGCCCACCACAGCCCGTCTCAAGCTCAGCAGAACCCACCACAGCCCACCTCAGCCTGTCCCAGCCCGTCCCAGACCACCACAGCCCCTCCCAGCACACCAGAGCACGTACCAGCCCGTCCCAGCCCACCACAGCCCGTCCCAGCCCCTCCCAGCCCACCACAGCCCGTCCCAGCCCACCACAGCCTGTCCCAGCCCACCACAGCCTGTCCCAGCCCATCCCAGCCCACGACAGCCCGTCACAGCCCGTCCCAGCACACCACAGCCCGTCCCAGCCCACCACAGCCCGTCCCAGCCCTCCACAGTCCGTCCCAGCCCACCACAGCCCGTCCCAGCACACCACAGCCCGTCCCAGCACACCACAGCCCGTCCCAGCACACCACAGCCCGTCCCAGCACACCACAGCCCGTCCCAGCACGGCCCAGCACACCACAGCCCGTCCAAGCCCACCACAGCCCGTCCCAGCCCACCACAGCCCGTCCCAGCTCACCACAGCTCGTCCCAGCCCACCACAGCTCGTCCCAGCCCACCACAGCCCGTCCCAGCCCGTCCCAGCCCACCAGAGCCCGTCCCAGCCCGTCCCAGACCACCACAGCCCGTCTCAAGCTCACCAGAACCAACCACAGCCCACCACAGCCTGTCCCAGACCATCACGGCCCAGCACAGCCCATCCCAGCCCACCACGGCCCACCACAGCCCACCACGGGCCATCTCAGACCACCATGACCTGTCCCAGCCCACCACCGCCCACCACAGCCCATCCCTTCCCATACCGGCTCAAAACGGCTCACCACGGCCCACCATAGCCCACCACGGTTCACCACGGCCCGTCCCAGCCCACCACGCCCCACCACAGCCCGTCCCTGCCAACCACAGCCCGTCCCAGCACACCACAGACCATCCCAGTCCACCACACACCGTCCCAGCATGTCCCAGCCTGTCCCAGCCCACCACAGCCTGTCCCAGCCCATCCCAGCCCACGACAGCCCGTCACAGCCCACCACAGCCAGTCCCAGCCCGTCCCAGCCCACCACAGCCCGTCCCAGCCCACCACAGCCCGTCCCAGCCCACCACAGGCCACTACAGCACACCACAGCCTAGCGCAGACCACCACAGCCCGTCCCACCCCGTCACAGCTCGTCCCAGCCCACCACAGCCCGTCTCAGCTCACCACAGCCTGTCCCAGCCCACCACAACCAACCACAGCCCATCCCCATCCCACCACAGCCTGTCCCAGCCCACCACAGCCTGTCCCAGCCCACCACAGCCCTTTCCAGCCCACGGCAGCCTGTCCCAGCCCACCATGGCACACCACAGCCCACCACAGCCCATCCCAGACCACCACAGCCCGTCACAGCCCGTCCCAGCCCACCCCAGCCCACCAAAGCCCACCACAGCCCATCTCAGCTCACCACAACCCGTACCAGACCACCACAGCCCACCACAGCCGGTTACAGCTTATCACAGCCCATCCCAGCCCACCACAGCCTGTCCCAGCCCAACACGACCCGTCCCAGCCCGCCACGGCCCGTCCCAGCCCGCCACGGCCCATCCCAACCCGCCACGGCCCGTCCCAGCCTGCCACGGCCCGTCCCAGCCCGCCACAGTTTGTCCCAGCCTACCACAGCCCGTCCCAGATCACCACAGCCCGTCCCAGGCCACCACAGCCCACCACAGTTCATCCCAGCCCACCACAGTTCGTCCCAGCCCGCCACGGCCCGTCCCGGCCCACCACAGCCCGTCCCGGCCCACCACGGCCCGTCCCAGCTCACCACAGCCTGTCCCAGCCCGCCACGGGCTGTCCCAGCCGACCACGGCCCGTCCCAGCTCACCACGGCCCGTCCCAGCCCGTCCCAGCCAACGACAACCCGTCCCAGCCCACGAAAGCCCGTCCCAGCTTACCACATCCCGTCCCAGCTTACCACAGCCCATCACAGCCCACCACAGTCCACCACAGCCCACCACAGCCCGTCCCAGCCCACCACGGCCCATAACAACCCACCACGGCCCGTCGCGGCCCATCACGGCCCGTCCCAGCTTACAACGGCTCGTCCCAGCCCACCACAGCCTGTCCCAGCCCACCACAGCCCGTCCCAGCCCACCACGGCCCGTCCCAGCCCGTCCCAGCCCACCACAGCCCGTCCCAGCCCACCACAGCCCGCCCCAGCCCACCACAGCCCACCCGGCCCGTCCCAGCCCACCACGGCACACTACAGCCCGTCCCAGCCCTCCACAGCCCACCACAGCCCGTCCCAGCCCACCACAGCCCGTCCCAGCCCACCACAGCCCGTCTCAGCCCGTCCCAGCCTGTCCCAGCTCATCCCAGCCCACCACAGCCCACCACAGTTTGTCCCAGCCCACCACAGCCCGTCCCAGCCCACCACAGGCCACTACAGCATACCACAGGCCACTACAACACACCACAGCCCGTCACAGCTCGTCCCAGCTCGTCACAGCACGTCCCAGCCCACCACAGCCCACCCCAGCATGTCCCAGGCCCCCACAGCCCACGACAGCCCTTCCCAGCCCACGACAGCCCATCCCAGCCCACCACAGCCCGTCCCAGCCCACCACAGACCACTACAGAACACCACAGACCACTACAGAGCACCACAGCCTACCGCAATCCACCACAGCCCGTCCCAGCCCACTACAGCCCATCCCCGCCCACCACAGCCCGTCATTGCCCACCACAGCCCGTCCCAGCTCGTCCCAGCCCGTCCCAGGCCTTCCCAGCCCACCACAGCCCGTCCCGGACCACGACAGCCCGTCCCGGACCTACCACAACCCGTCCCCGACCACCACAGCAGGTCCAAGCCCACCACAGCCTGTCCCAGCCCACCACAGACCGTCCCAGCTCTCCACAGCTCTCCATAGCCCGTCCCAATCCTCCACAGCCTGTCCCAGCCTAACACAGCCCGTCCCAGCCCAACACAGCTTATCCCAGCCCACCACAGCCCGTCCCAGCCCACCACAGCCCGTCCCAGCCCACCACAGCCCCACCCAGCCCATCACAGGCCACTACAGCACACCACAGCCTAGCGCAGACCACCACAGCCCGTCCCACCCCGTCACAGCTCGACCCAGCCCGACACAGCCCACCACAGCCCGTCTCAGCTCACCACAGCCTGTCCCAGCCCACCACGGCCCACCACAGCCCGTCCCAGCTAAACACAGTCCGTCCCAGCCCGTCCCAGCCCACCACACTCACCACAACTCGTCCCAGACCGTTCCAGCACAGCACAGCCCATCCAAGCCCACCACAGCCCGTCCCAGCCCACCATAGCCGTTCTAGCCCGTCCCAGCCCACCACAGCCCTTCCCAGCCCCCCACAGCCCACCACAGCCCCTCCCAGCCCTACACAGGCCGTCCCAGCCCACCACAGTGCGTCCAAGTCCGTCCCAGCCCACCAGAGCCCGTCCCAGCCCTCCACAGCCCACCAGAGCCTGTCCCGGCCCACCCCGGCCCATCACAGCCCGTCTCAGCTCATCACAGCTCATCCCAGCCCACCACAGCCTGTCCCAGCCCACCACAGCCCGTCCCAGCCCACCACAACCAACCACAGCCCGTCCCCATCCCACCACAGCCTGTCCCAGCCCACCACAGCCCTTTCCAGCCCACCGCAGCCTGTCCCAGCCCACCATGGCACACCACAGCCCACCACAGCCCGTCCCAGACCACCACAGCCCACCATGGCTTACCACGGCCCACCACAGCCTGTCCCAGCCCATCCCAGACCACCACAGCCCGTCACAGCCCGTCCCAGCCCACCACATAAAGTACCAGTTCATAGAAGCCCACCACAGCCCGTCCCAGCCCACCACGGCCCGACCGAGCCCACCCCAGCCCACCAAAGCCCACCACAGCCCATCTCAGCTCACCACAACCCGTACCAGACCACCACAGCCCACCACAGCCGGTTACAGCTTATCACAGCCCATCCCAGCCCACCACAGCCCGTCCCGGACCTACCAGAACCCGTCCCTGACCACCACAGCAGGTCCAAGCCCACCACAGCCCGTCCCAGCCCACCACAGCCTGTCCCAACCCACCACAGCCCATTCCAGCCCTTCCCAACCCACCACAGCCGGTTTGAGACCACCAGAGCCCGTCCCAGCCCACCACAGCCCGTCCCCGCCCACCACAGCCCGTCCCAGCTCGTCCCAGCCCGTCCCAGGCCTTCCCAGCCCACCACAGCCCGTCCCGGACCACGACAGCCCATCCCGGACCTACCACAACCCGTCCCCGACCACCACAGCAGGTCCAAGCCCACCACAGCCTGTGCCAGCCCACCACACACCGTGCCAGCCCACCATAGCCCATGCCAACCCACCACAGCCCATTCCAGCCCTTCCCAGCCCACCACAGCCCGGTCCATACCAGCAGAGCCCGTCCCAGCCCACCACGGCCCGTCCCAGCCCACCACAGACCACCACAGTTCGTCCCAGCCCGCCACAACCCGTCCCAGCCCACCACGGCCCGTCCCGGCCCACCACGGCCCGTCCCGGCCCACCACGGCCCGTCCCAGCACACCACGGCACGTCCCAGGCCACCACAGACCACCACAGTTCGTCCCAGTCCGCCACAACCAGTCCCAGCCCACCACAACCCGTCCCAGCTCGCCACAGCCCGTCCCGGCCAACCACGGCCCGTCCCGGCCCACCACGGCCCGTCCCGGCCCACCGCGGCCCGTCCCGGCCCACCACAGCTCGTTACAGACCACCACAGACCGTCGCAGCTCACCACAGAAAGTCCCAGCCCGTCACAGAACACCACAACCCGTCACCGCCCACCACAGCCCTTCCAAGGCGTCCCAGCCCGTCCCAGCCCACCACAACCAACCACAGCCCGTCCCCGTCCCACCACAGCCCGTCCCAGCCCACCACAGCCCTTTCCAGCCCACCGCAGCCTGTCCCAGCCCACCACAGCCCTTTCCAGCCCACCGCAGCCTGTCCCAGCCCACCATGGCACACCACAGCCCACCACAGCCCGTCCCAGCCCACCACAGCCGACCATGGCTTACCACGGCCCACCACAGCCTGTCCCAGCCCATCCCAGACCACCACAGCCCGTCCCAGCCCACCACAGGCCACCACAGCCCGTCCCAGCTCACCACAGCCCTTCCCAGCCCAACAGAGCCCGTCCCGGCCCACCAAAGCTTGTCCCAGCTCATACCAGCCGACCACAGCCCGTCACAGCCCATCCCAGCCCACCACATAAAGTACCAGCCCATAGAAGCCCACCACAGCCCGTCACAGCCCACCACAGACCGTCCCAGCCCACCACAGACCGTCCCAGACCTACCAGAACCCGTCCCTGACCACCACAGCAGGTCTAAGCCCACCACAGCCCGTCCCAGCCCACCACAGCCTGTCCCAACCCACCAAAGCCCACCACAGCCCTTCCCAACCCACCACAGCCGGTTTGAGACCACCAGAGCCCGTCCCAGCCCACCACAGCCCGTCCCCGCCCACCACAGCCCGTCCCAGCCCGTCCCAGGCCTTCCCAGCCCACCACAGCCCGTCCCGGAATACGACAGCCCGTCCCGGACCTACCACAACCCGTCCCCAACCACCACAGCAGGTCCAAGCCCACCACAGCCTGTCCCAGCCCACCACACACCGTCCCCGCCCACCACAGCCCATCCCAACCCACTACAGCCCATTCCAGCCCTTCCCAGCCCACCACAGACCGGTCCATACCACCAGAGCCCGTCCCAGCCCACCACGGCCCGTCCCAGCCCACCACAGACCACCACAGTTCGTCCCAGCCCGCCACAACCCGTCCCAGCCCACCACGGCCCGTCCCGGCACACCACGGCCCATCCCGGCCCACCACGGCCCGTCCCAGCACACCACAGCCTGTCCCAGCCCACCACAGACCACCACAGTTCGTCCCAGCCTGCCACAACCAGTCCCAGCCCGCCACAACCCGTCCCAGCTCGCCACAGCCCGTCCCAGCCCAGCACGGCCCGGCCCGGCCCGCCACGGCCCGTCCCGGCGCACCACGGCCCGTCCCGGCCCACCACGGCCCGTCCCGGCCCACCACGGCCCGTTCCAGACCACCACAGACCGTCGCAGCTCACCACAGAAAGTCCCAGCCCGTCACAGAACACCACAACCCGTCACCGCCCACCACAGCCCTTCCAAGGCGTCCCAGCCCGTCCCAGCCCACCACAACCAACCACAGCCCGTCCCCGTCCCACCACAGCCTGTCCCAGCCCACCACAGCCCTTTCCAGCCCACCGCAGCCTGTCCCAGCCCACCATGGCACACCACAGCCCACCACAGCCCGTCCCAGCCCACCACAGCCGACCATGGCTTACCACGGCCCACCACAGCCTGTCCCAGCCCATCCCAGACCACCACAGCCCGTCCCAGCCCACCACAGGCCACCACAGCCCGTCCCAGCTCACTACAGCCCGTCCCAGCTCACCACAGCCCGTCCCGGCCCACCACAGCTTGTCCCAGCTCATACCAGCCGACCACAGCCCGTCCCAGCCCGTCCCAGCTCACCACATAAAGTAACAGCCCATAGAAGCCCACCACAGCCCGTCCCAGCCCACCAGAGCCCGTCCCAGCCCACCACAGCATGTCCCAGGTCCCCACAGCCCACGACAGCCCTTCCCAGCCCACGACAGCCCGTCCCAGCCCACGACAGCCCGTCCCAGCACAGCACAGACCACTACAGCACAGCACAGCCTACCACAGCCCACCACAGCCCGTCCCAGCCCGGCACAGCTCGTCCCAGCCCGTCCCAGCCCACCACGGCCCGTCCCAGCCCACCACAGACCACCACAGTTCGTCCCAGTCCGCCACAACCCGTCCCAGCCCGCCACGGCCCGTCCCAGCCCACCACGGCCCGTCCCAGCCCACCACGGCCCGTCCCAGCCCACCACGGCCCGTCCCGGCCCACCACAGCCCGTCCCGGCCCACCACAGCCCGTCCCGGCCCACCACAGCCCGTCCCAGCCAAACACAGCCCGTCCCAGCCAAACACAGCCTGTCCTAGCCAAACACAGCCTGTCCCGGCCCACCACAGCCCGTCCCAGCCCACCACAGCCTGTCCCAGCCAAACACAGCCTGTCCCAGCCCACCACGGCCCACCACAGCCCACCACAGTTCACCACGGGCCATCTCAGACCACCATGACCTGTCCCAGCCCACCACGGCCCACCACGGCCCACCACAGCCCATCCCTTCCCAAACCGGCTCAAAACGGCCCACCACAGCCCACCACGGCCCATACCAGCCCACCACGGCCCACCACAGCCCACCACAGTTCACCACGGGCCATCTCAGACCACCATGACCTGTCCCAGCCCACCACGGCCCACCACAGCCCATCCCTTCCCAAACCGGCTCAAAACGGCCCACCACAGCCCACCACGGCCCATACCAGCCCACCACGCCCCACCACAGACCATCCCAGTCCACCACACACCGTCCCAGCATGTCCCAGCCTGTCCCAACCCACCACAGCCCGTCCCAGCCCACCACAGCCCGTCCCAGCCCACCACAGCCCGTCCCAGCCCACCACAGCCCGTCCCAGCCCACCACAGCCCGTCCCAGCACACCACAGCCCGTCCCTAGCCCACCACAGCCCGTCCCAGCCCACCACAGCCCGTCCCCGCCCGTCCCAACCCACCACAGACCAACATAGCCCGTCCCAGCCCGTCGCAGCGTGCGCAGCCCGTCCCAGCCCACCACAGCCCGTGCCCGCCCACCACAGCCCGTCCCCGCCCACCACAGCCCGTCCCAGCCCATCACAGCCCGTCCCAGCTCGTTCCAGACAACCAGAACTCGTCTCAGCCCGCCCCAGCCCACCACAGCCCGTCTCAAGCTCAGCAGAACCCACCACAGCCCACCTCAGCCTGTCCCAGCCCGTCCCAGACCACCACAGCCCCTCCCAGCACACCAGAGCACGTACCAGCCCGTCCCAGCCCACCACAGCCCGTCCCAGCCCCTCCCAGCCCACCACAGCCCGTCCCAGCCCACCACAGCCTGTCCCAGCCCACCACAGCCTGTCCCAGCCCATCCCAGCCCACGACAGCCCGTCACAGCCCGTCCCAGCACACCACAGCCCGTCCCAGCCCACCACAGCCCGTCCCAGCCCTCCACAGTCCGTCCCAGCCCACCACAGCCCGTCCCAGCACACCACAGCCCGTCCCAGCACACCACAGCCCGTCCCAGCACACCACAGCCCGTCCCAGCACACCACAGCCCGTCCCAGCACACCACAGCCCGTCCAAGCCCACCACAGCCCGTCCCAGCCCACCACAGCCCGTCCCAGCTCACCACAGCTCGTCCCAGCCCACCACAGCTCGTCCCAGCCCACCACAGCCCGTCCCAGCCCGTCCCAGCCCACCAGAGCCCGTCCCAGCCCGTCCCAGACCACCACAGCCCGTCTCAAGCTCACCAGAACCAACCACAGCCCACCACAGCCTGTCCCAGACCATCACGGCCCAGCACAGCCCATCCCAGCCCACCACGGCCCACCACAGCCCACCACGGGCCATCTCAGACCACCATGACCTGTCCCAGCCCACCACCGCCCACCACAGCCCATCCCTTCCCATACCGGCTCAAAACGGCTCACCACGGCCCACCATAGCCCACCACGGTTCACCACGGCCCGTCCCAGCCCACCACGCCCCACCACAGCCCGTCCCTGCCAACCACAGCCCGTCCCAGCACACCACAGACCATCCCAGTCCACCACACACCGTCCCAGCATGTCCCAGCCTGTCCCAACCCACCACAGCCTGTTCCAGACCACCACAGCCCGTCCCAGCCCACCACAGCCCGTCCCCGCCCGTCCCAGCCCACCACAGCCCAGCACAGCCCGTCCCAGCCCACCACAGCCCGTCCCAGCACACCACAGCCCGTCCCAGACCGTCGCAGCCTGCCGCAGCCCGTCCAAGCCCACTACAGACCGTCCCAGCCCACCACACACCATTCCAGACGACCACAGCCCGTCCCCGCCCACCACAGCCCGTTCCAGGCCACCACAGCACGTCCCAGCTCGTTCCAGACCACCAGAACTCGTCTCAGCCCGTCCCAGCCCACCACAGCCCGTCTCAAGCTCAGCAGAACCCACCACAGCCCACCACAGCCTGTCCCGGCCCGTCCCAGCCCACCACGGCCCGTCCCAGCCCACCACGGCCCGTCCCAGCCCACCACGGACCATAACAACCCAACACGGCCCGTCCCAGCCCACCACAGACCACCACAGCCCACCACGGCCCGTCCCAGCCCACCACGGCCCGTCCCAGCCCACCACGGCCCGTCCCAGCCCACCACGGCCCGTCCCAGCCCACCACGGCCCTCCACAGCCAGTCCCAGCCCGTCCCAACCCGCCCCAGCCCACCACGGCCCGTCCCATCCCACCACGACCCGTCCCAGCCCACCACGACCCACCACAGTCGGTTACAGCTTATGACAGCCCGTCCCAGCCCAACACAGGCCGTCTCTGCTCACCACCAGAGCCCGTCCCAGCCCACCACGGCCCGTCCCTGCCCAACACGGCCCGTCCCAGCCCACCACGGCTCTCCACAGCTCTCCATAGCCCGGTCCAATCCTCCACAGCCCGTCCCAGCCCAACACAGCCCGTCCCAGCCCACCACAGCCCGTCCCCGCCCACCACAGCCCGTCCCCGCCCACCACAGCCCGTCCCCGCCCACCACAGCCCGTCCCAGCCGTCCCAGCAAATCCCAGCCCACCACAGCCCGTCTCAGCTCACTACAGCGCGTCCCATTCCACCACACCCACCACAGCCCGTCCCAGCCCATTCCAGCCCACCACAGCCTGTCCCAGCTCACCACAACCCACCACAGCCAACCGCAGCCGGTCCCAGCCCACCACAGCCCACCACAGCCCGTCCCAGCCCATCACAGCCCGTCCCAGCTCGTTCCAGACAACCAGAACTCGTCTCAGCCCGTCCCAGCCCACCACAGCCCGTCTCAAGCTCAGCAGAACCCACCACAGCCCACCACAGCCCGTCCCAGCCCACCACAGCCCGTCCCAGCACACCACAGCACGTACCAGCCCGTCCCAGCCCACCACAGCCCGTCCCAGCCCACCACAGCCCGTCCCAGCCCACCACAGCCCACCACAGCCTGTCCCAGCCCATCCCAGCCAACGACAGCCCGTCACAGCCCGTCCCAGCCCACCACAGCCCGTACCAGCCCACCACAGCCCGTCCCAGCCCACCACAGCCCGTCCCAGCCCACCACAGCCCGTCCCAGCACGGCCCAGCACATAACAGCCCGTCCCAGCCCACCACAGCCCGTCCCAGCCCATCACGGCACACCACAGCCCACCACGGCCCGTCCCAGCCCACCACGGCCTGTCCCAGCCCACCACGGCACACCACAGCCCACCACGGCACACCACAGCCCACCACGGCACACCACAGCCCACCACGGCCCGTCCCAGCCCACCACGGCACACCACAGCCCACCACGGCCCGTCCCAGCCCATCACGGCACACCACAGCCCACCACGGCCCGTCCCAGCCCACCACGGCCCGTCCCAGCCCACCACGGCCCGTCCCAGCCCACCACGGCACACCACAGCCCACCCCGGCCCGTCCCAGCCCACCCCGGCCCTTCCCAGCCCACCACAGCACACCACAGCCGGTTACAGCCTGTCCCAGCCCGTCCCGGCCCACCGCGGCCCGTCCCGGCTCACCTGTGTTAGGAACAGTATCTCACCTTCTTGATTTTGGCATCTCCTTTCGCTATGATGTTCTTGTGGAACTGTTTGCAGATGGGGACAGAAATAGAAAAGCTGTTTTCAACCTAAGGGAGAAAGGAAGGGAGACATGAAGTTTACACTGTCGTGGCAAGGGAGGCCCGACTTCAGGAGCTCTGATAAACGAGCTTTTGAAAACAGGCTTAGACCCAAGGAAGTTCTCTATACGAGGGACTTTTGTAAGACTAAACAAAGGCAAGGACGTTCCCCTATAGCCTTCCCATAACAGGTACTATCCCCCTGCCTCCATTCAGCCAAAACAGAGCTGACAGCTCCCTCCTCTTGAGGTGTTTTAGCTCTACCCAAGCCAGTAGAGCTCTGCTTTGCCCCAGGGTTATCCAGGCACGGAGGAGGGAAGAGCAGGCAGAAGACCTCCTTACCAGGTCTGCCACCATCTTTTGCATGTACTCGGTGCACTTCTCCACCTCGTTTTTGGGACCTCGGAGTTGGACGATGTCACTCTTGTGTGCAGGGTCTGGGAAGCTGATGATAACCTGCAGGAGCGGTCATTTCTAGTTAGCTCAAGCAAAAGCAAGAACCCTTGTGTCAGACACATGCAAAGGTTGGGGGGATCCTACTCATGCCCTTTTCCCATTCAGAAACGGGGAACCGTGTTAGCGGCCTCTGGCTAAAAGAACTATCTTCTCAGACACTTGCGCTACAGAGCCACTAAAGTTACGACTTCTGTGACGACAGGCCTACTACCCATGTAGGAAATATCCCCTCTGGATTCCTCCTCTCCTACAAAGCCTTACCTCTGGGAATTGCTCCCGGATTTCCCAGACCCGCTCAGCCTTCTGCCCAATGATGGTCCGGTGGAATTTCTGCTCAACGATTAGGTCCGCAGCGTGTTCATTTTCCTGATGGGAACAGAGGGCACACTGAGTGTTCAGCCGGAGAGCCATCTACTTTGACTTAGCGGTTTGCTGCCCGACGGTTTACTTGCCAGCACTGTCCCTCTTTTCTCCAGACAAAATTCACTCTGCGTTGACAGAGAAAGGCTACCCGAGGGAACAGGGGAAGACATTTGTGAAGAGGAACTTGCACTTGTCATGAGATCCAAGTGCTCGGTGGGCAAGGGGCACACACTCGCACCAGAAGGTTACAAGGGAACACGAGAGCCCAAACCCTGCAGTCTCCCAAACATCACGTCCTACCCACTCACCATACGGGAAGCGAGTTCCAGCAGCTCTTTCTTGGCCTGTGGGACCCCCTGTGGGTCTCCTTCCATTCTGATCGGGTTGCTCTTCTCGTTGTCCGGGGGAATGTGCACAGACACCTTGTACAGATCCTTCATCCTGTTCACTTCGAGGCAAGGACTGTGGTGACGCCATCTGCTAGGCAAAGACCTGGAAGCAAGGCACCTTGATTATCACTGCTCAGAGGCTGTTGAAGAAGTAAAGCCGCCTCTGGGAAGGGCTCAGCGGGGTAGGGTTGAGACAGGGGAAATTGCCTCTTCCCCCTGGAGTTCACTGAGAGCAGACCTGTGCCACACGAGAGCCTGTCCAAGTAAATACCGTGGCATCTACAGAGCCCATTGTTCCCTTGTCAGAGCGAGGCGTGTTTCTTCCCCAAACAGTATCACATTTAGAGCAGAGGATAATCGTTCCTTTCTACCCCAAACTCTTGGCTGGGGTCACGTTGCAGTGCTATCAAACTAGCAGACCGCAACAAGGCTTTACCGTTGACCATATTCTACTGCCGGTGCTGTAGCGCCTTCCTCCAGAGGCCAGACCACACTGCTCCTCCTCCAGCTGACACCCTCTCCCACAAGCCACAGGGCTATTTAACCCCTTAGCGGGAACCAGCTACACCTGCACGTCATCCACGTCAATCAACCCACTGCCTCTGAGGCAAGGCCACAGCTGCGTGTTATCAATGCTAATCAACCCACCGCCTTCATTCCTCTACAGGGAGAAGCTCACCAAGCACATTTCCACCACCCACAACTGGCTGCTAAAATGTCATTCGCACAGAGAAGTAATTCCACTACTGTTCAGGCTCCCAAGGTACTTTCACACGTTAAAGCCATCGCAAGGCCTCACGGCCCATTTCTCTCCTTGTACCACCACCACTCCAGGAAAGCAGAGGAAACGTGATGGAGACAGCACACTGGGTGAGCTACAGAGCCCCTGATACCATCTACTAAACACGAAGAGTGTGAGCATGGGAAGGACTAGAAAGGCACTCCACTTACCGTTTAGCTGCGTTCTTGCCAATGAGGTGTCGGTGGAATTGGTGGTCAGCCTTGATTATTGCGTAATCCATCCCGTGGATCTAAAAAGAATTATATTTTTATATCTATATCTATAGATGTATGTATGTCCACTATTATATATTATATTATATAGGGCCAGGTAGGACAGGCCACCGCTTCTGTCTCGTGCCCTAAGTAACTGCCTACTGCCAGTATTGGCACTGACTCACCAGCGGTCAGCTACAAGCACTTCTGCTCTTAAGCAGAGCACAAGCATTCCTCTGCTTTGAGAAGAGAGCATTGTGCTCATGAAACATTGAAAAGACTCACTTCTATGCCTCTCCAGCTATAACCAAGAGAATCCTTCCTTCTCCGCACCAAAAAAATTAATGCTGACTTTTCAAGGATGCTATGGATGACCAAGGGGTGTCATCCACCTGCCACACAATTTGTCTCCTGCAAGTTCGATTAAGCATGCCAAGACATCCTATGGATGTGACAAACACCTCATCACCTCTGCTCTGTTGCCCCTTCTTCCCCCAGTTTCTTACTGGAACTAGTAACTGCAGCTCACCAGTTCCTTGAGCACGGCTTCAATCTGTTCCTGAGCCACATGCACATCTTCTGTAGGTCCTTCCAAAGTGATGTTATCCTCTCCTCCAGTGAATTTGATGTGAACCTTGAGGTGAAGGACAATGAATCTCTTCAGAATTTGCCAAGATCCAAGCCAGGCCAATGCTTTTGGTCAGGCCTACACCATCGATCCCTGCCACTGAGAGATGTGCTCCTTCCCCAAAAGCCCAGACCAAATCCCCACAATTTTACAAGTCAGAAACTTAACAATTTCGGCCATATGGCAGTGCCTAGAGCCCAAGGCTCTGGTGCCGTCCCGGTTTCTGCAAGGGCTTTGGAGAAGTTTACTCATTTAGCCTTTATCTAGATACCGTCTAACTCCCCAGGGAGAAGCCTTGCTGCACTCGCCATTTCCAGGTATCCTACTACATCAGTTCTCAAAACAGCACCACATAAAGCTTCCTTGGAAGGGCTCAACCCATGACAATAACATAGGAGGAGCAGTGTTTGCAGCAGTAAAAGAGAGGGTTCCCTTGAACAGCAAAGATCTGTGTCATTTCCCCCTGGTTTTACCCACGCTAGAATACACCTCTCTCTTTCGTGACGAGTGATCTGGACTAAACCTTTTTCTACGCGGGGGGTGCTAAGCTAACCAGCTCACCCATACCTTTGGCATCTGCTGAGTTATTTTGGCCAGGTCCTGTCCTTTCTTTCTAATAATGAAACGATGAAGCCAAGAGGGGGCAGAGACCGAGGAGACGGTAAAACTGTTGGCCTGAGAGACAGAAAAACAGAGAAGCTGTTTGATGGACAAACCACAGCACACCACAGCAAGTCCCAGCCCACCACAGCCCGTCCCAGCCACCCACAGCCCGTCCCAGCCCGTCCCAGCTCACCACAGTCCATCCCAGCCCACCACAGCCCACCAGAGCCCGTCCAGGACCACCACAGTCCGTTCCAGCCCACCACAGCCCGTCCCCGCCCAACACAGCCCGTCCCAGACCACCACAGCCCGTCCCAGCCCCTCCCAGCCCGTCTCAGCCCACCACAGCCCGTCCCAGCCTGTCCCAGCCCGTCCCAGACCACCAGAGCCCGTCGCAGCCCACCACAGCCCGTCACAGCTTACCACAGCCCACCACAGCCCGTCACAGCCCGTCCCAGCCCACCAGAGGTCGTCCCAGCTCACCACAACCCACCACAGCCCTTCCCAGCCCGTCCCAGCCCACCACAGCCTGTCCCAGCCCACCACGGCCGCCGCAGATCATCAGAGCCCGTCCCAGCCCACCACAATCTCGTCCCAGCCCACTATAGCCCGTCCCAGCCCACCACAACCCGTTCTAGCTCACAACAACACACCAGAGCGCACCATAGCCCACCACAGCCCACCACAGCGTACCAGAGTCTGTCCCGGCCCACCAGAGCCTGTCCCAGCCCACCACAGCCCCTCCCAGCCCACCGCAGCCCGCCACGGCCCGTCCCAGCCCACCAAAGCCCGTCCCATCACACCACAGCCCACCACAGCCCGTCCCAGCCAACCACGGCCCGTCCCAGCCCACCACAGCCCGTCCCATCACACCACAGCCCACCACAGCCCGTCCCAGCCAACCACGGCCCGTCTCAGCCCACCACGGCCCGTCTCAGCCCACCACAGCCCGTCCCATCACACCACAGCCCACCACAGCCCACAACAGCCCACCACAGCCCGTCCCAGCCCACCACAGCCCGTCCCATCACACCACAGCCCACCACAGCCCGTCCCAGCCAACCACAGCCCACCACAGCCTGTCCCAGCCCACCACGGCCCGTCCCAGCCCACCACGGCCCACCCCAGCCCACCACGGCCCACCACAGCCCACCACGGCCCGCCATGGCCCACCACAGCTCGTCCCAGATAAACAAGGCGCACCACAGCCCACCATGGCCCGTCCCGGCCCACCACAGCCTGTCCCAGCACACCACAGCCCACCACAGCCCATCACAGCCCACCACAGCCCATCACAGCCCACCACAGCCCGTCCCAGCTTACCACAGCCCACCACAGACCGTCCCAGCCCATCACAGACCGCCCCAGCCCCTCCCAGCCCGTCTCAGCCCACCACAGCCTGTCCCAGCTCGTCCAAGCCTGTCCCAGACCCCCAGAGCCCGTCGCAGCCCACCACAGCCCGTCACAGCCCGTCCCAGCTCTCCACAACCCACCGCAGCCCGTCTCAGCCCACCACAGCCCGTCCCAGCCCACCACGGCCCACGAAAGCCCACCACAGCCCACCACGGCCCACCACAGCCCGTCCCAGCCCACCACAAGCCGTCCTAGCCCACCACAGACCTCCAGAGCCCGTCTCAGCTCACCACAGCCTATCCCAGCCCACCACGGCCCACCACAGCACACCACGGCCCACCGCAGCCTATCCCAACCCGTCCCAGCCCACCACGGCCCGTCCCAGCCCACCACGGCCCGTCCCAGCCCACCACGGCCCGTCCCAGCCCGTCCCAGCCCACGACAGCCCGTCCCAGCCCACGACAGCCCGTCCCAGCCCACCAGAGCCCACCAGAGCCCACCACAGCTCGTCCCCAGCCCACCACAGCCCACAAGAGCTTGTCACAGACCACCACAGCCCGTCCCAGCCCACCACAGCCCACTACGGCCCACCACAGCCCGTCCCAAGCCCACCACAGCCCGTCCCAGCCCACCACAGCCCGTCCCAGACCACCACAGCCTCTCACAGCACATCACAGCCCGTAACAGCCCACCACAGCAAGTACCAGCCCGTCCCAGCCCACCACAGCCCGTCTCAGCCCACCACGGCCCGTCTCAGCTCACCACAACCCGTCCCAGACGACCACAGCCCGTCCCAGCCCACCACAGCCCACCACAGCCCGTCCCAGCCCACCACAGCCCACCACAGCCCGTCCCAGCCCACCAGAGCCCGTCCCAGCCTGTTTCAGCCCACCACGGCTAACCACGGCCTGTCCCGGCCCACCACGGCCAACCACGGTCCACCATGGCCCACCAGAGCACACCACGGCCCACCACGGCCCTTCCCAGTCCACCACAGCCCACCACGGCCTGTCCAAGCCCACCACGGCCCGTCCCAGCCCACCACGGCCCACGCCAGCCCACCACGGCCCGTCCCAGCCCACCACGGCCCGTCCCAGCCCACCACAGCCCACCGCAGCCCATCCCAACCCACCACAGCCCGTCCCTACCCACCACAGCGTGTCCCAACCCACCACAGCCCACCAGAGCCCTTCAGAACCCACCACAGCCCACCACAGCCCGTCCCAGCCCACCACAGCACGTCCCAGGCCACCACAGACCACCACAGCTTGTCCCAGACCACCACAGCTCTTCCCAGCCCACCATAACCAACCACAGCCTATCCCAGCCGATCCCAGCCCACCACAGCCCGTCCCATCACAGCACAGCCCACCACAGCCCGTCCCAGCCAACCACGGCCCGTCCCAGCCCACCACAGCCCGTCCCAGCCCACCACGGCCCACCACAGCCCACCACGGCCCATCCGGGCCCAACACAGCCCACCAAGGCGCACCACAGCCCATCCCAGCCCATTACAGCCTGTCCCACACCACCACATCCCATCTCAGCCCACCACAGCCCGTCCCAGCCCACCACAACCGACCACAGCCCACCACAGCCCACCACGGCCGACCACAGCCCACCACGGCAGACCACAGCCCACCACGGCCCATCCAAGCCCACCACGGCCCTTCCAAGCCCACCACGGTCCACCACGGCACGTCCCAGCCCACCACAGAGCACCACAGCCCGTCCCAGCCCGTCCCAGCCCACCACAGTACGTCCCAGACCACCAGAGCCCGTCCCAGCCCACCACAGCCCGTCCCAGCCCACCACAGCCCACCACGCCCCGTGCCAACCCACCAGAGCCCGTCCCAGCCCACCACAGCCCACCACAGCCCGTCCCAGACCACAAGAGGTCGTCCCAGCCCACCACTAACCCACCAGAGCCCGTCCCAGCCCACCATAGCCCGTCCCAGCCCACCACAGCCCACCACGCCCCGTGCCAACCCACCAGAGCCCGTCCCAGCTCACCACAGCCCACCACAGCCCGTCCCAGACCACAAGAGGTCGTCCCAGCCCACCACTAACCCACCAAAGCCCGTCCCCGCCCACCACAGCCCGTCCCAGCCCACCACAGCCCACCACGCCCCGTGCCAACCCACCACAGCCCGTCCCAGCCCACCACAGCCCGTCCCAGCCCACCACGGCCGCCGCAGACCATCAGAGCCCGTCCCAGCTCACCACAATCCCGTCCCAGCCCACTATAGCCCGTCCCAGCCCACCACAACCCGTTCTAGCTCACCACAACCCACCACAGCGCACCATAGCACACCACAGCCCACCAAAGCGCACCAGAGCCTGTCCCAGCCCACCACAGCCCGTCCTAGCCCACCGCAGCCCGCCACGGCCCGTCCCAGCCCACCACAGCCCATTCCAGACCACCAGAGCCCTTCCCAGTTCACCAAAGCATGTCCCAGCACACCACAGCCCACCACAGCCCGTCCAATTTCACTACAGCCCGTCTCAGCTCACCACACCCACCACAGCCCGTCCCAGCACACCGCAGCCTATCCCAACTCGTCCCAGCCCACCACGGCCCGTCCCAGCCCACCACGGCCCGTCCCAGCCACCACGGCCCGTCCCAGCCCGTCCCAGCCCACGACAGCCCGTCCCAGCCCACGACAGTCCGTCCCAGCCCACCAGAGCCCACCAGAGCCCACCACAGCTCGTCCCAGCCCACCACAGCCCACAAGAGCTTGTCACAGACCACCACAGCCCGTCCCAGCCCACCACAGCCCACTACGGCCCACCACAGCCCGTCCCAGCCCACCACAGCCCGTCCCAGCCCACCACAGCCCGTCCCAGCCCACCAGAGCCCGTAACAGCCCACCACAGCAAGTACCAGCCCGTCCCAGCCCACCACGGCCCGTCTCAGCCCACCACGGCCCGTCTCAGCCCACCACGGCCCGTCTCAGCTCACCACGACCCGTCCCAGACGACCACAGCCCGTCCCAGCCCACCACAGCCCACCACAGCCCGTCCCAGCCCACCACTGCCCGTCCCAGCCCACCACAGCCCGTCCCAGCCCACCAGAGCCCGTCCCAGCCTGTTTCAGCCCACCACGGCTAACCACGGCCTGTCCCGGCCCACCACGGCCAACCACGGTCCACCATGGCCCACAAGAGCACACCACGGCCCACCACGGCCCTTCCCAGTCCACCACAGCCCACCACGGCCCGTCCCAGCCCACCACGGCCCGTCCCAGCCCACCACGGCCCGTCCCAGCCCACCACAGCCCATCACAGCCCACCACAGTTCACCACAGCCCGTCCCAGCCCACCACAGCACACTACGGCCCACCACAGCCCGTCCCAGCCCACCGCAGCCCGTCCCAGCCCACCGCAGCCCGTCCCAGCCCACCACAGCCCGTCCCAGCCCACCACAGCCCGTCCCAGCTCGTCCCAGACCACCACAGCCTCTCACAGCACACCACAGCCCGTAACAGCCCACCACAGCAAGTACCAGCCCGTCTCAGCCCACCACGGCCCGTCTCAGCCCACCACGGCCCGTCTCAGCTCACCACAACCCGTCCCAGACGACCACAGCCCACCACAGCCCACCACAGCCCGTCCCAGCCCACCACAGCCCGTCCCAGCCTGTCCCGGCCCACCACGGCCAACCACGGTCCACCATGGCCCACCAGAGAACACCACGGCCCACCACGGCCCTTCTCAGTCCACCACAGCCCACCACAGCCTGTCCCAGCCCACCACGGCCCATCCCAGCCCACCACGGCCCGTCCCAGCCCACCACGGCCCGTCCCAGCCCACCAAGGCCCGTCCCAGCCCACCACGGCCCATCACAGCCCACCACAGTTCACCACAGCCCGTCCTAGCCCAGCACGGCCCGTCCCAGCCCACCACGGACCACCACGGCCCATCTCAGCCCACCACAGCCTGTCCAAGCCCAGTACAGCCCTCCACAACCCTCCACAGCCCGTCCCAAC
Organism: Falco biarmicus; assembly: GCF_023638135.1. Taxonomy (NCBI): domain Eukaryota; kingdom Metazoa; phylum Chordata; class Aves; order Falconiformes; family Falconidae; genus Falco; species Falco biarmicus. The sequence continues at coordinate 45,926 of NW_026611704.1, forward strand.
CCTCCACAGCTCATCCCAGCCTACCACAGCCCGTCACAGCCCAACACAGCTTATCCCAGCCCACCGCAGCCCGTCCCAGCCCACCGCAGCCCGTCCTAGCCCACCGAAACCCGTCCCAGCCCACCGCAACCCGTCCCAGCACACCACAGCCCACCACAGCCAATCACAGCCCACCACAGCCCGTCCCAGCTTACCACAGCCCACCACAGACCGTCCCAGCCCACCACAGCCCGTCCCAGCCCACCACAGCCCGTCCTAGCCCACCACTGCCCGTCCCAGCCCGTCCCAGCCCGTCCCAACCCACCAAAGCTTGTCCCAGCCCACCACAGCCCACCACAGCCCACCGCAGCCCATCCCAGCCCACCACGGCCCGTCCCAGCCCGTGCCAACCCGTCACAACACACCACAGCCCACCACAGCCCGTCCCTACCCACCACAGCGTGTCCCAACCCACCACAGCCCACCACAGCCCTTCAGAACCCACCACAGCCCACCACAGCCCGTCCCAGCCCACCACAGCACGTCCCAGGCCACCACAGACCACCACAGCCCACCACAGCCCATGAAGCCCACCACAGCCCGCCTCAGCCCACTACAGCCCGTCCCAGCCCACCACAGCCCGTCCCAGCCCACCACAGCCCACCACAGCTTGTCCCAGACCACCACAGCTCTTCCCAGCCCACCATAACCAACCACAGCCTATCCCAGCCGATCCCAGCCCACCACAGCCCGTCCCATCACACCACAGCCCACCACAGCCCGTCCCAGCCAACCACGGCCCGTCCCAGCCCACCACAGCCCGTCCCAGCCCACCACGGCCCACCACAGCCCACCACGGCCCATCCGGGCCCAACACAGCCCACCAAGGCGCACCACAGCCCGTCCCAGCCCACCACAACCGACCACAGCCCACCACAGCCCACCACGGCCGACCACAGCCCACCACGGCAGACCACAGCCCACCACGGCCCATCCAAGCCCACCACGGCCCATCCAAGCCCACCACGGCCCATCCAAGCCCACCACGGTCCACCACGGCACGTCCCAGCCCACCACAGAGCACCACAGCCCGTCCCAGCCCGTCCCAGCCCACCACAGTATGTCCCAGACCACCAGAGCCCGTCCCAGCCCACCATAGCCCGTCCCAGCCCACCACAGCCCACCACGCCCCGTGCCAACCCACCAGAGCCCGTCCCAGCTCACCACAGCCCACCACAGCCCGTCCCAGACCACAAGAGGTCGTCCCAGCCCACCACTAACCCACCAAAGCCCGTCCCCGCCCACCACAGCCCGTCCCAGCCAACCACAGCGCACCACAGCCTGCCCCAACCCACCTGAGCCCGTCCCAGCTTACCACAGCCCACCACAGCCCGTCACAGCCCGTCCCAGCCCACCAGAGGTCGTCCCAGCTCACCACAACCCACCACAGCCCTTCCCAGCCCGTCCCAGCCCACCACGGCCGCCGCAGACCATCAGAGCCCGTCCCAGCCCACCACAATCCCGTCCCAGCCCACTATAGCCCGTCCCAGCCCACCACAACCCGTTCTAGCTCACCACAACCCACCACAGCACACCATAGCCCACCACAGCCCACCACAGCGCACCAGAGTCTGTCCCGGCCCACCAGAGCCTGTCCCAGCCCACCGCAGCCTGCCACAGCCCGTCCCAGCCCACCACAGCCCATTCCAGACCACCAGAGCCCTTCCCAGTTCACCACAGCCCACCACAGCCCGTCCAATTTCACCACAGCCCGTCTCAGCTCACCACAACCCACCACAGCCTGTCCCAGCACACCGCAGCCTATCCCAACCCGTCCCAGCCCACCACGGCCCGTCCCAGCCCGTCCCAGCCCACGACAGCCCGTCCCAGCCCACGACAGTCTGTCCCAGCCCACCAGAGCCCACCACAGCTCGTCCCAGCCCACCACAGCCCACAAGAGCTTGTCACAGACCACCACAGCCCGTCCCAGCCCACCGCAGCCCACTACGGCCCACCACAGCCCGTCCCAGCCCACCAGAGCCCGTCCCAGCCTGTTTCAGCCGAGCACGGCCAACCACGGCCTGTCCCGGCCCACCACGGCCAACCACGGTCCACCATGGCCCACCAGAGCACACCACGGCCCACCACGGCCCTTCCCAGTCCACCACAGCCCACCACGGCCTGTCCCAGCCCACCACGGCCCGTCCCAGCCCACCACGGCCCACCCCAGCCCACCACGGCCCGTCCCAGCCCACCACGGCCCACCCCAGCCCACCACGGCCCGTCCCAGACCACCACGGCCCGTCCCAGCCCACCACAGTTCACCACAGCCCGTCCTAGCCCAGCACGGCCCGTCCCAGCTTACCACGGACCACCACGGCCCATCTCAGCCCACCACAGCCTGTCCAAGCTCAGCACAGCCCTCCACAACCCTCCACAGCCCGTCCCAACCCTCCACAGCTCATCCCAGCCTACCACAGCCCGTCGCAGCCCAACACAGCTCATCCCAGCCCACCGCAGCCCGTCCTAGCCCACCGAAACCCGTCCCAGCCCACCGCAACCCGTCCCAGCCCACCACAACCCGTTCTAGCTCACCACAACCCACCACAGCGCACCATAGCACACCACAGCCCACCAAAGCGCACCAGAGCCTGTCCCAGCCCACCACAGCCCGTCCTAGCCCACCGCAGCCCATTCCAGACCACCAGAGCCCTTCCCAGTTCACCACAGCATGTCCCAGCACACCACAGACCACCACAGCCCGTCCAATTTCACTACAGCCCGTCTCAGCTCACCACACCCACCACAGCCCGTCCCAGCACACCGCAGCCTATCCCAACTCGTCCCAGCCCACCACGGCCCGTCCCAGCCCACCACGGCCCGTCCCAGCCCACCACGGCCCGTCCCAGCCCGTCCCAGCCCACGACAGCCCGTCCCAGCCCACGACAGTCCGTCCCAGCCCACCAGAGCCCACCAGAGCCCACCACAGCTCGTCCCAGCCCACCACAGCCCACAAGAGCTTGTCACAGACCACCACAGCCCGTCCCAGCCCACCACAGCCCACTACGGCCCACCACAGCCCGTCCCAGCCCACCACAGCCCGTCCCAGCCCACCACAGCCCGTCCCAGCCCACCACAGCCCGTAACAGCCCACCACAGCAAGTACCAGCCCGTCCCAGCCCACCACGGCCCGTCTCAGCCCACCACGGCCCGTCTCAGCCCACCACGGCCCGTCTCAGCTCACCACGACCCGTCCCAGACGACCACAGCCCGTCCCAGCCCACCACAGCCCACCACAGCCCGTCCCAGCCCACCAGAGCCCGTCCCAGCCCACCACAGCCCGTCCCAGCCCACCAGAGCCCGTCCCAGCCTGTTTCAGCCCACCACGGCTAACCACGGCCTGTCCCGGCCCACCACGGCCAACCACGGTCCACCATGGCCCACAAGAGCACACCACGGCCCACCACGGCCCTTCCCAGTCCACCACAGCCCACCACGGCCCGTCCCAGCCCACCACGGCCCGTCCCAGCCCACCACGGCCCGTCCCAGCCCACCACAGCCCATCACAGCCCACCACAGTTCACCACAGCCCGTCCCAGCCCACCACAGCACACTACGGCCCACCACAGCCCGTCCCAGCCCACCACAGCCCGTCCCAGCCAACCGCAGCCCGTCCCAGCCCACCACAGCCCGTCCCAGCCCACCACAGCCCGTCCCAGCTCGTCCCAGACCACCACAGCCTCTCACAGCACACCACAGCCCGAAACAGCCCACCACAGCAAGTACCAGCCCGTCTCAGCCCACCACGGCCCGTCTCAGCCCACCACGGCCCGTCTCAGCTCACCACAACCCGTCCCAGACGACCACAGCCCACCACAGCCCACCACAGCCCGTCCCAGCCCACCACAGCCCGTCCCAGCCTGTCCCGGCCCACCACGGCCAACCACGGTCCACCATGGCCCACCAGAGAACACCGCGGCCCACCACGGCCCTTCTCAGTCCACCACAGCCCACCACAGCCTGTCCCAGCCCACCACGGCCCATCCCAGCCCACCACGGCCCGTCCCAGCCCACCACAGTTCACCACAGCCCGTCCTAGCCCAGCACGGCCCGTCCCAGCCCACCACGGACCACCACGGCCCATCTCAGCCCACCACAGCCTGTCCAAGCCCAGCACAGCCCTCCACAACCCTCCACAGCCCGTCCCAACCCTCCACAGCTCATCCCAGCCTACCACAGCCCGTCGCAGCCCAACACAGCTTATCCCAGCCCACCGAAACCCGTCCCAGCCCACCACAGCCCACCACAGGTCACCACAGGACACTACAGCACACCACAGCCCACCACCGGTCACCACAGCCTGTTTCAGCCCACCACGGTAAACCACGGCCCGTCCCAGCCCACCACGGCCCGCCATGGCCCACCACAGCTCGTCCCAGATAAACACGGCGCACCACAGCCCACCACGCCCCGTCCCGGCCCACCACAGTTCGTCCCAGCACACCACAGCCCACCACAGCCCATCACAGCCCACCACAGCCCGTCCCAGCTTACCACAGCCCACCACAGACCGTCCCAGCCCACCAAAGACCGTCCCAGCCCACCACAGCCCACCCCAGCCCACCACAGCCCGTCCCAGCCCACCACTGCCCGTCCCAGCCCACCACTGCCCGTCCCAGCCCACCACTGCCCGTCCCAGCCCGTCCCAACCCACCACAGCCCGTCCCAGCCCACCACAGCCCACCACAGCCCACCGCAGCCCATCCCAGCCCACCACGGCCCGTCCCAGCCCGTGCCAACCCGTCACAACACACCACAGCCCACCACAGCCCGTCCCTACCCACCACAGCGTGTCCCAACCCACCACAGCCCACCACAGCCCTTCAGAACCCACCACAGCCCACCACAGCCCGTCCCAGCCCACCACAGCACGTCCCAGGCCACCACAGACCACCACAGCCCACCACAGCCCGTGAAGCCCACCACAGCCCGCCTCAGCCCACCACAGCCCGTCCCAGCCCACCATAACCAACCACAGCCTATCCCAGCCGATCCCAGCCCACCACAGCCCGTCCCATCACACCACAGCCCACCACTGCCCGTCCCAGCCAATCACGGCCCGTCCCAGCCCACCACAGCCCGTCCCAGCCCACCACGGCCCACCACAGCCCACCACGGCCCATCCGGGCCCAACACAGCCCACCAAGGCGCACCACAGCCCATCCCAGCCCATTACAGCCTGTCCCAGACCACCACATCCCATCTCAGCCCACCACAGCCCGTCCCAGCCCACCACAGCCCACCACGGCCGACCACAGCCCACCACGGCAGACCACAGCCCACCACAGCCCATCCAAGCCCACCACGGCCCATCCAAGCCCACCACGGTCCACCACGGCACGTCCCAGCCCACCACAGAGCACCACAGCCCGTCCCAGCCCGTCCCAGCCCACCACAGTACGTCCCAGACCACCAGAGCCCGTCCCAGCCCACCACAGCCCGTCCCAGCCCACCACAGCCCACCACGCCCCGTGCCAACCCACCAGAGCCCGTCCCAGCTCACCACAGCCCACCACAGCCCGTCCCAGACCACAAGAGGTCGTCCCAGCCCACCACTAACCCACCAAAGCCCGTCCCCGCCCACCACAGCCCGTCCCAGCCAACCACAGCGCACCACAGCCTGCCCCAACCCACCTGAGCCCATCCCAGCTTACCACAGCCCACCACAGCCCGTCACAGCCCGTCCCAGCCCACCAGAGGTCGTCCCAGCTCACCACAACCCACCACAGCCCTTCCCAGCCCGTCCCAGCCCACCACAGCCCGTCCCAGCCCACCACGGCCGCCGCAGACCATCAGAGCCCGTCCCAGCCCACCACAATCCCGTCCCAGCCCACTATAGCCCGTCCCAGCCCACCACAACCCGTTCTAGCTCACCACAACCCACCACAGCGCACCATAGCACACCACAGCGCACCAGAGTCTGTCCCGGCCCACCAGAGCCTGTCCCAGCCCACCACAGCCCGTCCCAGCCCACCGCAGCCCGCCACGGCCCGTCCCAGCCCACCACAGCCCATTCCAGACCACCAGAGCCCTTCCCAGTTCACCACAGCCCACCACAGCCCGTCCAATTTCACCACAGCCCGTCCCAGCCCGTCCCAGCCCACGACAGCTCGTCCCAGCCCACGACAGTCCGTCCCAGCCCACCAGAGCCCACCAGAGCCCACCACAGCTCGTCCCAGCCCACCACAGCCCAGAAGAGCATGTCACAGACCACCACAGCCCGTCCAAGCCCACCACAGCCCACTACGGCCCACCACAGCCCGTAACAGCCCACCACAGCCCGTCCCAGACCACCACAGCCTCTCACAGCACACCACAGCCCGTAACAGCCCACCACAGCAAGTACCAGCCCTTCCCAGCCCACTACGGCCCGTCCCAGACGACCACAGCCCGTCCCAGCCCACCACAGCCCACCAGAGCCCGTCCCAGCCCACCACGGCCCGTCCCAGCCCACCACAGCCCGTCCCAGCCTGTTTCAGCCCACCACGGCTAACCACGGCCTGTCCCGGCCCACCACGGCCAACCACGGTCCACCATGGCCCACCAGAGCACACCACGGCCCACCACGGCCCTTCCCAGTCCACCACAGCCCACCACGGCCTGTCCCAGCCCACCACGGCCTGACCCAGCCCACCACGGCCCATCCCAGCCCACCACGGCCCATCACAGCCCACCACAGTTCACCACAGCCCGTCCTAGCCCAGCACGGCCCGTCCCAGCCCACCACGGACCACCACGGCCCATCTCAGCCCACCACAGCCTGTCCAAGCCCAGCACAGCCCTCCACAACCCTCCACAGCCCGTCCCAACCCTCCACAGCTCATCCCAGCCTACCACAGCCCGTCGCAGCCCAACACAGCTTATCCCAGCCCACCGAAACCCGTCCCAGCCCACTGCAACCCGTCCCAGCCCACCACAGCCCACCACAGGTCACCACAGCCCACCACCGGTCACCACAGCCCAACACAGGTCACCACAGCCTGTTTCAGCCCACCACGGCAAACCACGGCCCGTCTCAGCCCACCACGGCCCACCACAGCTCGTCCCAGATAAACACGGCGCACCACAGCCCACCACAGCCCGTCCCGGCCCACCACAGCCCGTCACAGCCCGTCCCAGCTCTCCACAACACACCGCAGCCCGTCCCAGCCCACCACAGCCTGTCCCAGCCCACCACAGCCCACCACAGCCCGTCCCAGCCCACCACAGCTCACCACAGACCGTCCCAGCCCACCACAGCCCGTCCCAGACCACCACAGCCTCTCACAGCACACCACAGCCCGTAACAGCCCACCACAGCAAGTACCAGCCCGTCCCAGCCCACCACGGCCCGTCTCAGCCCACCACGGCCCGTCTCAGCTCACCACAACCCGTCCCAGACGACCACAGCCCGTCCCAGCCCACCACAGCCCACCACAGCCCGTCCCAGCCCACCACGGCCCGTCCCAGCCCACCACAGCCCGTCCCAGCCCACCACAGCCCGTCCCAGCCTGTTTCAGCCCACCACGGCTAACCACGGCCTGTCCCGGCCCACCACGGCCAACCACGGTCCACCATGGCCCACCAGAGCACACCACGGCCCACCACGGCCCTTCCCAGTCCACCACAGCCCACCACAGCCTGTCCCAGCCCACCACGGCCCGTCCCAGCCCACCACAGACCGTCGCAGCCCACCACGGCCCGTCGCACCCCACCACGGCCCGTCCCAGCCCACCACGGCCCATCACAGCCCACCACAGTTCACCACAGCCCGTCCTAGCCCAGCACGGCCCGTCCCAGCCCACCACGGACCACCACGGCCCATCTCAGCCCACCACAGCCTGTCCAAGCCCAGCACAGCCCTCCACAACCCTCCACAGCTCATCCCAGCCTACCACAGCCCGTTGCAGCCCAACACAGCTTATCCCAGCCCACCGCAGCCCGTCCCAGCCCACCGCAGCCCGTCCTAGCCCACCGAAACCCGTCCCAGCCCACCGCAACCCGTCCCAGCCCACCACAGCCCACCACCGGTCACCACAGCCCACCACAGGTCACCACAGCCTGTTTCAGCCCACCACGGCAAACCACGGCCCGTCCCAGCCCACCACGGCCCGCCATGGCCCACCACAGCTCGTCCCAGATAAACACGGCGCACCACAGCCCACCACGGCCCGTCCCGGCCCACCACAGCCCGTCCCAGCCCACCACAGCCCACCACAGCCCGTCCCAGCCCACCAGAGCCCGTCCCAGCCCACCAGAGCCCGTCCCAGCCCACCACAGCCCGTCCCAGCCTGTTTCAGCCCACCACGGCTAACCACGGCCTGTCCCGGCCCACCACGGCCAACCACGGTCAACCATGGCCCACCAGAGCACACCACGGCCCACCACGGCCCTTCCCAGTCCACCACAGCCCACCACGGCCTGTCCCAGCCCACCACGGCCCGTCCCAGCCCACCACGGCCCGTCGCAGCCCACCACGGCCCATCCCAGCCCACCACGGCCCGTCCCAGCCCACCACAGTTCACCACAGCCCGTCCTAGCCCAGCACGGCCCGTCCCAGCCCACCACGGACCACCACGGCCCATCTCAGCCCACCACAGCCTGTCCAAGCCCAGCACAGCCCTCCACAACCCTCCACAGCCCGTCCCAACCCTCCACAGCTCATCCCAGCCTACCACAGCCCGTCGCAGCCCAACACAGCTTATCCCAGCCCACCGAAACCCGTCCCAGCCCACTGCAACCCGTCCCAGCCCACCACAGCCCACCACAGGTCACCACAGCCCACCACCGGTCACCACAGCCCACCACAGGTCACCACAGCCTGTTTCAGCCCACCACGGCAAACCACGGCCCGTCCCAGCCCACCAAGGCCCACCACAGCTCGTCCCAGATAAACACGGCGCACCACAGCCCACCACGGCCCGTCCCGGCCCACCACAGCCCGTCACAGCCCGTCCCAGCTCTCCACAACACACCGCAGCCCGTCCCAGCCCACCACAGCCCGTCCCAGCCCACCACAGCCCACCACCGGTCACCACAGCCCACCTCAGGTCACCACAGCCTGTTTCAGCCCACCACAGCCCACCACAGCCCGTCCCAGCCCACCACTAAGCCATCCTAGCCCACCACAGACCTCCAGAGCCCGTCTCAGCTCACCACAGCCTATCCCAGCCTACCACGGCCCACCACAGCACACCACGGCCCACCGCAGCCTATCCCAACCCGTCCCAGCCCACCACGGCCCGTCCCAGCCCACCACGGCCCGTCCCAGCCCGTCCCAGCCCACGACAGCCCGTCCCAGCCCAGCAGAGCCCACCAGAGCCCACCACAGCTCGTCCCAGCCCACCAGAGCCCACCACAGCTTGTCCCAGCCCACCACAGCCCGTCCCAGCCCACCACGGCCCGTCCCAGCCCACCACGGCCCGTCGCAGCCCACCACGGCCCGTCGCACCCCACCACGGCCCGTCCCAGCCCACCACGGCCCATCACAGCCCACCACAGTTCACCACAGCCCGTCCTAGCCCAGCACGGCCCGTCCCAGCCCACCACGGACCACCACGGCCCATCTCAGCCCACCACAGCCTGTCCAAGCCCAGCACAGCCCTCCACAACCCTCCACAGCCCGTCCCAACCCTCCACAGCTCATCCCAGCCTACCACAGCCCGTCGCAGCCCAACACAGCTTATCCCACCCCACCGCAGCCCGTCCCAGCCCACCGCAGCCCGTCCTAGCCCACCGAAACCCGTCCCAGCCCACCGCAGCCCGTCCTAGCCCACCACAGCCCACCACCGGTCACCACAGCCCACCACAGGTCACCACAGCCTGTTTCAGCCCACCACGGCAAACCACGGCCCGTCCCAGCCCACCACGGCCCGCCATGGCCCACCACAGCTCGTCCCAGACAAACACGGCGCACCACAGCCCGTCCCAGCACACCACAGCCCACCACAGCCCATCACAGCCCGCCACAGCCCGTCCCAGCCCGGCCTAGCCCACCACAGCCCGTCCCCGCCAACCACAGCCCGTCCCCGCCCACCACAGCCCGTCCCCGCCCACCACAGCCCGTCCCAGCTCACCACAGCCCACCACAGCCCGTCCCAGCCCACCACAGCTTGTCCCAGCCCGTCCCAGCCCACCACAGCCCGACTCAAGCTCACCAGAACCCACCACGCCCCACCACAGCACAACACGACCCGTCTCAGCCCACCACAGCCCGTCCCAGCCCATCCCAGACCACCACAGCCCGTCCCAGCCCACCACAGGCCACCACAGCCCGTCCCAGCCCACCACAGCCCGTCCCAGCCCACCAGAGCCCGTCACAGCCCGTCCCAGCCCACCATATAAAGTACAAGCCAATAGAAGCCCACCACAGCCCGTCCCAGCACACCACGGCCCGTCCCAGACCACCACAGCCCACCACAGCCGGTTACAGCTTATCACAGCCCATCCCAGCCCACCACAACCCGTCCCAGCCCACCACAGCCCGTCCCAGCCCACCACAACCCGTCCCAGACCACCACAACCCACCATAGCCCGTCCCAGCCCACCACAACCCGTCCCAGCCCGTCCCAGCCTACCACAGCCCGTCCCAGCCCACCGCAGCCAGTCACAGCCCGTCCCAGCCCACCACAGCCCACCACAGCCCGTCCCAGCCCACCACAGCTTGTCCCAGCCCGTCCCAGCCCACCACAGCCCGAATCAAGCTCACCAGAACCCACCACGCCCCACCACAGCCCAACACGGCCCGTCCCAGCCCACCACTGCCCACCACAGCCCACCACAGTTCACCACGTCCCATCCCAGCCCACCACGGCACGTCTCAGCCCACCAGAGCCCGTCCCAGCCCATCCCAGACCACCACATCCCGTCCCAGCCCACCACAGGCCACCACAGCCCGTCCCAGCCCACCACAGCCCGTCCCAGCCCGTCCCAGCCCACCATATAAAGTACAAGCCCATAGAAGCCCACCACAGCCCGTCCCAGCCCACCACGGCCCGTCCCAGACCACCACAGCCCACCACAGCCGGTTACAGCTTATCACAGCCCATCCCAGCCCACCACAACCCGTCCCAGCCCACCACAGCCCGTCCCAGCCCACCACAACCCGTCCCAGACCACCACAACCCACCATAGCCCGTCCCAGCCCACCACAACCCGTCCCAGCCCGTCCCAGCCTACCACAGCCCGTCCCAGCCCACCGCAGCCAGTCACAGCCCGTCCCAGCCCACCACAGCCCACCACAGCCTGTCCCAGCTTGTCCCAGACCACCAGAGCCCGTCCCAGCCCACCACAGCCCGTACCAGCCCACCACATCAAGTACCAGTCCGTCCCAGCGCACCACGGCCCGTCCCAGACCACCACGGCCCGTCCCAGCGCACCACGGCCTGTCTCCACTCACCACAGCACGTACCAGCCTGTCTCAGCCTACCACAGCCCTTCCCCGCCCACCGCAGCCCGTCCCAGCCCACCACAGCCCGTCCCAGCCCACCACAGCCTATCCCAGCCCAGCGCAGCCCGTCCTAGCCCAGCGCAGCCCGTCCCAGCCCACTGCAGCCCGTCCCAGCCCAGCGCAGCCCGTCACAGCCCAGCGCAGCCCGTCCCAGCCCAGCGCAGCCCGTCCCAGCCCACCGCAACCCGTCCCAGCCCGTCCCAGCCCACCACAGCCCGTCCCGGCTCACCACAGCCCGTACCAGCCCACCACATCAAGTACCAGTCCGTCCTAGCCCACCACGGCTTGTCCCAGCACACCACGGCCCGTCTCTGCTCACCACAGCACGTACCAGCCTGTCTCAGCCCACCGCAGCCCGTCCCAGCCCACCGCACCCCGTCCCAGCCCAGCGCAGCCCGTCCCAGCCCAGCGCAGCCCGTCCCAGCCCACCACAGCCCGTCACAGCCCGTCCCAGCCCACCACAGCCCGTCCCGGCTCACCACAGCTCGTCCCGTCCCAACACGGCCGACCACAGCCCATTACGGCCCACCACAGCCTGTCCCAGCCCACCACGGCCCGTCCCAGCCCACCACGGCCCGTCCCAGCCTACCACGGCCCGTCCCAGCCCACCTCAGCCCACCACAGCCCGTCCCAGCCCACCACAGCCCGTCCCAATTCACCACGGCCCGTCCCAGCACACCACGGCCTGTCCCAGCGAACCGCAGCCCGTCCCCGCCCAGCAAAATCTCTCCCCGCCCACCAAAGACAATCCCAGCCCACCACAGCTCACCACAAACCACCACAGCCCACTACAGCCCGTCCCAGACCATCCCAGCCCATCCCAGCCCACGACAGCCCGTCACAGCCCGTCCCAGCCCACAACAGCCAGTCCCAGCTTGTCCCAGACCACCACAGCCCGTCCCAGCCCACCACATCAAGTACCAGTCCGTCCTAGCCCACCACGGCCCGTCCAAGCCCACCACAGCCCGTCTCCGCTCACCACAGCACGTACCAGCCTGTCTCAGCCTACCACAGCCCGTCCCAGCATGTCCCAGCCCACCGCAGCCCGTCCCAGCCCATCACAGCTCGCCCCAGCCCGTCACAGCTCGTCCCAGACCTTCCCAGCCCACCACAGCATGTCCCAGGCCCCCACAGCCCACGACAGCCCGTCCCAGCCCACGACAGCCCGTCCCATCCCACGACAGCCCGTCCCAGCCCACCACAGACCACTACAGCACACCACAGCCTACCGCAGCCCACCACAGCCCGTCCCAGCCCGTCACAGCTCGTCCCAGCCCGTCACAGCTCGTCCCAGCCCGTCCCAGCCCACCACGGCCCGTCCCAGCCCACAACAGACCACCACAGTTCGTCCCAGCCCGCCACAACCCGTCCCAAACCGCCACGGCCCGTCCCAGCCCACCATGGCCCGTCCCGGCCCACCACGGCCCGTCCCGGCCCACTACGCCCCGTCCCGGCCCACCACGGCCCGTCCCGGCCCACCACGGCCCGTCCCGGCCCACCACAGCCTTTCCCAGCCCACCACAGCCCGTTCCAGCCCACCACAGACCGTCGCAGCTCACCACAGAAAGTCCCAGCCCATCCCAGCCCACCACAACCCGTCCCAGCTTACCACAGCCCACCACAGCCCGTGTCAGCCCGTCCCAGCTCACCACAACCCACCACAGCCCGCTCCAGCCCGCCACAGCCCGTACCAGCCCACCACAGCCCGTCCCAGCCCACCACAGCCCGTGCCATCCCACCATGGCCCGTCCCAGCTTGTCGCAGCCCACCACAGCGCGTCCCAGCCCACCACAGCCAACCACAGCCAGTCCCAGCCCGTCCCAGCCCACCACAGCCCGTCCTAGCCCATCCCAGCCCACCACGGCCCGTCCCAGCCCACCACGGCACATCACAGCCCGTCCCAGCCCTCCACAGCACACCACAGCCCACTACAGCCCATCCCAGCGCACCACAGCCCGTCCCAGCCCACCACAGCCCACCACAACACGTCCCAGCCTGTCCCAGCTCATCCCAGCCCACCATAGCCCACCACAGTTTGTCCCAGCCCACCACAAGCCACTACAGCACACCACAGGCCACTACAGCACACCACAGCCCGTCACAGCTCGTCCCAGTCCGTCACAGCTTGTCCCAGCCCTTCCCAGCCCACCACAGCATGTCCCAGGCCCCCACAGCCCACGGCAGCCCGTCCCAGCCCACGACAGCCCGTCCCAGCCCACAACAGCCCATCCCAGCCCACCACAGCCCGTCCCAGCCCATCACAGACCACTACAGCACACCACAGCCTACCGCAGCCCACCACAGCCAGTCCCAGCCCGGCACAGCTCGTCCCAGCCCGTCCCAGCCCACCACGGCCCGTCCCAGCCCACCACAGACCACCACAGTTCGTCCCAGTCCTCCACAACCCGTCCCAGCCCGCCACGGCCCGTCCCAGCCCACCACGGCCCGTCCTGGCCCACCACGGCCCGGCCCGGCCCACCACGGCCCGTCCCAGCCAAACACAGCCCGTCCCGGCCCACCACGGCTTGTCCCGGCCCACCACGGCCCGTCCCGGCCCACCACGGCCCGTCCCGGCCCACCACGGCCCGTCCCAGCCCACCACAGCCCGTCCAAGCCCACCACAACCCATCCCAGCTCGTTCCAGCCCACCACAGCCCGTCTCAAGCTCAGCAGAACCCACCACAGCCCACCACAGCCCGTCCCAGCCCGTCCCAGACCACCACAGCCCACCACAGCCCGTCCCAGCCCACCACAGCCCGTCCCAGCCCGTCACAGCTCATCCCAGCCCATCACAGCTGGTCCCAGCCCACCACAGCCCGTCCCAGCCCACCACGGCCCGTCCCTGATTACCACGGACCGTCCCGTCCCACCACTGCCCGTCCCGGCCCACCACGGCCCGTCCCGGCCCACCACGGCCCATCCCAGCCCACCACGGCCCATCCCAGCACACCACGGCCCGTCCCAGCCCACCACGGCCCACCACGACAGATCTCAACCCACCACAGCCTGCCACAGCCCACCACAGCCCTCCACAGCCCTCCACAGCCCGCCCCAACCCACCACAGACTGTCTCAGCTCATCACAACCCAACACAGCGCACTACAGCCCGTCCCAAACCAACACAGCCCGGCCCAGCCCACCACATCGTGTCCCAGCCCACCACAGCCCGTCTCAACTCACCACAGCCCGTCCCAGACCACCACAGCGCGTCCACGCCCACCACAGCGCGTCCACGCTCACCACAGCACGTCCTAGACCACCACAGCCCGTCCCAGCCCGCCACAGTGCGTCCCAGCCCACCACAGCGCGTCCCAGCCCACCACAGCACGTCCCAGCCCACCACAGCGCGTCCCAGCCCACCACAGCCCGTCCCAGCCCACCACAGCCCGTCCCAGCCCACCACAGCCTACAGCAGCACGTCCCGGCCCACCAAAGCCCGTCCCAGCCCACTACGGTCCACCACGGCCCGTCCCGGCCCACCATGGTCCGTCCCGGCCCACCATGGTCCGTCCCGGCCCACTGTGGCCCACCTCAGCCCACCACTGCCCGTCCCAGCCCGTCCCAGCCCACCACTGCCCGTCCCAGCCCACCACTGCCCGTCCCAGCCCACCACAGCCCGTCCCAGCCCGTCCCAGCTCGTCCCAGCCCACCACAGGCCTTCCCAGCCCCTCCCAGACCCCCAGAGCCGGCCCAGCCCGTTTCAGCCCCTCCCAGACCGTCTCAGCTCACCACACCCCACCACAGCCCATCCCAGCCCACCACGGCCTGTTCCAGCCCACCAGAGCCCGTCCCAGTCCACCAGAGCCCGTCGCAACCTACCACAGCTTGTCCCGGCCCACCATAGCCCGTCCCAGCCCACCACAACCCGTCCCAGCCCACTGCGGCCCATCCCAGCCCACCACAGCCCGTCTTAGCCCGACCCAGCCCCCCACAGCCCGTCCCAACCTACCACAGTTCACCACGGCCCATCCCAGCCCACAATGGCCCACCACGGCCCACCACAGCCCGTGCCAGCCCACCACAATTCGTCCCAGTGCACCACAGCGCGTCCCAGCCCACCACAGCCCGTCACAGACCACCACAGCCCGTCCCGGCACACCACAGCCCGTCCCGGCCCACCAGAGCCCGTCTCAGCACACCACAGCCCGTCCCGGCTCACCACAGACCGTTCCGTCCCACCACAGCCTACCACAGCCCGTCCCAGCCCACCACGGCCCGTCCCAGCACACCACGGCCCACCACGACAGATCACAACCCACCACAGCCTGTCCAAGCCCACCACAGCCCTCCACAGCTCTCCACAGCACGTCCCAACCCACCACAGACTGTCTCAGCTCATCACAACCCAACACAGCGCACCAGAGCCCATCCCAACCCACCACAGCCCGGCCCAGCCCACCAAATCGTGTCCCAGCACACCACAGCCCGTCTCAACTCACCACAGCCTGTCCCAGCCCACCACAACCCACCACAGCCAAACACGGCCCACCACAGCCCGTCCCAGCCCACCACAGCTTGTCTCAGCCCACCGCAGCCCGTCCCAGCCCACCGCAGCCCGTCCCAGCCCAGCGCAGCCCGTCCCAGCCCACCACAGCCCGTCACAGCCCGTCCCAGCCCACCACAGCCCGTCCCGGCTCACCACAGCTCGTCCCGTCCCAACACGGCCGACCACAGCCCATTACGGCCCACCACAGCCTGTCCCAGCCCACCACGGCCCTTCCCAGCCCACCACGGCCCGTCCCAGCCTACCACGGCCCGTCCCAGCCCACCTCAGCCCACCACAGCCCGTCCCAGCCCACCACAGCCCGTCCCAATTCACCACGGCCCGTCCCAGCCCACCACGGCCTGTCCCAGCGAACCGCAGCCCGTCCCAGCCCACCACAGCCCACCATAGTCAGTCCAAGCCCACCACAGCTCGTGCCTGTCCATCCCAGCCCACCACAGCCCACCACAGCCCGTCCCAGCCCACCACAACCCGTCCAAGCCCACCACAGGTCGTACCTATCCATCCCAGCCCACCACAGCCCACCACAGCCCGTCCCAGCCAACCAGAGCCAGTCCCAGCCCACCACAACACGTCCAAGCCCTCCACAGGTTGTAGCTGTCCATCCCAGCCCACCACAGCCCGTGTCAGCCCGTCCCAGACCGTCCCAGCTCACCACAACCCACCACAGCCCGTCCCCGCCCAGCAGAGCCCGTCCCCGCGCAGAAGAGCCCGTCCCCGCCCAGCACAGCTCGTCCCAGCCTGTCCCAGGCCTTCCCAGCCCACCACAGCCCGTCCCGGCCCACCACAGCCCTGTCCGGCCCACCACGGTGCACCACAACCCACCACAACTTGTCCCAGCACACCACAGCCCGTCCTAGCCCACCACAGCCCGTCCCAGCCCACCACAGCCCGTCACAGCCCGTCCCAGCCCGTGCCAACCCGTCCCAGCCCACCACAGCCCGTGCCTACCCACCACAGCCCGTCCCAGCCCACCACAGCCCGTCCCAGCCCACCACAGCCCACCACAGCCTGTCCCAGCCCACCACAGCCCACCACAGCCCGTCTCCGCCCACCACAAACTGTCCTCGCCCACCACAGCCTGTCCCCGCCCAGCAAAATCTCTCCCCGCCCACCAAAGACAATCCCAGCCCACCACAGCTCACCACAAACCACCACAGCCCACTACAGCCCGTCCCAGACCATCCCAGCCCATCCCAGCCCACGACAGCCCGTCACAGCCCGTCCCAGCCCACAACAGCCAGTCCCAGCTTGTCCCAGACCACCACAGCCCGTCCCAGCCCACCACATCAAGTACCAGTCCGTCCTAGCCCACCACGGCCCGTCCAAGCCCACCACAGCCCGTCTCCGCTCACCACAGCACGTACCAGCCTGTCTCAGCCTACCACAGCCCGTCCCAGCATGTCCCAGCCCACCGCAGCCCGTCCCAGCCCATCACAGCTCGCCCCAGCCCGTCACAGCTCGTCCCAGACCTTCCCAGCCCACCACAGCATGTCCCAGGCCCCCACAGCCCACGACAGCCCGTCCCAGCCCACGACAGCCCGTCCCATCCCACGACAGCCCGTCCCAGCCCACCACAGACCACTACAGCACACCACAGCCTACCGCAGCCCACCACAGCCCGTCCCAGCCCGTCACAGCTCGTCCCAGCCCGTCACAGCTCGTCCCAGCCCGTCCCAGCCCACCACGGCCCGTCCCAGCCCACAACAGACCACCACAGTTCGTCCCAGCCCGCCACAACCCGTCCCAAACCGCCACGGCCCGTCCCAGCCCACCATGGCCCGTCCCGGCCCACCACGGCCCGTCCCGGCCCACTACGCCCCGTCCCGGCCCACCACGGCCCGTCCCGGCCCACCACGGCCCGTCCCGGCCCACCACAGCCTTTCCCAGCCCACCACAGCCCGTTCCAGCCCACCACAGACCGTCGCAGCTCACCACAGAAAGTCCCAGCCCATCCCAGCCCACCACAACCCGTCCCAGCTTACCACAGCCCACCACAGCCCGTGTCAGCCCGTCCCAGCTCACCACAACCCACCACAGCCCGCTCCAGCCCACCACAGCCCGTACCAGCCCACCACAGCCCGTCCCAGCCCACCACAGCCCGTGCCATCCCACCATGGCCCGTCCCAGCTTGTCGCAGCCCACCACAGCGCGTCCCAGCCCACCACAGCCAACCACAGCCAGTCCCAGCCCGTCCCAGCCCACCACAGCCCGTCCTAGCCCATCCCAGCCCACCACGGCCCGTCCCAGCCCACCACGGCACATCACAGCCCGTCCCAGCCCTCCACAGCACACCACAGCCCACTACAGCCCATCCCAGCGCACCACAGCCCGTCCCAGCCCACCACAGCCCACCACAACACGTCCCAGCCTGTCCCAGCTCATCCCAGCCCACCATAGCCCACCACAGTTTGTCCCAGCCCACCACAAGCCACTACAGCACACCACAGGCCACTACAGCACACCACAGCCCGTCACAGCTCGTCCCAGTCCGTCACAGCTTGTCCCAGCCCTTCCCAGCCCACCACAGCATGTCCCAGGCCCCCACAGCCCACGGCAGCCCGTCCCAGCCCACGACAGCCCGTCCCAGCCCACAACAGCCCATCCCAGCCCACCACAGCCCGTCCCAGCCCATCACAGACCACTACAGCACACCACAGCCTACCGCAGCCCACCACAGCCAGTCCCAGCCCGGCACAGCTCGTCCCAGCCCGTCCCAGCCCACCACGGCCCGTCCCAGCCCACCACAGACCACCACAGTTCGTCCCAGTCCTCCACAACCCGTCCCAGCCCGCCACGGCCCGTCCCAGCCCACCACGGCCCGTCCTGGCCCACCACGGCCCGGCCCGGCCCACCACGGCCCGTCCCAGCCAAACACAGCCCGTCCCGGCCCACCACGGCTTGTCCCGGCCCACCACGGCCCGTCCCGGCCCACCACGGCCCGTCCCAGCCCACCACAGCCCGTCCAAGCCCACCACAACCCATCCCAGCTCGTTCCAGCCCACCACAGCCCGTCTCAAGCTCAGCAGAACCCACCACAGCCCACCACAGCCCGTCCCAGCCCGTCCCAGACCACCACAGCCCACCACAGCCCGTCCCAGCCCACCACAGCCCGTCCCAGCCCGTCAAAGCTCATCCCAGCCCATCACAGCTGGTCCCAGCCCACCACAGCCCGTCCCAGCCCACCACGGCCCGTCCCTGATTACCACGGACCGTCCCGTCCCACCACTGCCCGTCCCGGCCCACCACGGCCCGTCCCGGCCCACCACGGCCCATCCCAGCCCACCACGGCCCATCCCAGCACACCACGGCCCGTCCCAGCCCACCACGGCCCACCACGACAGATCTCAACCCACCACAGCCTGCCACAGCCCACCACAGCCCTCCACAGCCCTCCACAGCCCGCCCCAACCCACCACAGACTGTCTCAGCTCATCACAACCCAACACAGCGCACTACAGCCCGTCCCAAACCAACACAGCCCGGCCCAGCCCACCACATCGTGTCCCAGCCCACCACAGCCCGTCTCAACTCACCACAGCCCGTCCCAGACCACCACAGCGCGTCCACGCCCACCACAGCGCGTCCACGCTCACCACAGCACGTCCTAGACCACCACAGCCCGTCCCAGCCCGCCACAGTGCGTCCCAGCCCACCACAGCGCGTCCCAGCCCACCACAGCACGTCCCAGCCCACCACAGCGCGTCCCAGCCCACCACAGCCCGTCCCAGCCCACCACAGCCCGTCCCAGCCCACCACAGCCTACAGCAGCACGTCCCGGCCCACCAAAGCCCGTCCCAGCCCACTACGGTCCACCACGGCCCGTCCCGGCCCACCATGGTCCGTCCCGGCCCACCATGGTCCGTCCCGGCCCACTGTGGCCCACCTCAGCCCACCACTGCCCGTCCCAGCCCACCACTGCCCGTCCCAGCCCACCACAGCCCGTCCCAGCCCGTCCCAGCTCGTCCCAGCCCACCACAGGCCTTCCCAGCCCCTCCCAGACCCCCAGAGCCGGCCCAGCCCGTTTCAGCCCCTCCCAGACCGTCTCAGCTCACCACACCCCACCACAGCCCATCCCAGCCCACCACGGCCTGTTCCAGCCCACCAGAGCCCGTCCCAGTCCACCAGAGCCCGTCGCAACCTACCACAGCTTGTCCCGGCCCACCATAGCCCGTCCCAGCCCACCACAACCCGTCCCAGCCCACTGCGGCCCATCCCAGCCCACCACAGCCCGTCTTAGCCCGACCCAGCCCCCCACAGCCCGTCCCAACCTACCACAGTTCACCACGGCCCATCCCAGCCCACAATGGCCCACCACGGCCCACCACAGCCCGTGCCAGCCCACCACAATTCGTCCCAGTGCACCACAGCGCGTCCCAGCCCACCACAGCCCGTCACAGACCACCACAGCCCGTCCCGGCACACCACAGCCCGTCCCGGCCCACCAGAGCCCGTCTCAGCACACCACAGCCCGTCCCGGCTCACCACAGACCGTTCCGTCCCACCACAGCCTACCACAGCCCGTCCCAGCCCACCACAGCCCGTCCCAGCCCACCACAGGCCACTACAGCACACCACAGGCTACCGTAGACCACCACAGCCCGTCCCAGCCCACCACAGCCTGTCCCGTCCCACCACAGCCCACCACAGCCCGTCCCAGCCCGCCACAGCCCGTCCCAGCCCACCACAGCCCACCATAGCCCAATACAGCCCACCACAGCCCGTCCCAGCCCGTCCCAGCCCATCTCAGCTCACCACAACCCACCAGAACCCGTCCAAGCCCACCACAGCCCATTACAGCTCTTTCCATCCTGTTCCAGCGCAGCAGAGCCCGTTCCAGCCCACCAGAGCCCACCAAAGCCCATCCCCGCCCAACACAGCCCGTCCCCGCTCACCACAGCCCGTCCCAGGCCACCACAGCCCTTCCCTGCTCGCCACAGCCTGTCCCCGCCCACCACAACTTGACCCGGCCCACTACAGCCCGGCCCGGCCCACCACGGCCCGTCACGGCCAACCAAGGCCAGTCCTGGCCCACCACGGCCCGTCCTGGCCCACCACGGCCCGTCCCAGCCCACCACAGCTTGTCCCAGCCCACCACGTCCGACCACAGCCCACCACGGCCCACCACAACCCACCACGGCTTACCACAGCCCACCACAGTTCACCACGGCACACCACGGCACGTCATAGCCCACCACAGCCTGTCCCAGCCCACCACGGCCCACCACAGCCCACCACGGCCCACCGCATCCCGTCCCAGCCCACCACAGCCCGTCCCAGCCCACCACAGCCCATCCCAGGCCACCACAGCCGGTCCCAGCCCGTCACAGCTCGTCCCAGCCCATCACAGCCCGTCCCAGCCCACCACGGCCCGTCCCTGATTACCATAGCCCGTCCCGGCCCACCACGGCCCGTCCCGGCCCACCACGGCCCGTCCCAGCACACCACGGCCCACCACGACAGATCACAACCCACCACAGCCTGTCCAAGCCCACCACAGCCCGTTTCAGCCCGTCCCAGCCCATCTCAGCTCACCACAACCCACCACAACCCGTCCAAGCCCACCACAGCCCACCACAGACTGTCTCAGCTCATCACAACCCAACACAGCGCACTACAGCCCGTCCCAAACCAACACAGCCCGGCCCAGCCCACCACATCGTGTCCCAGCCCACCACAGCCCGTCTCAACTCACCACAGCCCGTCCCAGACCACCACAGCGCGTCCACGCCCACCACAGCGCGTCCACGCTCACCACAGCACGTCCTAGACCACCACAGCCCGTCCCAGCCCGCCACAGTGCGTACCAGCCCACCACAGCCCGTGCCAGCCCACCACAGCACGTCCCAGCCCACCACAGCGCGTCCCAGCCCACCACAGCCCGTCCCAGCCCACCACAGCCCGTCCCAGCCCACCACAGCCTACAGCAGCACGTCCCGGCCCACCAAAGCCCGTCCCAGCCCACTACGGTCCACCACGGCCCGTCCCGGCCCACCATGGTCCGTCCCGGCCCACCATGGTCCGTCCCGGCCCACTGTGGCCCACCTCAGCCCACCACTGCCCGTCCCAGCCCACCACTGCCCGTCCCAGCCCACCACAGCCCGTCCCAGCCCGTCCCAGCTCGTCCCAGCCCACCACAGGCCTTCCCAGCCCCTCCCAGACCCCCAGAGCCGGCCCAGCCCGTTTCAGCCCCTCCCAGACCGTCTCAGCTCACCACACCCCACCACAGCCCATCCCAGCCCACCACGGCCTGTTCCAGCCCACCAGAGCCCGTCCCAGTCCACCAGAGCCCGTCGCAACCTACCACAGCTTGTCCCGGCCCACCATAGCCCGTCCCAGCCCACCACAACCCGTCCCAGCCCACTGCGGCCCATCCCAGCCCACCACAGCCCGTCTTAGCCCGACCCAGCCCCCCACAGCCCGTCCCAACCTACCACAGTTCACCACGGCCCATCCCAGCCCACAATGGCCCACCACGGCCCACCACAGCCCGTGCCAGCCCACCACAATTCGTCCCAGTGCACCACAGCGCGTCCCAGCCCACCACAGCCCGTCACAGCCCACCACAGCCCGTCCCGGCACACCACAGCCCGTCCCGGCCCACCAGAGCCCGTCTCAGCACACCACAGCCCGTCCCGGCTCACCACAGACCGTTCCGTCCCACCACAGCCTACCACAGCCCGTCCCAGCCCACCACAGCCCGTCCCAGCCCACCACAGGCCACTACAGCACACCACAGGCTACCGTAGACCACCACAGCCCGTCCCAGCCCACCACAGCCTGTCCCGTCCCACCACAGCCCACCACAGCCCGTCCCAGCCCGCCACAGCCCGTCCCAGCCCACCACAGCCCACCATAGCCCAATACAGCCCACCACAGCCCGTCCCAGCCCACCACAGCCCATCTCAGCTCACCACAACCCACCACAACCCGTCCAAGCCCACCACAGCCCATTACAGCTCTTTCCATCCTGTTCCAGCCCAGCAGAGCCCGTTCCAGCCCACCAGAGCCCACCAAAGCCCATCCCCGCCCAACACAGCCCGTCCCCGCTCACCACAGCCCGTCCCAGGCCACCACAGCCCTTCCCTGCTCACCACAGCCTGTCCCCGCCCACCACAACTTGACCCGGCCCACTACAGCCCGGCCCGGCCCACCACGGCCCGTCACGGCCAACCAAGGCCAGTCCTGGCCCACCACGGCCCGTCCTGGCCCACCACGGCCCGTCCCAGCCCACCACAGCTTGTCCCAGCCCACCACGTCCGACCACAGCCCACCACGGCCCACCACAACCCACCACGGCCCACCGCATCCCGTCCCAGCCCACCACAGCCCGTCCCAGCCCACCACAGCCCATCCCAGGCCACCACAGCCGGTCCCAGCCCGTCACAGCTCGTCCCAGCCCATCATAGCCCGTCCCAGCCCACCACGGCCCGTCCCTGATTACCATAGCCCGTCCCGGCCCACCACGGCCCGTCCCAGCACACCACGGCCCACCACGACAGATCACAACCCACCACAGCCTGTCCAAGCCCACCACAGCCCTCCACAGCTCTCCACAGCACGTCCCAACCCACCACAGACTGTCTCAGCTCATCACAACCCAACACAGCGCACCAGAGCCCATCCCAACCCACCACAGCCCGGCCCAGCCCACCAAATCGTGTCCCAGCACACCACAGCCCGTCTCAACTCACCACAGCCTGTCCCAGCACATCACAACCCACCACAGCCAAACACGGCCCACCACAGCCCGTCCCAGCCCACCACAGCTTGTCCCAGCCCACCACAGCCCGTCCCAGCCCACCACAGGACACTACAGCACACCACAGCCTACCGCAGACCACCACAGCCCGTCCCAGCCCACCACAGCCCGTCCCAGCCCTCCACAGCCCACCTCAGCCCACCACAGCCCGTCCCAGCCCACCACAGCCCGTCCCAGCCCGTCCCAGCCCACCACAGCCCGTCCCAGCCCACCACAGCCCGTCCCAGCCCACCACAGCCCGTCCCAGCCCACCACAGGCCACTACAGCACACCACAGGCTACCGTAGACCACCACAGCCCGTCCCAGCCCACCACAGCCTGTCCCGTCCCACCACAGCCCACCACAGCCCGTCCCAGCCCGCCACAGCCCGTCCCAGCCCACCACAGCCCACCATAGCCCAATACAGCCCACCACAGCCCGTCCTAGCCCGTCCCAGCCCATCTCAGCTCACCACAACCCACCACAACCCGTCCAAGCCCACCACAGCCCATTACAGCTCTTTCCATCCTGTTCCAGCCCAGCAGAGCCCGTTCCAGCCCACCAGAGCCCACCAAAGCCCATCCCCGCCCAACACAGCCCGTCCCCGCTCACCACAGCCCGTCCCAGGCCACCACAGCCCTTCCCTGCTCACCACAGCCTGTCCCCGCCCACCACAACTTGACCCGGCCCACTACAGCCCGGCCCGGCCCACCACGGCCCGTCACGGCCAACCAAGGCCAGTCCTGGCCCACCACGGCCCGTCCTGGCCCACCACGGCCCGTCCCAGCCCACCACAGCTTGTCCCAGCCCACCACGTCCGACCACAGCCCACCACGGCCCACCACAACCCACCACGGCTTACCACAGCCCACCACAGTTCACCACGGCACACCACGGCACGTCATAGCCCACCACAGCCTGTCCCAGCCCACCACGGCCCACCACAGCCCACCACGGCCCACCGCATCCCGTCCCAGCCCACCACAGCCCGTCCCAGCCCACCACAGCCCATCCCAGGCCACCACAGCCGGTCCCAGCCCGTCACAGCTCGTCCCAGCCCATCACAGCCCGTCCCAGCCCACCACGGCCCGTCCCTGATTACCATAGCCCGTCCCGGCCCACCACGGCCCGTCCCGGCCCACCACGGCCCGTCCCAGCACACCACGGCCCACCACGACAGATCACAACCCACCACAGCCTGTCCAAGCCCACCACAGCCCTCCACAGCTCTCCACAGCACGCCCCAACCCACCACAGACTGTCTCAGCTCATCACAACCCAACACAGTGCACCAGAGCCCATCCCAACCCACCACAGCCCGGCCCAGCCCACCAAATCGTGTCCCAGCACACCACAGCCCGTCTAAACTCACCACAGCCTGTCCCAGCCCACCACAACCCACCACAGCCAAACACGGCCCACCACAGCCCGTCCCAGCCCACCACAGCTTGTCCCAGCCCACCACAGCCCGTCCCAGCCCACCACAGGACACTACAGCACACCACAGCCTACCGCAGACCACCACAGCCCGTCCCAGCCCACCACAGCCCGTCCCAGCCCACCACAGCCCGTCCCAGCCCGTCCCAGCCCACCACAGCCCGTCCCAGCCCACCACAGCCCGTCCCAGCCCACCACAGCGCGTCCCAGCCCACCACAGCCCGTCCCAGCCCACCACAGCCCGTCCCAGCCCACCACAGCCTACAACAGCACGTCCCGGCCCACCAAAGCCCGTCCCAGCCCACTGCGGTCCACCACGGCCCGTCCCGGCCCACCATGGTCCGTCCCGGCCCACCATGGTCCGTCCCGGCCCACCGTGGCCCACCTCAGCCCACCACTGCCCGTCCCAGCCCACCACAGCCCGTCCCAGCCCGTCCCAGCTCGTCCCAGCCCACCACAGGCCTTCCCAGCCCCTCCCAGACCCCCAGAGCCGGCCCAGCCCGTTTCAGCCCCTCCCAGACCGTCTCAGCTCACCACACCCCACCACAGCCCATCCCAGCCCACCACGGCCTGTTCCAGCCCACCAGAGCCCGTCCCAGTCCACCAGAGCCCGTCGCAACCTACCACAGCTTGTCCCGGCCCACCATAGCCCGTCCCAGCCCACCACAACCCGTCCCAGCCCACTGCGGCCCATCCCAGCCCACCACAGCCCGTCTTAGCCCGACCCAGCCCCCCACAGCCCGTCCCAACCTACCACAGTTCACCATGGCCCATCCCAGCCCACAATGGCCCACCACGGCCCACCACAGCCCGTGCCAGCCCACCACAATTCGTCCCAGTGCACCACAGCGCGTCCCAGCCCACCACAGCCCGTCACAGCCTACCACAGCCCGTCCCGGCACACCACAGCCCGTCCCGGCCCACCAGAGCCCGTCTCAGCACACCACAGCCCGTCCCGGCTCACCACAGACCGTTCCGTCCCACCACAGCCTACCACAGCCCGTCCCAGCCCACCACAGCCCGTCACAGCCCACCACAGGCCACTACAGCACACCACAGGCTACCGTAGACCACCACAGCCCGTCCCAGCCCACCACAGCCTGTCCCGTCCCACCACAGCCCACCACAGCCCGTCCCAGCCCACCACAGCCCGTCCCAGCCCACCACAGCCCACCATAGCCCAATACAGCCCACCACAGCCCGTCCCAGCCCGTCCCAGCCCATCTCAGCTCACCACAACCCGTCCAAGCCCACCACAGCCCATTACAGCTCTTTCCATCCTGTTCCAGCCCAGCAGAGCCCGTTCCAGCCCACCAGAGCCCACCAAAGCCCATCCCCGCCCAACACAGCCCGTCCCCGCTCACCACAGCCCGTCCCAGGCCACCACAGCCCTTCCCTGCTCACCACAGCCTGTCCCCGCCCACCACAACTTGACCCGGCCCACTACAGCCCGGCCCGGCCCACCACGGCCCGTCACGGCCAACCAAGGCCAGTCCTGGCCCACCACGGCCCGTCCTGGCCCACCACGGCCCGTCCCAGCCCACCACAGCTTGTCCCAGCCCACCACGTCCGACCACAGCCCACCACGGCCCACCACAACCCACCACGGCTTACCACAGCCCACCACAGTTCACCACGGCACACCACGGCACGTCATAGCCCACCACAGCCTGTCCCAGCCCACCACGGCCCACCACAGCCCACCACGGCCCACCGCATCCCGTCCCAGCCCACCACAGCCCGTCCCAGCCCACCACAGCCCATCCCAGGCCACCACAGCCGGTCCCAGCCCGTCACAGCTCGTCCCAGCCCATCACAGCCCGTCCCAGCCCACCACGGCCCGTCCCTGATTACCATAGCCCGTCCCGGCCCACCACGGCCCGTCCCAGCACACCACGGCCCACCACGACAGATCACAACCCACCACAGCCTGTCCAAGCCCACCACAGCCCTCCACAGCTCTCCACAGCACGTCCCAACCCACCACAGACTGTCTCAGCTCATCACAACCCAACACAGCGCACCAGAGCCCATCCCAACCCACCACAGCCCGGCCCAGCCCACCAAATCGTGTCCCAGCACACCACAGCCCGTCTCAACTCACCACAGCCTGTCCCAGCCCATCACAACCCACCACAGCCAAACACGGCCCACCACAGCCCGTCCCAGCCCACCACAGCTTGTCCCAGCCCACCACAGCCCGTCCCAGCCCACCACAGGACACTACAGCACACCACAGCCTACCGCAGACCACCACAGCCCGTCCCAGCCCACCACAGCCCGTCCCAGCCCTCCACAGCCCACCTCAGCCCACCACAGCCCGTCCCAGCCCACCACAGCCCGTCCCAGCCCACCACAGCCCGTCCCAGCCCGTCCCAGCCCACCACAGCCCGTCCCAGCCCACCACAGCCCGTCCCAGCCCACCACAGCCCGTCCCAGCCCACCACAGGCCACTACAGCACACCACAGGCTACCGTAGACCACCACAGCCCGTCCCAGCCCACCACAGCCTGTCCCGTCCCACCACAGCCCACCACAGCCCGTCCCAGCCCGCCACAGCCCGTCCCAGCCCACCACAGCCCACCATAGCCCAATACAGCCCACCACAGCCCGTCCCAGCCCACCACAGCCCATCTCAGCTCACCACAACCCACCACAACCCGTCCAAGCCCACCACAGCCCATTACAGCTCTTTCCATCCTGTTCCAGCCCAGCAGAGCCCGTTCCAGCCCACCAGAGCCCACCAAAGCCCATCCCCGCCCAACACAGCCCGTCCCCGCTCACCACAGCCCGTCCCAGGCCACCACAGCCCTTCCCTGCTCACCACAGCCTGTCCCCGCCCACCACAACTTGACCCGGCCCACTACAGCCCGGCCCGGCCCACCACGGCCCGTCACGGCCAACCAAGGCCAGTCCTGGCCCACCACGGCCCGTCCTGGCCCACCACGGCCCGTCCCAGCCCACCACAGCTTGTCCCAGCCCACCACGTCCGACCACAGCCCACCACGGCCCACCACAACCCACCACGGCTTACCACAGCCCACCACAGTTCACCACGGCACACCACGGCACGTCATAGCCCACCACAGCCTGTCCCAGCCCACCACGGCCCACCACAGCCCACCACGGCCCACCGCATCCCGTCCCAGCCCACCACAGCCCGTCCCAGCCCACCACAGCCCATCCCAGGCCACCACAGCCGGTCCCAGCCCGTCACAGCTCGTCCCAGCCCATCACAGCCCGTCCCAGCCCACCACGGCCCGTCCCTGATTACCATAGCCCGTCCCGGCCCACCACGGCCCGTCCCGGCCCACCACGGCCCGTCCCAGCACACCACGGCCCACCACGACAGATCACAACCCACCACAGCCTGTCCAAGCCCACCACAGCCCTCCACAGCTCTCCACAGCACGTCCCAACCCACCACAGACTGTCTCAGCTCATCACAACCCAACACAGCGCACCAGAGCCCATCCCAACCCACCACAGCCCGGCCCAGCCCACCAAATCGTGTCCCAGCACACCACAGCCCGTCTCAACTCACCACAGCCTGTCCCAGCCCACCACAACCCACCACAGCCAAACACGGCCCACCACAGCCCGTCCCAGCCCACCACAGCTTGTCCCAGCCCACCACAGCCCGTCCCAGCCCACCACAGGACACTACAGCACACCACAGCCTACCGCAGACCACCACAGCCCGTCCCAGCCCACCACAGCCCGTCCCAGCCCTCCACAGCCCACCTCAGCCCACCACAGCCCGTCCCAGCCCACCACAGCCCGTCCCAGCCCACCACAGCCCGTCCCAGCCCGTCCCAGCCCACCACAGCCCGTCCCAGCCCACCACAGCCCGTCCCAGCCCACCACAGCCCGTCCCAGCCCACCACAGGCCACTACAGCACACCACAGGCTACCGTAGACCACCACAGCCCGTCCCAGCCCACCACAGCCTGTCCCGTCCCACCACAGCCCACCACAGCCGGTCCCAGCCCGTCACAGCTCGTCCCAGCCCATCACAGCCCGTCCCAGCCCACCACGGCCCGTCCCTGATTACCATAGCCCGTCCCGGCCCACCACGGCCCGTCCCGGCCCACCACGGCCCGTCCCAGCACACCACGGCCCACCACGACAGATCACAACCCACCACAGCCTGTCCAAGCCCACCACAGCCCGTCCCAGCCCACCACAGCCCGTCCCAGCCCACCACAGCCCGTCCCAGCCCGTCCCAGCCCACCACAGCCCGTCCCAGCCCACCACAGCCCGTCCCAGCCCACCACAGGCCACTACAGCACAGCACAGGCTACCGTAGACCACCACAGCCCGTCCCAGCCCACCACAGCCTGTCCCGTCCCACCACAGCCCACCACAGCCCGTCCCAGCCCGCCACAGCCCGTCCCAGCCCACCACAGCCCACCATAGCCCAATACAGCCCACCACAGCCCGTCCCAGCCCGTCCCAGCCCATCTCAGCTCACCACAACCCACCACAACCCGTCCAAGCCCACCACAGCCCATTACAGCTCTTTCCATCCTGTTCCAGCCCAGCAGAGCCCGTTCCAGCCCACCAGAGCCCACCAAAGCCCATCCCCGCCCAACACAGCCCGTCCCCGCTCACCACAGCCCGTCCCAGGCCACCACAGCCCTTCCCTGCTCACCACAGCCTGTCCCCGCCCACCACAACTTGACCCGGCCCACTACAGCCCGGCCCGGCCCACCACGGCCCGTCACGGCCAACCAAGGCCAGTCCTGGCCCACCACGGCCCGTCCTGGCCCACCACGGCCCGTCCCAGCCCACCACAGCTTGTCCCAGCCCACCACGTCCGACCACAGCCCACCACGGCCCACCACAACCCACCACGGCTTACCACAGCCCACCACAGTTCACCACGGCACACCACGGCACGTCATAGCCCACCACAGCCTGTCCCAGCCCACCACGGCCCACCACAGCCCACCACGGCCCACCGCATCCCGTCCCAGCCCACCACAGCCCGTCCCAGCCCACCACAGCCCATCCCAGGCCACCACAGCCGGTCCCAGCCCGTCACAGCTCGTCCCAGCCCATCACAGCCCGTCCCAGCCCACCACGGCCCGTCCCTGATTACCATAGCCCGTCCCGGCCCACCACGGCCCGTCCCGGCCCACCACGGCCCGTCCCAGCACACCACGGCCCACCACGACAGATCACAACCCACCACAGCCTGTCCAAGCCCACCACAGCCCTCCACAGCTCTCCACAGCACGCCCCAACCCACCACAGACTGTCTCAGCTCATCACAACCCAACACAGTGCACCAGAGCCCATCCCAACCCACCACAGCCCGGCCCAGCCCACCAAATCGTGTCCCAGCACACCACAGCCCGTCTCAACTCACCACAGCCTGTCCCAGCCCACCACAACCCACCACAGCCAAACACGGCCCACCACAGCCCGTCCCAGCCCACCACAGCTTGTCCCAGCCCACCACAGCCCGTCCCAGCCCACCACAGGACACTACAGCACACCACAGCCTACCGCAGACCACCACAGCCCGTCCCAGCCCACCACAGCCCGTCCCAGCCCTCCACAGCCCACCTCAGCCCACCACAGCCCGTCCCAGCCGACCACAGCCCGTCCCAGCCCACCACAGCCCGTCCCAGCCCGTCCCAGCCCACCACAGCCCGTCCCAGCCCACCACAGCCCGTCCCAGCCCACCACAGCCCGTCCCAGCACACCACAGCCCATCCCAGCACACCACAGCCTACCACAGCACGTACCGGCCCACCAGAGCCCGTCCCAGCCCACCACAGCGCGTCGCAGCCCACCACAGCGCGTCGCAGCCCACCACAGCGCGTCCCAGCCCACCACAGCCCGTCCCAGCCCACCACAGCGCGTCCCAGCCCACCACAGCCCGTCCCAGCCCACCACAGCCCGTCCCAGCCCACCACAGCCCGTCCAAGCCCACCACAGCCCGTCCCAGCACACCACAGCTTACAACAGCACGTCCCGGCCCACCAAAGCCCGTCCCAGCCCACTACGGTCCACCACGGCCCGTCCAGGCCCATCACCGCCCGTCCCAGCCCACCACGGCCCGTCCCAGCCCACCACAGCCCGTCCCAGCCCTTCCCAGCCCACCACAGCGCGTCCCAGCACACCACAGCCCACCACAGCCCACCACAGCCCGTCCCAGCCCACCACTAGCCCGTCCCAGCACACCGCAGCCTACAACAGCACGTCCCGGCCCACCAAAGCCCGTCCCAGCCCACTACGGTCCACCACGGCCCGTCCAGGCCCATCACCGCCCGTCCCGGCCCACCATGGTCCGTCCCGGCCCACCGCGGCCCACCTCAGCCCACCACAGCCCGTGCCAGCCCGTCCCAGCTCGTCCCAGCCCACCACTGCCCGTCCCAGCCCACCACTGCCCGTCCCAGCCCATCACTGCCCGTCCCAGCCCGTCCCAGCTCGTCCCAGCCCACCACAGGCCTTCCCAGCCCCTCCCAGACCCCCAGAGCCGGCCCAGCCCGTTTCAGCCCCTCCCAGACCGTCTCAGCTCACCACACCCCACCACAGCCCATCCCAGCCCACCACGGCCTGTTCCAGCCCACCAGAGCCCGTCCCAGTCCACCAGAGCCCGTCCCAACCTACTACAGCTTGTCCCGGCCCACCATAGCCCGTCCCAGCCCGCCACAGCCCGTCCCAGCCCACTGCGACCCGTCCCAGCCCACCACAGCCCGTCTTAGCCCGACCCAGCCCCCCACAGCCCGTCCCAACCCACCACAGTTCACCACGGCCCGTCCCAGCCCACAACGGTCCACCACGGCTCACCACAGCCCGTCCCAGCCCACCACAATTCATCCCAGTGCACCACAGCGCGTCCCAGCCCACCACAGCCCGTCCCGGCACACCACAGCCCATCCCGTCCCACCACAGCCCGTCCCGTCCCACCACAGCCCGTCCCGGCCCACCACAGCCCGTCCCGGCCCACCACAGCCCGTCCCGGCCCACCACAGCTCGTCACGGCCCACCACAGCCCGTCACGGCCCACCAGAGCCCGTCTCAGCACACCACAGCCCGTCCCAGCCCACCACAGCCCATCCCGTCCCACCACAGCCCACCAAAGCCCGTCCCAGACCACCACAGCCCAATACAGCCCACCACAGCCCAATACAGCACACCACAGGCTACCGTAGACCACCACAGCCCGTCCCAGCCCACCACAGCCCACCACAGCGCGTCCCAGCCTGCCACAGCCCGTCCCAGCCCGCCACAGCCCAATACAGCCCACCACAGCCCAATACAGCCCACCACAGCCCGTCTCAGCTCACCACAACCCACCACAGCCCGTCCAAGCCCACCACAGCCCATTACAGCTTACCACAGCCCGTCCCAGCCCACCAGACCCCGTTCCAGCCCACCAGAGCCCACCAAAGCCCGTCCCCACCCACCACAGCCTGTCCCCGCTCACCACAGCCCGTCCCAGCCCGTCCCAGGCCACCACAGCCCTTCCCTGCTCACCACAGCCTGTCCCCGCCCACCACAACTTGTCCCCGCTCACTACAGCCCGGCCCGGCCCACCACGGCCCGTCACGGCCAACCAAGGCTGGTCCTGGCCCACCACAGCCCGTCCCAGCCCTTCCCAGCCCACCGCAGCGCGTGCCAGCCCACCACAGCCCGTCCCAGCCCACCACAGCCCGTCCCAGCCCACCACAGCGCGTCCCAGCATAGCACAGCGTGTCCCAGCCCACCACAGCCCGTCCCAGCCCACCACAGCCCGTCCCAGCCCACCACAGCCCGTCCCAGCACACCACAGCCTACAACAGCACGTCATAGCCCACCAAAGCCCGTCCCAGCCCACTACAGTCCACCACGGCCCGTCCAGGCCCATCACCGCCCATCCCGGCCCACCATGGTCCGTCCCGGCCCACCGCGGCCCACCTCAGGCCACCACTGCCCGTCCCAGCCCACCACTGCCCGTCCCAGCCCGTCCCAGCTCTTCCCAGCCCATCACAGGCCTTCCCAGCCCCTCCCAGACCCCCAGAGCCGGCCCAGCCCGTTCCAGCCCCTCCCAGACCGTCTCAGCTCACCACACCCCACCACAGCCCATCCCAGCCCACCACGGCATGTTCCAGCCCACCAGAGCCCGTCCCAGTCCACCACAGCCCGTCCCAACCTACCACAGCTTGTCCCGGCCCACCATAGCCCATCCCGTCCCACCACAGCCCGTCCTGGCCCACCAGAGCCCGTCTCAGCACACCACAGCCCGTCCCGGCCCACCAGAGCCCGTCCCAGCCCACCATAGCCCAATACAGCCCACCACAGCCTGTCCCAGCCCGTCCCAGCCCATCTCAGCTCACCACAACCCACCACAGCCCGTCCAAGCCCACCACAGCCCATTACAGCTTGCCACAGCCCGTCCCGGCCCACCAGAGCCCGTCTCAGCACACCACAGCCCGTCCTGGCTCACCGCAGCCCGTCCCGTCCAACCACAGCCCACCACAGCGCGTCCCAGCCCACCACAGCCCGTCCCAGCCCACCACAGCCCACCACAGCCCACCATAGCCCGTCCCAGCCCGCCACAGCTCGTCCCAGCCCACTGCGACCCGTCCCAGCCCACCACAGCCCGTCTTAGCCCGACCCAGCCCCCCCACAGCCCGTCCCAACCCACCACAGTTCACCACGGCCCGTCCCAGCCCACAACGGTCCACCACGGCTCACCACAGCCCGTCCCAGCCCACCACAATTCGTCCCAGTGCACCACAGCGCGTCCCAGCCCACCACAGCCCGTCCCGGCACACCACAGCCCATCCCGTCCCACCACAGCCCGTCCCGTCCCACCACAGCCCGTCCCGGCCCACCACAGCCCGTCCCGGCCCACCACAGCTCGTCACGGCCCACCACAGCCCGTCACGGCCCACCAGAGCCCGTCTCAGCACACCACAGCCCGTCCCAGCCCACCACAGCCCATCCCGTCCCACCACAGCCCACCAAAGCCCGTCCCAGACCACCACAGCCCAATACAGCCCACCACAGCCCAATACAGCACACCAC
This sequence comes from Falco biarmicus, assembly GCF_023638135.1. Taxonomy (NCBI): domain Eukaryota; kingdom Metazoa; phylum Chordata; class Aves; order Falconiformes; family Falconidae; genus Falco; species Falco biarmicus. The sequence goes on from NW_026611704.1 coordinate 80,103, forward strand.
AGGCTACCGTAGACCACCACAGCCCGTCCCAGCCCACCACAGCCCACCACAGCGCGTCCCAGCCTGCCACAGCCCGTCCCAGCCCGCCACAGCCCAATACAGCCCACCACAGCCCAATACAGCCCACCACAGCCCGTCTCAGCTCACCACAACCCACCACAGCCCGTCCAAGCCCACCACAGCCCATTACAGCTTACCACAGCCCGTCCCAGCCCACCAGACCCCGTTCCAGCCCACCAGAGCCCACCAAAGCCCGTCCCCACCCACCACAGCCTGTCCCCCGCTCACCACAGCCCGTCCCAGCCCGTCCCAGGCCACCACAGCCCTTCCCTGCTCACCACAGCCTGTCCCCGCCCACCACAACTTGTCCCCGCTCACTACAGCCCGGCCCGGCCCACCACGGCCCGTCACGGCCAACCAAGGCTGGTCCTGGCCCACCACAGCCCGTCCCAGCCCTTCCCAGCCCACCACACCCCGTCCCAGCCCACCACAGCCCGTCCCAGCCCACCACGGCCCGTCCCAGTTCGTGCCAGCCAATACCAGCCCACCACAGCCCGTGCCAGCCTGTCCCAGCCCACCACAGCCCTTCCCAGCCCACCACATCCAGTCCCAGCCCACCAAAGCCCACGACAGCCCGTCCCATCCCACCAGAGCCCACCACAGCTTGTCCCAGACCACCACAGCCCGTCCCAGCCCGTCCCAGCCCACCACAGCCCGTCCCAGCCCACCGCAGCCCGTCCCAGCCCACCACAGCCCGTCCCAGCCCACCACAGCCCATCCCAGCACACCACAGCCTACCACAGCACGTACCGGCCCACCAGAGCCTGTCCCAGCCCACCACAGCCCATCCCAGCCCACCACAGCCCGTCCCAGCCCACCACAGCCCGTCCCAGCCCACCACAGCCCGTCCCAGCACACCACAGCTTGTCCCCGCCCACCAAAACTTGTCCCCGCCCACTACAGACCGGCCCGGCCCACCACAGCCCGTCACGGCCAACCAAGGCGGGTCCTGGCCCACCACGATCCGTCCCAGCCCACCACAGCCCGTCCCAGCCCTTCCCAGCCCACCCACAGCGCGTCCCAGCCCACCACAGCGCGTCCCAGCACACCACAGCGCGTCCCAGCCCACCACAGCCCGTCCCAGCCCACCACAGCCCGTCCCAGCCCACCACAGCCCGTCCCAGCCCACCACTGCCCGTCCCAGCCCACCACAGCCCGTCCCAGCCCGTCCCAGCTCGTCCCAGCCCACCACAGGCCTTCCCAGCCCCTCCCAGACCCCCAGAGCCGGCCCAGCCCGTTTCAGCCCCTCCCAGACCGTCTCAGCTCACCACACCCCACCACAGCCCATCCCAGCCCACCACGGCCTGTTCCAGCCCACCAGAGCCCGTCCCAGTCCACCAGAGCCCGTCCCAACCTACCACAGCTTGTCCCGGCCCACCATAGCCCATCCCGGCCCCACCACAGCCCGTCCCGGCCCACCAGAGCCCGTCTCAGCACACCACAGCCTGTCCTGGCTCACCGCAGCCCGTCCCGTCCAACCACAGCCCACCACAGCCCGTCCCAGCCCCACCACAGCCCGTCCCAGCCCACCACAGGCCACTACAGCACACCACAGGCTACCGTAGACCACCACAGCCCGTCCCAGCCCACCACAGCCTGTCCCGTCCCACCACAGCCCACCACAGCCCGTCCCAGCCCGTCCCAGCCCATCTCAGCTCACCACAACCCACCACAGCCCGTCCAAGCCCACCACAGCCCATTACAGCTTGCCACAGCCCGTCCCAGCCTACCAGAGCCCGTTCCAGCCCACCAGAGCCCACCAAAGCCCGTCCCCGCTCACCACAGCCCGTCCCAGCCCGTCCCAGGCCACCACAGCCCTTCCCTGCTCACCACAGCCTGTCCCCGCCCACCACAACTTGTCCCCGCCCACTACAGCCCGGCCCGGCCCACCACAGCCCGTCACAGCCAACCAAGGCCGGTCCTGGCCCACCACGGCCCGTCCCAGCCCACCACAGCTTGTCCCAGCCCACCACGTCCGACCACAGCCCACCACGGCCCACCACAACCCACCACGGCTTACCACAGCCCACCACAGTTCACCACGGAACACCACGGCACGTCATAGCCCACCACAGGCTGTCCCAGCCCACCACGGCCCACCACAGCCCACCACGGCCCACCGCATCCCGTCCCAGCCCACCACAGCCCGTCCCAGACCACCACAGCCCGTCCCAGCCCACCACAGCCCGTCCCAGCCCACCACAGCCCTTTTCAGCCCACCACAGCTTGTCTGAGCCAACCAGAGCCCGTCCCAGTCCACCACAGCCCGTCTCAGCCCACCACAGTCCACCCCAACTTGTCCCAGCCCACCACAGCCCGTCCCAGCACACCACAGGACACTACAGCACACCACAGCCTACCGCAGACCACCACAGCCCGTCCCAGCCCACCACAGCCCGTCCCAGCCCTCCACAGCCCACCTCAGCCCACCACAGCCCGTCCCAGCCGACCACAGCCCGTCCCAGCCCACCACAGCCCGTCCCAGCCCGTCCCAGCCCACCACAGCCCGTCCCAGCCCACCACAGCCCGTCCCAGCCCACCACAGCCCGTCCCAGCCCACCACAGCCCATCCCAGCACACCACAGCCTACCACAGCACGTACCGGCCCACCAGAGCCCGTCCCAGCCCACCACAGCGCGTCGCAGCCCACCACAGCGCGTCGCAGCCCACCACAGCGCGTCCCAGCCCACCACAGCCCGTCCCAGCCCACCACAGCGCGTCCCAGCCCACCACAGCCCGTCCCAGCCCACCACAGCCCGTCCCAGCCCACCACAGCCCGTCCAAGCCCACCACAGCCCGTCCCAGCACACCACAGCTTACAACAGCACATCCCGGCCCACCAAAGCCCGTCCCAGCCCACTACGGTCCACCACGGCCCGTCCAGGCCCATCACCGCCCGTCCCAGCCCACCACGGCCCGTCCCAGCCCACCACAGCCCGTCCCAGCCCTTCCCAGCCCACCACAGCGCGTCCCAGCACACCACAGCCCACCACAGCCCACCACAGCCCGTCCCAGCCCACCACAGCCCGTCCCAGCACACCGCAGCCTACAACAGCACGTCCCGGCCCACCAAAGCCCGTCCCAGCCCACTACGGTCCACCACGGCCCGTCCAGGCCCATCACCGCCTGTCCCGGCCCACCATGGTCCGTCCCGGCCCACCGCGGCCCACCTCAGCCCACCACAGCTCGTGCCAGCCCGTCCCAGCTCGTCCCAGCCCACCACTGCCCGTCCCAGCCCACCACTGCCCGTCCCAGCCCACCACTGCCCGTCCCAGCCCGTCCCAGCTCGTCCCAGCCCACCACAGGCCTTCCCAGCCCCTCCCAGACCCCCAGAGCCGGCCCAGCCCGTTTCAGCCCCTCCCAGACCGTCTCAGCTCACCACACCCCACCACAGCCCATCCCAGCCCACCACGGCCTGTTCCAGCCCACCAGAGCCCGTCCCAGTCCACCAGAGCCCGTCCCAACCTACCACAGCTTGTCCCGGCCCACCATAGCCCATCCCGGCCCACCACAGCCCGTCCCGGCCCACCAGAGCCCGTCTCAGCACACCACAGCCCGTCCTGGCTCACCGCAGCCCGTCCCGTCCAACCACAGCCCACCACAGCGCGTCCCAGCCCACCACAGCCCGTCCCAGCCCACCACAGCCCACCACAGCCCACCATAGCCCGTCCCAGCCCGCCACAGCCCGTCCCAGCCCACTGCGACCCGTCCCAGCCCACCACAGCCCGTCTTAGCCCGACCCAGCCCCCCACAGCCCGTCCCAACCCACCACAGTTCACCACGGCCCGTCCCAGCCCACAACGGTCCACCACGGCTCACCACAGCCCGTCCCAGCCCACCACAATTCGTCCCAGTGCACCACAGCGCGTCCCAGCCCACCACAGCCCGTCCCGGCACACCACAGCCCATCCCGTCCCACCACAGCCCGTCCCGTCCCACCACAGCCCGTCCCAGCCCACCACAGCCCGTCCCAGCCCACCACAGGCCACTACAGCACACCACAGGCTACCGTAGACCACCACAGCCCGTCCCAGCCCACCACAGCCTGTCCCGTCCCACCACAGCCCACCACAGCCCGTCCCAGCCCGTCCCAGCCCATCTCAGCTCACCACAACCCACCACAGCCCGTCCAAGCCCACCACAGCCCATTACAGCTTGCCACAGCCCGTCCCAGCCTACCAGAGCCCGTTCCAGCCCACCAGAGCCCACCAAAGCCCGTCCCCGCTCACCACAGCCCGTCCCAGCCCGTCCCAGGCCACCACAGCCCTTCCCTGCTCACCACAGCCTGTCCCCGCCCACCACAACTTGTCCCCGCCCACTACAGCCCGGCCCGGCCCACCACAGCCCGTCACGGCCAACCAAGGCCGGTCCTGGCCCACCACGGCCCGTCCCAGCCCACCACAGCTTGTCCCAGCCCACCACGTCCGACCACAGCCCACCACGGCCCACCACAACCCACCACGGCTTACCACAGCCCACCACAGTTCACCACGGAACACCACGGCACGTCATAGCCCACCACAGGCTGTCCCAGCCCACCACGGCCCACCACAGCCCACCACGGCCCACCGCATCCCGTCCCAGCCCACCACAGCCCGTCCCAGACCACCACAGCCCGTCCCAGCCCACCACAGCCCGTCCCAGCCCACCACAGCCCTTTTCAGCCCACCACAGCTTGTCTGAGCCAACCAGAGCCCGTCCCAGCCCACCACAGCCCGTCTCAGCCCACCACAGTCCACCCCAACTTGTCCCAGCCCACCACAGCCCGTCCCAGCACACCACAGGACACTACAGCACACCACAGCCTACCGCAGACCACCACAGCCCGTCCCAGCCCACCACAGCCCGTCCCAGCCCTCCACAGCCCACCTTAGCCCACCACAGCCCGTCCCAGCCGACCACAGCCCGTCCCAGCCCACCACAGCCCGTCCCAGCCCGTCCCAGCCCACCACAGCCCGTCCCAGCCCACCACAGCCCGTCCCAGCCCACCACAGCCCGTCCCAGCCCACCACAGCCCATCCCAGCACACCACAGCCTACCACAGCACGTACCGGCCCACCAGAGCCCGTCCCAGCCCACCACAGCGCGTCGCAGCCCACCACAGCGCGTCGCAGCCCACCACAGCGCGTCCCAGCCCACCACAGCCCGTCCCAGCCCACCACAGCGCGTCCCAGCCCACCACAGCCCGTCCCAGCCCACCACAGCCCGTCCCAGCCCACCACAGCCCGTCCAAGCCCACCACAGCCCGTCCCAGCACACCACAGCTTACAACAGCACATCCCGGCCCACCAAAGCCCGTCCCAGCCCACTACGGTCCACCACGGCCCGTCCAGGCCCATCACCGCCCGTCCCAGCCCACCACGGCCCGTCCCAGCCCACCACAGCCCGTCCCAGCCCTTCCCAGCCCACCACAGCGCGTCCCAGCACACCACAGCCCACCACAGCCCACCACAGCCCGTCCCAGCCCACCACAGCCCGTCCCAGCACACCGCAGCCTACAACAGCACGTCCCGGCCCACCAAAGCCCGTCCCAGCCCACTACGGTCCACCACGGCCCGTCCAGGCCCATCACCGCCCGTCCCGGCCCACCATGGTCCGTCCCGGCCCACCGCGGCCCACCTCAGCCCACCACAGCTCGTGCCAGCCCGTCCCAGCTCGTCCCAGCCCACCACTGCCCGTCCCAGCCCACCACTGCCCGTCCCAGCCCACCACTGCCCGTCCCAGCCCGTCCCAGCTCGTCCCAGCCCACCACAGGCCTTCCCAGCCCCTCCCAGACCCCCAGAGCCGGCCCAGCCCGTTTCAGCCCCTCCCAGACCGTCTCAGCTCACCACACCCCACCACAGCCCATCCCAGCCCACCACGGCCTGTTCCAGCCCACCAGAGCCCGTCCCAGTCCACCAGAGCCCGTCCCAACCTACCACAGCTTGTCCCGGCCCACCATAGCCCATCCCGGCCCACCACAGCCCGTCCCGGCCCACCAGAGCCCGTCTCAGCACACCACAGCCCGTCCTGGCTCACCGCAGCCCGTCCCGTCCAACCACAGCCCACCACAGCGCGTCCCAGCCCACCACAGCCCGTCCCAGCCCACCACAGCCCACCACAGCCCACCATAGCCCGTCCCAGCCCGCCACAGCCCGTCCCAGCCCACTGCGACCCGTCCCAGCCCACCACAGCCCGTCTTAGCCCGACCCAGCCCCCCACAGCCCGTCCCAACCCACCACAGTTCACCACGGCCCGTCCCAGCCCACAACGGTCCACCACGGCTCACCACAGCCCGTCCCAGCCCACCACAATTCGTCCCAGTGCACCACAGCGCGTCCCAGCCCACCACAGCCCGTCCCGGCACACCACAGCCCATCCCGTCCCACCACAGCCCGTCCCGTCCCACCACAGCCCGTCCCAGCCCACCACAGCCCGTCCCAGCCCACCACAGGCCACTACAGCACACCACAGGCTACCGTAGACCACCACAGCCCGTCCCAGCCCACCACAGCCTGTCCCGTCCCACCACAGCCCACCACAGCCCGTCCCAGCCCGTCCCAGCCCATCTCAGCTCACCACAACCCACCACAGCCCGTCCAAGCCCACCACAGCCCATTACAGCTTGCCACAGCCCGTCCCAGCCTACCAGAGCCCGTTCCAGCCCACCAGAGCCCACCAAAGCCCGTCCCCGCTCACCACAGCCCGTCCCAGCCCGTCCCAGGCCACCACAGCCCTTCCCTGCTCACCACAGCCTGTCCCCGCCCACCACAACTTGTCCCCGCCCACTACAGCCCGGCCCGGCCCACCACAGCCCGTCACGGCCAACCAAGGCCGGTCCTGGCCCACCACGGCCCGTCCCAGCCCACCACAGCTTGTCCCAGCCCACCACGTCCGACCACAGCCCACCACGGCCCACCACAACCCACCACGGCTTACCACAGCCCACCACAGTTCACCACGGAACACCACGGCACGTCATAGCCCACCACAGGCTGTCCCAGCCCACCACGGCCCACCACAGCCCACCACGGCCCACCGCATCCCGTCCCAGCCCACCACAGCCCGTCCCAGACCACCACAGCCCGTCCCAGCCCACCACAGCCCGTCCCAGCCCACCACAGCCCTTTTCAGCCCACCACAGCTTGTCTGAGCCAACCAGAGCCCGTCCCAGCCCACCACAGCCCGTCTCAGCCCACCACAGTCCACCCCAACTTGTCCCAGCCCACCACAGCCCGTCCCAGCACACCACAGGACACTACAGCACACCACAGCCTACCGCAGACCACCACAGCCCGTCCCAGCCCACCACAGCCCGTCCCAGCCCTCCACAGCCCACCTCAGCCCACCACAGCCCGTCCCAGCCGACCACAGCCCGTCCCAGCCCACCACAGCCCGTCCCAGCCCGTCCCAGCCCACCACAGCCCGTCCCAGCCCACCACAGCCCGTCCCAGCCCACCACAGCGCGTCCCAGCCCACCACAGCCCGTCCCAGCCCACCACAGCCCGTCCCAGCCCACCACAGCCCGTCCAAGCCCACCACAGCACGTCCCAGCACACCACAGCTTACAACAGCACATCCCGGCCCACCAAAGCCCGTCCCAGCCCACTACGGTCCACCACGGCCCGTCCAGGCCCATCACCGCCCGTCCCAGCCCACCACGGCCCGTCCCAGCCCACCACAGCCCGTCCCAGCCCTTCCCAGCCCACCACAGCGCGTCCCAGCACACCACAGCCCACCACAGCCCACCACAGCCCGTCCCAGCCCACCACAGCCCGTCCCAGCACACCGCAGCCTACAACAGCACGTCCCGGCCCACCAAAGCCCGTCCCAGCCCACTACGGTCCACCACGGCCCGTCCAGGCCCATCACCGCCCGTCCCGGCCCACCATGGTCCGTCCCGGCCCACCGCGGCCCACCTCAGCCCACCACAGCTCGTGCCAGCCCGTCCCAGCTCGTCCCAGCCCACCACTGCCCGTCCCAGCCCACCACTGCCCGTCCCAGCCCGTCCCAGCTCGTCCCAGCCCACCACAGGCCTTCCCAGCCCCTCCCAGACCCCCAGAGCCGGCCCAGCCCGTTTCAGCCCCTCCCAGACCGTCTCAGCTCACCACACCCCACCACAGCCCATCCCAGCCCACCACGGCCTGTTCCAGCCCACCAGAGCCCGTCCCAGTCCACCAGAGCCCGTCCCAACCTACCACAGCTTGTCCCGGCCCACCATAGCCCATCCCGGCCCACCACAGCCCGTCCCGGCCCACCAGAGCCCGTCTCAGCACACCACAGCCCGTCCTGGCTCACCGCAGCCCGTCCCGTCCAACCACAGCCCACCACAGCGCGTCCCAGCCCACCACAGCCCGTCCCAGCCCACCACAGCCCACCACAGCCCACCATAGCCCGTCCCAGCCCGCCACAGCCCGTCCCAGCCCACTGCGACCCGTCCCAGCCCACCACAGCCCGTCTTAGCCCGACCCAGCCCCCCACAGCCCGTCCCAACCCACCACAGTTCACCACGGCCCGTCCCAGCCCACAACGGTCCACCACGGCTCACCACAGCCCGTCCCAGCCCACCACAATTCGTCCCAGTGCACCACAGCGCGTCCCAGCCCACCACAGCCCGTCCCGGCACACCACAGCCCATCCCGTCCCACCACAGCCCGTCCCGTCCCACCACAGCCCGTCCCAGCCCACCACAGCCCGTCCCAGCCCACCACAGGCCACTACAGCACACCACAGGCTACCGTAGACCACCACAGCCCGTCCCAGCCCACCACAGCCTGTCCCGTCCCACCACAGCCCACCACAGCCCGTCCCAGCCCGTCCCAGCCCATCTCAGCTCACCACAACCCACCACAGCCCGTCCAAGCCCACCACAGCCCATTACAGCTTGCCACAGCCCGTCCCAGCCTACCAGAGCCCGTTCCAGCCCACCAGAGCCCACCAAAGCCCGTCCCCGCTCACCACAGCCCGTCCCAGCCCGTCCCAGGCCACCACAGCCCTTCCCTGCTCACCACAGCCTGTCCCCGCCCACCACAACTTGTCCCCGCCCACTACAGCCCGGCCCGGCCCACCACAGCCCGTCACGGCCAACCAAGGCCGGTCCTGGCCCACCACGGCCCGTCCCAGCCCACCACAGCTTGTCCCAGCCCACCACGTCCGACCACAGCCCACCACGGCCCACCACAACCCACCACGGCTTACCACAGCCCACCACAGTTCACCACGGAACACCACGGCACGTCATAGCCCACCACAGGCTGTCCCAGCCCACCACGGCCCACCACAGCCCACCACGGCCCACCGCATCCCGTCCCAGCCCACCACAGCCCGTCCCAGACCACCACAGCCCGTCCCAGCCCACCACAGCCCGTCCCAGCCCACCACAGCCCTTTTCAGCCCACCACAGCTTGTCTGAGCCAACCAGAGCCCGTCCCAGCCCACCACAGCCCGTCTCAGCCCACCACAGTCCACCCCAACTTGTCCCAGCCCACCACAGCCCGTCCCAGCACACCACAGGACACTACAGCACACCACAGCCTACCGCAGACCACCACAGCCCGTCCCAGCCCACCACAGCCCGTCCCAGCCCTCCACAGCCCACCTCAGCCCACCACAGCCCGTCCCAGCCGACCACAGCCCGTCCCAGCCCACCACAGCCCGTCCCAGCCCGTCCCAGCCCACCACAGCCCGTCCCAGCCCACCACAGCCCGTCCCAGCCCACCACAGCGCGTCCCAGCCCACCACAGCCCGTCCCAGCCCACCACAGCCCGTCCCAGCCCACCACAGCCCGTCCAAGCCCACCACAGCACGTCCCAGCACACCACAGCTTACAACAGCACATCCCGGCCCACCAAAGCCCGTCCCAGCCCACTACGGTCCACCACGGCCCGTCCAGGCCCATCACCGCCCGTCCCAGCCCACCACGGCCCGTCCCAGCCCACCACAGCCCGTCCCAGCCCTTCCCAGCCCACCACAGCGCGTCCCAGCACACCACAGCCCACCACAGCCCACCACAGCCCGTCCCAGCCCACCACAGCCCGTCCCAGCACACCGCAGCCTACAACAGCACGTCCCGGCCCACCAAAGCCCGTCCCAGCCCACTACGGTCCACCACGGCCCGTCCAGGCCCATCACCGCCCGTCCCGGCCCACCATGGTCCGTCCCGGCCCACCGCGGCCCACCTCAGCCCACCACAGCTCACCACAGCCCGTCCCAGCTCGTCCCAGCCCACCACTGCCCGTCCCAGCCCACCACTGCCCGTCCCAGCCCGTCCCAGCTCGTCCCAGCCCACCACAGGCCTTCCCAGCCCCTCCCAGACCCCCAGAGCCGGCCCAGCCCGTTTCAGCCCCTCCCAGACCGTCTCAGCTCACCACACCCCACCACAGCCCATCCCAGCCCACCACGGCCTGTTCCAGCCCACCAGAGCCCGTCCCAGTCCACCAGAGCCCGTCCCAACCTACCACAGCTTGTCCCGGCCCACCATAGCCCATCCCGGCCCACCACAGCCCGTCCCGGCCCACCAGAGCCCGTCTCAGCACACCACAGCCCGTCCTGGCTCACCGCAGCCCGTCCCGTCCAACCACAGCCCACCACAGCGCGTCCCAGCCCACCACAGCCCGTCCCAGCCCACCACAGCCCACCACAGCCCACCATAGCCCGTCCCAGCCCGCCACAGCCCGTCCCAGCCCACTGCGACCCGTCCCAGCCCACCACAGCCCATCTTAGCCCGACCCAGCCCCCCACAGCCCGTCCCAACCCACCACAGTTCACCACGGCCCGTCCCAGCCCACAACGGTCCACCACGGCTCACCACAGCCCGTCCCAGCCCACCACAATTCGTCCCAGTGCACCACAGCGCGTCCCAGCCCACCACAGCCCGTCCCGGCACACCACAGCCCATCCCGTCCCACCACAGCCCGTCCCGTCCCACCACAGCCCGTCCCGGCCCACCACAGCCCGTCCCGGCCCACCACAGCCCGTCCCGGCCCACCACAGCCCGTCCCGGCCCACCACAGCTCGTCACGGCCCACCACAGCCCGTCACGGCCCACCAGAGCCCGTCTCAGCACACCACAGCCCGTCCCAGCCCACCACAGCCCATCCCGTCCCACCACAGCCCACCAAAGCCCGTCCCAGACCACCACAGCCCAATACAGCCCACCACAGCCCAATACAGCACACCACAGGCTACCGTAGACCACCACAGCCCGTCCCAGCCCACCACAGCCCACCACAGCGCGTCCCAGCCTGCCACAGCCCGTCCCAGCCCGCCACAGCCCAATACAGCCCACCACAGCCCAATACAGCCCACCACAGCCCGTCTCAGCTCACCACAACCCACCACAGCCCGTCCAAGCCCACCACAGCCCATTACAGCTTACCACAGCCCGTCCCAGCCCACCAGACCCCGTTCCAGCCCACCAGAGCCCACCAAAGCCCGTCCCCACCCACCACAGCCTGTCCCCGCTCACCACAGCCCGTCCCAGCCCGTCCCAGGCCACCACAGCCCTTCCCTGCTCACCACAGCCTGTCCCCGCCCACCACAACTTGTCCCCGCTCACTACAGCCCGGCCCGGCCCACCACGGCCCGTCACGGCCAACCAAGGCTGGTCCTGGCCCACCACAGCCCGTCCCAGCCCTTCCCAGCCCACCACACCCCGTCCCAGCCCACCACGGCCCGTCCCAGCCCACCACGGCCCGTCCCAGTTCGTGCCAGCCAATACCAGCCCACCACAGCCCGTGCCAGCCTGTCCCAGCCCACCACAGCCCTTCCCAGCCCACCACATCCAGTCCCAGCCCACCAAAGCCCACGACAGCCCGTCCCATCCCACCAGAGCCCACCACAGCTTGTCCCAGACCACCACAGCCCGTCCCAGCCCGTCCCAGCCCACCACAGCCCGTCCCAGCCCACCGCAGCCCGTCCCAGCCCACCACAGCCCGTCCCAGCCCACCACAGCCCATCCCAGCACACCACAGCCTACCACAGCACGTACCGGCCCACCAGAGCCTGTCCCAGCCCACCACAGCCCATCCCAGCCCACCACAGCCCGTCCCAGCCCACCACAGCCCGTCCCAGCCCACCACAGCCCGTCCCAGCACACCACAGCTTGTCCCCGCCCACCACAACTTGTCCCCGCCCACTACAGACCGGCCCGGCCCACCACAGCCCGTCACGGCCAACCAAGGCGGGTCCTGGCCCACCACGATCCGTCCCAGCCCACCACAGCCCGTCCCAGCCCTTCCCAGCCCACCACAGCGCGTCCCAGCCCACCACAGCGCGTCCCAGCACACCACAGCGCGTCCCAGCCCACCACAGCCCGTCCCAGCCCACCACAGCCCGTCCCAGCCCACCAGAGCCAGTCCCAGCCCACCACAGCCCGTCCCAGCCCGTCCCAGCTCGTCCCAGCCCACCACAGGCCTTCCCAGCCCCTCCCAGACCCCCAGAGCCGGCCCAGCCCGTTTCAGCCCCTCCCAGACCGTCTCAGCTCACCACACCCCACCACAGCCCATCCCAGCCCACCACGGCCTGTTCCAGCCCACCAGAGCCCGTCCCAGTCCACCAGAGCCCGTCCCAACCTACCACAGCTTGTCCCGGCCCACCATAGCCCATCCCGGCCCACCACAGCCCGTCCCGGCCCACCAGAGCCCGTCTCAGCACACCACAGCCTGTCCTGGCTCACCGCAGCCCGTCCCGTCCAACCACAGCCCACCACAGCCCGTCCCAGCCCACCACAGCCCGTCCCAGCCCACCACAGGCCACTACAGCACACCACAGGCTACCGTAGACCACCACAGCCCGTCCCAGCCCACCACAGCCTGTCCCGTCCCACCACAGCCCACCACAGCCCGTCCCAGCCCGTCCCAGCCCATCTCAGCTCACCACAACCCACCACAGCCCGTCCAAGCCCACCACAGCCCATTACAGCTTGCCACAGCCCGTCCCAGCCTACCAGAGCCCGTTCCAGCCCACCAGAGCCCACCAAAGCCCGTCCCCGCTCACCACAGCCCGTCCCAGCCCGTCCCAGGCCACCACAGCCCTTCCCTGCTCACCACAGCCTGTCCCCGCCCACCACAACTTATCCCCGCCCACTACAGCCCGGCCCGGCCCACCACAGCCCGTCACGGCCAACCAAGGCCGGTCCTGGCCCACCACGGCCCGTCCCAGCCCACCACAGCTTGTCCCAGCCCACCACGTCCGACCACAGCCCACCACGGCCCACCACAACCCACCACGGCTTACCACAGCCCACCACAGTTCACCACGGCACACCACGGCACGTCATAGCCCACCACAGGCTGTCCCAGCCCACCACGGCCCACCACAGCCCACCACGGCCCACCGCATCCCGTCCCAGCCCACCACAGCCCGTCCCAGACCACCACAGCCCGTCCCAGCCCACCACGGCCCGTCCCAGCCCACCACAGCCCTTTTCAGCCCACCACAGCCCACCACAGCTTGTCCGAGCAAACCAGAGCCCGTCCCAGCCCACCACAGCCCGTCCCAGCACACCACAGCCCGTCCCAGCCCTTCCCAGCCCGTCCCAGCCCGTCCCAGCCCACCACAGCCCGTCCCAGCCCACCACAGCCCGTCCCAGCCCTTCCCAGCCCACCACAGCCCGTCCCAGCCCTTCCCAGCCCACCACAGCTTGTCCCAGCCCACCACAGTCCGTCCCAGCCCACCGCAGCCCGTCCCAGGACACCACAGACCGTCGCAGCCCACCACAGCGCGTCCCAGCCCACCACAGCCCGTCCCAGCCCACCACAGCGCGTCCCAGCCCACCACAGCCCGTCCCAGCCCACCACAGCGCGTCCCAGCCCACCACAGCCCGTCCAAGCCCACCACAGCCCGTCCCAGCACACCACAGCTTACAACAGCACGTCCCGGCCCACCAAAGCCCGTCCCAGCCCACTACGGTCCACCACGGCCCGTCCAGGCCCATCACCGCCCGTCCCAGCCCACCACGGCCCGTCCCAGCCCACCACAGCCCGTCCCAGCCCTTCCCAGCCCACCACAGCGCGTCCCAGCACACCACAGCCCACCACAGCCCACCACAGCCCGTCCCAGCCCACCACAGCCCGTCCCAGCACACCGCAGCCTACAACAGCACGTCCCGGCCCACCAAAGCCCGTCCCAGCCCACTACGGTCCACCACGGCCCGTCCAGGCCCATCACCGCCCGTCCCGGCCCACCATGGTCCGTCCCGGCCCACCGCGGCCCACCTCAGCCCACCACAGCCCGTGCCAGCCCGTCCCAGCTCGTCCCAGCACACCACTGCCCGTCCCAGCCCACCACTGCCCGTCCCAGCCCACCACTGCCCGTCCCAGCCCGTCCCAGCCCACCACAGGCCTTCCCAGCCCCTCCCAGACCCCCAGAGCCGGCCCAGCCCGTTTCAGCCCCTCCCAGACCGTCTCAGCTCACCACACCCCACCACAGCCCATCCCAGCCCACCACGGCCTGTTCCAGCCCACCAGAGGCCGTTCCAGTCCACCAGAGCCCGTCCCAACCTACCACAGCTTGTCCCGGCCCACCATAGCCCGTCCCAGCCCGCCACAGCCCGTCCCAGCCCACTGCGACCCGTCCCAGCCCACCACAGCCCGTCTTAGCCCGACCCAGCCCCCCACAGCCCGTCCCAACCCACCACAGTTCACCACGGCCCGTCCCAGCCCACAACGGTCCACCACGGCTCACCACAGCCCGTCCCAGCCCACCACAATTCGTCCCAGTGCACCACAGCGCGTCCCAGCCCACCACAGCCCGTCCCGGCACACCACAGCCCATCCCGTCCCACCACAGCCCGTCCCGTCCCACCACAGCCCGTCCCGGCCCACCACAGCCCGTCCCGGCCCACCACAGCCCGTCCCGGCCCACCACAGCTCGTCACGGCCCACCACAGCCCGTCACGGCCCACCAGAGCCCGTCTCAGCACACCACAGCCCGTCCCAGCCCACCACAGCCCATCCCGTCCCACCACAGCCCACCAAAGCCCGTCCCAGACCACCACAGCCCAATACAGCCCACCACAGCCCAATACAGCACACCACAGGCTACCGTAGACCACCACAGCCCGTCCCAGCCCACCACAGCCCACCACAGCGCGTCCCAGCCTGCCACAGCCCGTCCCAGCCCGCCACAGCCCAATACAGCCCACCACAGCCCAATACAGCCCACCACAGCCCGTCTCAGCTCACCACAACCCACCACAGCCCGTCCAAGCCCACCACAGCCCATTACAGCTTACCACAGCCCGTCCCAGCCCACCAGACCCCGTTCCAGCCCACCAGAGCCCACCAAAGCCCGTCCCCACCCACCACAGCCTGTCCCCGCTCACCACAGCCCGTCCCAGCCCGTCCCAGGCCACCACAGCCCTTCCCTGCTCACCACAGCCTGTCCCCGCCCACCACAACTTGTCCCCGCTCACTACAGCCCGGCCCGGCCCACCACGGCCCGTCACGGCCAACCAAGGCTGGTCCTGGCCCACCACAGCCCGTCCCAGCCCTTCCCAGCCCACCGCAGCGCGTGCCAGCCCACCACAGCCCGTCCCAGCCCACCACAGCCCGTCCCAGCCCACCACAGCGCGTCCCAGCATAGCACAGCGTGTCCCAGCCCACCACAGCCCGTCCCAGCCCACCACAGCCCGTCCCAGCCCACCACAGCCCGTCCCAGCACACCACAGCCTACAACAGCACGTCATAGCCCACCAAAGCCCGTCCCAGCCCACTACAGTCCACCACGGCCCGTCCAGGCCCATCACCGCCCATCCCGGCCCACCATGGTCCGTCCCGGCCCACCGCGGCCCACCTCAGGCCACCACTGCCCGTCCCAGCCCACCACTGCCCGTCCCAGCCCGTCCCAGCTCTTCCCAGCCCACCACAGGCCTTCCCAGCCCCTCCCAGACCCCCAGAGCCGGCCCAGCCCGTTCCAGCCCCTCCCAGACCGTCTCAGCTCACCACACCCCACCACAGCCCATCCCAGCCCACCACGGCATGTTCCAGCCCACCAGAGCCCGTCCCAGTCCACCACAGCCCGTCCCAACCTACCACAGCTTGTCCCGGCCCACCATAGCCCATCCCGTCCCACCACAGCCCGTCCTGGCCCACCAGAGCCCGTCTCAGCACACCACAGCCCGTCCCGGCCCACCAGAGCCCGTCCCAGCCCACCATAGCCCAATACAGCCCACCACAGCCTGTCCCAGCCCGTCCCAGCCCATCTCAGCTCACCACAACCCACCACAGCCCGTCCAAGCCCACCACAGCCCATTACAGCTTACCACAGCCCGTCCCAGCCCACCAGAGCCCGTCCCAGCCCACCAGAGCACACCAAAGCCCGTCCCCGCCCAACACAGCCCGTCCCAGCCCGTCCCAGCCCACCACAGCCCTTCCCTGCTCACCACAGCCTGTCCCAGCCCACCACGTCCGACCACAGCCCACCACGGCCCACCACAACCCACCACGGCTTACCACAGCCCACCACAGTTCACCACGGCACACCACGGCACGCCATAGCCCACCACAGCCTGTCCCAGCCCACCACGGCCCACCGCATCCCGTCCCAGCCCACCACAGCCCGTCCCAGACCACCACAGCCCGTCCCAGCCCTCCACAGCCCGTCTCAGCCCACCACAGCCCACCACAGCTTGTCCCAGCCCACCACAGTCCGTCCCAGCCCACCACAGCCTATCCCAGCACACCACAGCCCGTCCCAGCCCGTCCCAGCCCGTCCCAGCCCACCACAGCCCGTCCCAGCCCACCACAGCTCGTCCCAGCCCACCACAGCCCATCCCAGCACACCACAGCCTACCACAGCACGTCCCGGCCCACCAGAGCCAGTCCCAGCCCACCACAGCCCATCCCAGCCAACCACAGCCCGTCCCAGCCCACCACAGCCCGTCCCAGCCCTTCCCAGCCCACCACAGCGCGTCCCAGCCCACCACAGCGCATCCCAGCCCACCATAGCGCATCCCAGCCCACCACAGCGCATCCCAGCCCACCACAGCCCACCACAGCTTGTCCCAGCCCACCAGAGCCCGTCCCACCCCACCACAGCCTGTCCCAGCCCACCAGAGCCCACCACAGCTTGTCCCAGCCCACCACAGCCCGTCCCAGCCCACCACAGCCCGTCCCAGGACACCACAGTCCGTCCCAGCCCACCACAGCCCACCACAGCCCGTCCCAGCCCACCACAGCTCGTCCCAGCCCACCACAGGCCACCAAATCCCGTCCCCGCCCACCACAGCCCATCCCCGCCCACCACAGCCCGTCCCCGCCCACCACAGCCCGTCCCTGCCCACCACAACTTGTCCCCACACACTACGGCCCTTCCCGGCCCACCACGGCCCGTCCCAGCCAACCAAGACCGGTCCCGGCCCACCACAGCCCATCCCAACCCACCACAGCCTGTTCCAGCCCACCACAGACCGTGCCCGCCCACCACAGCACACCCAAGCCCGTCCCAGCCCACCACAACCCGTCACCGCCCACCACAACCCGTCACCGTCCACCACAGCCCGTCCAAGGCGTCCCAGCCCGTCCCAGCCCATCTCAGCCCGTCCCAGCCCACCAGAACTCGTCCCAGCCCACCACAGCTCGTCCCAGCCCACCACAGCCCGTCCCAGCCCACCAAAGCCCGTTCCAGCCCACCACAGCCCACCAAAGCCCGTCCCCGCCCACCAAAGCCCGTCCCCGCCCACCACAACACGTCACCGCCCACCACAACCCGTCCAAGGCGTCCCAACCCGTCCCAGCCCATGTCAGCCCGTCCCAGCCCACCACAACTCGTCCCCGCCCACCACAGCCCGTCCCAGCCTGTCCCAGTCCATTGCGGCCCACCACATCCCGTCCCAGCCCGTCCCATCCCACCATAGACCACCACAGCTCGTCCCATCCCACCACAGCCCACTACAGCCCGTCCCAGCCCGTCCCGGCCCACCACAGCCCGTCTCAGCCCGATCCAGCTCACCACAGCCCGTCCCAGCTCACCACATCCCGTCATAGCCCCCCACAGCCCATCCCAAAACACCACAGCTCACCACAGTTCACCACGGCCCGTCCCAGCCCACAACGGCCCACCGCGGCCCACCACAGCCCGTCCCAGCCCACCACGGCCCGTCCCAGCCCACCACGGCCCGTCCCAGCCCACCACGGCCCGTCCCAGTTCGTGCCAGCCAATACCAGCCCACCACAGCCCGTGCCAGCCTGTCCCAGCCCACCACAGCCCTTCCCAGCCCACCACATCCAGTCCCAGCCCACCAAAGCCCACGACAGCCCGTCCCATCCCACCAGAGCCCACCACAGCTTGTCCCAGACCACCACAGCCCGTCCCAGCCCGTCCCAGCCCACCACAGCCCACCACAGCCCGTCCCAGCCCATCCCAGCACACCACAGCCTACCACAGCACGTACCGGCCCACCAGAGCCTGTCCCAGCCCACCACAGCCCATCCCAGCCCACCACAGCCCGTCCCAGCCCACCACAGCCCGTCCCAGCACACCACAGCTTGTCCCCGCCCACCACAACTTGTCCCCGCCCACTACAGACCGGCCCGGCCCACCACAGCCCGTCACGGCCAACCAAGGCGGGTCCTGGCCCACCACGATCCGTCCCAGCCCACCACAGCCCGTCCCAGCCCTTCCCAGCCCACCACAGCGCGTCCCAGCCCACCACAGCGCGTCCCAGCCCACCACAGCCCGTCCCAGCCCACCACAGCCCGTCCCAGCCCACCACAGCCCGTCCCAGCCCACCACTGCCCGTCCCAGCCCACCACAGCCCGTCCCAGCCCGTCCCAGCTCGTCCCAGCCCACCACAGGCCTTCCCAGCCCCTCCCAGACCCCCAGAGCCGGCCCAGCCCGTTTCAGCCCCTCCCAGACCGTCTCAGCTCACCACACCCCACCACAGCCCATCCCAGCCCACCACGGCCTGTTCCAGCCCACCAGAGCCCGTCCCAGTCCACCAGAGCCCGTCCCAACCTACCACAGCTTGTCCCGGCCCACCATAGCCCATCCCGGCCCACCACAGCCCGTCCCGGCCCACCAGAGCCCGTCTCAGCACACCACAGCCTGTCCTGGCTCACCGCAGCCCGTCCCGTCCAACCACAGCCCACCACAGCCCGTCCCAGCCCACCACAGCCCGTCCCAGCCCACCACAGGCCACTACAGCACACCACAGGCTACCGTAGACCACCACAGCCCGTCCCAGCCCACCACAGCCTGTCCCGTCCCACCACAGCCCACCACAGCCCGTCCCAGCCCGTCCCAGCCCATCTCAGCTCACCACAACCCACCACAGCCCGTCCAAGCCCACCACAGCCCATTACAGCTTGCCACAGCCCGTCCCAGCCTACCAGAGCCCGTTCCAGCCCACCAGAGCCCACCAAAGCCCGTCCCCGCTCACCACAGCCCGTCCCAGCCCGTCCCAGGCCACCACAGCCCTTCCCTGCTCACCACAGCCTGTCCCCGCCCACCACAACTTGTCCCCGCCCACTACAGCCCGGCCCGGCCCACCACAGCCCGTCACGGCCAACCAAGGCCGGTCCTGGCCCACCACGGCCCGTCCCAGCCCACCACAGCTTGTCCCAGCCCACCACGTCCGACCACAGCCCACCACGGCCCACCACAACCCACCACGGCTTACCACAGCCCACCACATTTCACCACGGAACACCACGGCACGTCATAGCCCACCACAGGCTGTCCCAGCCCACCACGGCCCACCACAGCCCACCACGGCCCACCGCATCCCGTCCCAGCCCACCACAGCCCGTCCCAGACCACCACAGCCCGTCCCAG
Organism: Falco biarmicus; assembly: GCF_023638135.1. Classification (NCBI taxonomy): domain Eukaryota; kingdom Metazoa; phylum Chordata; class Aves; order Falconiformes; family Falconidae; genus Falco; species Falco biarmicus. The sequence goes on from NW_026611704.1 coordinate 99,918, forward strand.
CCCACCACGGCCCGTCCCAGCCCACCACAGCCCTTTTCAGCCCACCACAGCCCACCACAGCTTGTCCGAGCCAACCAGAGCCCGTCCCAGCCCACCACAGCCCGTCTCAGCCCACCACAGTCCACCCCAACTTGTCCCAGCCCACCACAGCCCGTCCCAGCACACCAAAGCCCGTCCCAGCCCTTCCCAGCCCGTCCCAGCCTGTCCCAGCCCACCACAGCCCGTCCCAGCCCACCACAGCCCGTCCCAGCCCACCACAGCCCGTCCCAGCCCACGACAGCCCATCCCAGCACACCACAGCCTACCACAGCACGTCCCGGCCCACCAGAGCCAGTCCCAGCCCACCACAGCCCATCCCAGCCAACCACAGCCCGTCCCAGCCCACCACAGCCCGTCCCAGCCCTTCCCAGCCCACCACAGCCCGTCCCAGCCCTTCCCAGCCCACCACAGCTTGTCCCAGCCCACCACAGTCCGTCCCAGCCCACCGCAGCCCGTCCCAGGACACCACAGACCGTCCCAGCCCACCACAGCCCGTCCCAGCCCACCACAGCCCACCACAGCCAACCACAGCCCTTCCCAGCCCACCACAGCCCGTCCCAGCCCTTCCCAGCCCACCACAGCACGTCCCAGCCCACCACAGCGCATCCCAGCCCACCACAGCGCATCCCAGCCCACCACAGCCCGTTTCAGCCCACCACAGCCCACCACAGCTTGTCCCAGCCCACCAGAGCCCGTCCCAGCCCACCAGAGCCCACCACAGCTTGTCCCAGCCCACCGCAGTCCGTCCCAGCCCACCGCAGCCCGTCCCAGCCCACCATAGCCCGTCCCAGCTCACCACAACCCACCAAAGCCCGTCCCCGCTCACCACACCCCGTCCCCGCCCACCACAGCCCGTCCCCGCCCACCACAGCCCGTCCCCGCCCACCACAGCCTGTCCCTGCCCACTACAACTTGTCCCCGCCCACCACAACTTGTCCCCACCCTCTACTGCCCTTCCCGGCCCACCACGGCCCGTCCCAGCCAACCAAGACCGGTCCCGGCACACCACGGCACGGCCCAGCCCACCAAAGCCCGTTCCAGCCCACCAAAGCCCTTCCCTGCCCACCACAACCCGTCACCGCCCAGCACAACCCGTCCAAGGCGTCCCAGCCCGTCCCAGCCCATGTCAGCCCGTCCCAGCCCACCACAACTCGTCCCAGCCCACCACAGCCCGTCCCAGCCTGTCCCAGCCCACCACAGCCCGTCCCAGCCTGTCCCAGTCCATTGCAGCCCACCACATCCCGTCCCAGCCCGTCCCATCTTACCATAGACCACCACAGCTCGTCCCAGCCCACCACAGCCCACCACAGCCCGTCCCAGCACGTCCCAGCCCGTCCCGGGCCACCACAGCCCGTCCCAGCCTTTCCCAGCCCACCACAGACCATCCCGGCCCACCACGGCCCACCACATCCCACCGCAGTCCGTCCCAGCCCAGCACAGCCCGTCCCAGCCCAGCACAGCCCGTCCCAGCCCAGCACAGCCCGTCCCAGCCCAGCACAGCCCACCACAGCCCACCACGGCCACCCACAGCCCACCACGGCCACCCACAGCCCACCACGGCCCAACACGGCCCCTTCCAGACCAACACAGCATGTCCCAGCCCTCCACAGCCCGCCACAGACCATCTCAGCCCACCACAGCCCGTCCCAGCTCACCATAGCCCACCACAGCCCGTCCCGGCCCCCCACAGTGCGTCCTTGCCCACCACAGCCCGTCCCAGCACACCACAGCCCATCCCCGCATACCACAGCCCGTCCCAGCGCACCACAGCCCATCCCAGCCTGCCACAGCCCACCACAGACCGTCCCAACCCACCGCAGCCCGTCCCAGCCCACCGCAGCCGGTCCCAGCCCGTCCCAGCCCACCGCAACCCGTCCCAGCCCATCGCAGCCCGTCCAAGCTCACCACAGCCCGTCCCAGCCCACCGCAGCCCGTCCCAGCCCACCGCAACCCGTCCCAGCCCACCGCAACCCGTCCCAGCCCACCGCAGCCTTTCACAGCCCACCACAGGTCACGACACCCCACCACAGCCCGCCACAGCCCTCCACAGCCCAACCCAGCCTACCACAGCTTATCCCAGCACACCACAGCTCGTCACAGACCACCACAGCCCACCACAGGCCACCACGGCCCATCTCAGCCTACTACAGCCCACCACAGCCCGTCCCAGCCCATCACAGATGATCCCAGCAAACCACAACCCGTCCCAGCCCACCGCAGCCCGTCCCAGCCCACCACAGCCCGTCCCAGCCCACCACAGCCCGTCCCAGCGCACCACAGCCCGTCCCAGCGCACCACAGCTTATCGCAGTCCACCACAGCCCGTCCCAGCCATTCACACATGACCCCAGCAAACCACAGCCCGTCCCAGCACACCGCAGCCCGTCCCAGCCCACCACAGCCCGTCCCAGCCTGTCCAAGCCCGTCCCAGCCCACCACAGCCCTTCCCAGCACACCACAGCCCGTCCCAGCCCGTCCCAGCCCGTCCCAGCCCATCACAGCCCGTTCCAGATCACCACAAACCGTTCCAGCCCACCACAGCCCACCACAGCCCTTCCCAGCCTGTCCCAGCTCACTACAGACCGTCACCGCACACCACAGCCCTTCACAGCCTGTCCCAGCGCACCACAGCCCATCACCGCCAGCCACAGCCCGTCCCCGCACAACACAGCCCGTCCCAGCCCAACACAGCCCGTCCCAGCCCGTCCCAGCCCACCACAGAATGTCCCAGCCCACCACAGCCCGTCCCGGCCCACCACAGCCCGTCCCAGCCCACCACAGCCCATCCAGGCCCACCACAGCCCATCACAGCCCGCCCCAGCCCACCACAACCCGTCTCCGCCCACCACAGACCATCCCCGCCCACCACAGCTCATCCCCGCCCACCACAGCCCATCCCGGCCCACCACAGCCCGTCCCGGCCCACCACAGCCCGTCCCGGCCCACCACAGTATGTCCCAGCCCACCAGAGCCCGTCCCAGCCCACCACAGAATGTCCCAGCCCACCACAGCCTGTCTCAGCCTATCCTAGCCCGTCCCAGCCCACCACAGCCCTTCACCGCCCACCACAGCCCGTCCCTGCTCCTCCCAGCCCGTCCCAGCCCACCACAGAATGTCCCAGCCCACCACAGACCGTCCCAGGCCGTCTCCGCCCACCACAGCCCGTCTCCGCCCACCACAGCCCGTCCCCGCCCACCACAGCCCGTCCCCGCAAACCACAGCTTGTCCCAGCCCACCACAGCCCGTCCCAGCCCAACCACAGCCCGTTCCAGACGACCAGAGCCCACCACAGCCCACCACAGAATGTCTCAGCCTATCCCAGCCTGTCCCAGCCCGTTCCAGCCCGTCCCAGCCCACCACAGACCGTCCCAGCCCACCACAGACCGTCCCAGCCCACCACAGACCGTACCCGCCCACCACAGACCGTACCCGCCCACCACAGCCCGTCCCGGACCACGACAGCCCCTCCCGGACCACCACAGCCCGTCCCGGACAACGACAGCCCCTCCCGGACCACGACAGCCCCTCCTGGACCACGACAGCCCGTCCCCGCCCACCACAGCTTGTCCCCGCAAACCACAGCTTGTCCCAGCCCACGACAGCCCGTCCCAGCCCAACCACAGCCCGTCCCGGACCACCAGAGCCCACCACAGCACACCACAGAATGTCTCAGCCTATCCCAGCCTGTCCCAGCCCGTCCCAGCCCACCACAGACCGTCCCAGCCCACCACAGCCTGTCCCCGCCCACCACAGCCCGTCCCCGCCCACCACAGCCCACTACGGCCCACCATGGCTCGCCATGGCTCACGACAGCCCACCACAGCCCACCACAGCCGGTTACAGCCTGTCCCAGCCCGTCCCGGCCCACCGCGGCCCGTCCCGGCCCACCTGTGTTAGGAACAGTATCTCACCTTCTTGATTTTGGCACCTCCTTTCGCTATGATGTTCTTGTGGAACTGTTTGCAGATGGGGACAGAAATAGAAAAGCTGTTTTCAACCTAAGGGAGAAAGGAAGGGAGACCTGAAGATTACACTGTCGTGGCAAGGGAGGCCCGACTTCAGGAGCTCTGATAAACGAGCTTTTGAAAACAGACCCAAGGAAGTTCTCTATACGAGGGACTTTTGTAAGACTAAACAAAGGCAAGGACGTTCCCCTATAGCCTTCCCATAACAGGTACTACCCCCTGCCTCCATTCAGCCAAAACAGCGCCGACAGCTCCCTCCTCTTGAGGTGTTTTAGCTCTACCCAAGCCAGTAGAGCTCTGCTTTGCCCCAGGGTTATCCAGGCACGTAGAAGGGAAGAGCAGGCAGACCTCCTTACCAGGTCTGCCACCATCTTTTCCATCGCAGCCCACCACAGCCCGTCTCAGCTCACCACAGCCCTTCCCAGCCCACCACACCCACCACAGCCCGTCCCAGCCCACCACAGCCCGTCCCACCCCACCACGGCCCATCCCGGCCCCCCATGGTCCGTCCCGGCCCGTCCCGGCCCACCACGGCCCACCAGAGCCAGTCCCGGCCCATCCCAGCCCGTCTCGTCCCGTCCCAGCTCGTCCAGTCCCGTCCGAGAACAGCCCGTCCCGTCCCAACCCACCACAACCCGTCCCGTCCCTTCCCAGCACAGCCTGTCCCAGCCTGTCCCGTCCTGTTGCAGCTCGTCCCGTCCCGTCCCAGGCCTTCCCAGCCCACCGCAGCCCGTCCCAGCCTGTCACAGCTCGTCCCAGCCCGTCCCAGGCCTTCCCAGCCCACCCCAGCCCGTCCCAGCCCACCGCAGCCCGTCCCCGCCCACCGGAGCCCGTCCCCGCCCACGAAAGCCCGTCCCAGCTTACCACATCCCGTCCCAGCTTACCATAGCCCATCACAGCCCACCACGGTCCACCACAGCGCACCACAGCCTGTCCCAGCCCACCATGGCCTGTAACAACCCACCACAGCCCGTCCCAGCCCACCACAGCCCGTCCCGGCATACTACGGCTCGTCCCAGACCACCGCAGCCCGTCCCAACCCACCGCAGCCCGTCCCAGCCCGTCCCAGCCCACCGCAGCCCGTCCCAGCCAACCTTAGCTCGTCCCAGCCCACCACAGCCCGTCCCAGCCCACCACAGCCCGTCCCAGACCACCACAGCCCGTCCCAGACCACCACAGCCCACCGCAGTCCGTCCCAGTCCACCGCAGCCCGTCACGGCCCACCGCAGCCCGTCCCAGCCAACCACAGCCCCTTCCAGCTGTCCCAGCAAATCCCAGCCCACCACAGCCCGTCTCAGTTCACCACAGCGCGTCCCAGTCCACCACACCCACCACAGCCCGTCCCCGCCCACCACAGCCCGTCCCAGCCCACCACAGCCCGTCCCAGCTCGTCCCAGCCCGTCCCAGGCCTTCCCCGCCCACCACAGCCTGTCCCGGACCACGACAGCCCGTCCCGGACCTACCACAACCCATCCTCGACCACAACAGCAGGTGCAAGCCCACCACAGCCTGTTCCAGCCCACCACACACCGTGCCAGCCCACCACAGCCCATCCCAAACCACCACAGCCCACCACAGCCCGTCCCAACCCACCACAGCCCACCATGGCTTACCACGGCGCACCACAGCCTGTCCCAGCCCATCCCAGCCCACCACAGCCTGTCCCAGCCCACCACAGGCCACCATAGCCCGTCCCAGCCCACCACAGCCCGTCACAGGCCGTCCCAGCCCACCACATAAAGTACCAGCCCACCATAACCAACCACAGCCTATCCCAGCCCACCACGGCCCGTCCGAGCCCACCCCAGCCCACCAAAGCCCACCACAGCCCATCTGAGCTCACCACAGCCCGTCCCAGCCCACCACGGCCCGTCCCAGCCCACCACGGCCCGTCCCAGCCCACCACAGCCAAGCCCAGCCCACCACGGCCCGTCCCAGCCCGTCCCCGCTCGTCCCAGCCCACCACAGCCCACCACAGCTGGTCACAGCCCACCACAGCCTGTCCCAGCCCATCCCAGCCCACGACAGCCCGTCACAGCCTGTCCCAGCCCGCCACAGCCCGTCCCAGCCGACCACAGCTTTTCCCAGCTTGTCCCAGACCACCACAGACCGTCCCAGCCCACCGCAGCCCGTCCCAGCCCACCACATCAAGTACCAGTCCGTCCCAGCCCACCACGGCCCGTCCCAGCCCACCGCAGCCCGTCCCAGCCCACCACAGCCCGTCCCAGCAAATCCCAGCCCACCACAGCCCGTCTCAGCTCACCACAGCCCGTCCCTACCCACCACAGCGTGTCCCAACCCACCACAGCCCACCACAGCCCTTCAGAACCCACCACAGCCCACCACAGCCCGTCCCAGCCCACCACAGCTCGTCCCAGGCCACCACAGACCACCACAGCCCACCACAGCCCGTGCCAGCCCACCACAGCCCGCCTCAGCCCACGACAGCCTGTCCCAGCCCACCACAGCCCGTCCCAGCCCACCACAGCCCACCACAGCTTGTCCCAGACCACCACAGCTCTTCCCAGCCCACCATAACCAACCACAGCCTATCCCAGCCGATCCCAGCCCACCACAGCCCGTCCCATCACACCACAGCCCACCACAGCCCGTCCCAGCCAACCACGGCCCGTCCCAGCCCACCACAGCCCGTCCCAGCCCACCACGGCCCACCACGGCCCATCCGGGCCCAACACAGCCCACCAAGGCGCACCACAGCCCATCCCAGGCCATTACAGCCTGTCCCAGACCACCACATCCCATCTCAGCCCACCACAGCCCACCACGGCCGACCACAGCCCACCACGGCCGACCACAGCCCACCACGGCCCATCCAAGCCCACCACGGTCCACCACGGCACGTCCCAGCCCACCACAGAGCACCACAGCCCGTCCCAGCCCGTCCCAGCCCACCACAGTATGTCCCAGACCACCAGAGCCCGTCCCAGCCCACCACAGCCCGTCCCAGCCCACCAGAGCCCACCACGCCCCGTCCCAACCCACCAGAGCCTGTCCCAGCTCACCACAGCCCACCACAGCCCGTCCCCGCCAACCACAGCGCACCACAGCCCGTCCCAACCCACCAGAGCCCGTCCCAACTTACCACATCCCGTCCCAGCTTACCACAGCCCATCACAGCCCACCGCAGTCCACCACAGCCCACCACAGCCCGTCCCAGCCCACCACGGCCCATAACAACCCACCACGGACCGTCCCGGCCCACCACGGCCCGTCCCGGCGTACTACGGCACGTCCCAGCCGACCACAGCCTGTCCCAGCCCACCAGAGCCCGTCCCAGTCCACCACGGCCCGTCCCAGCTCACCACGGCCCGTCCCAGCCCGTCCCAGGCCACCGCAGCACGTCCTAGCCCACCGCAGCCTGTCCCAGCCCACCGCAGCCCGTCCCAGCCCACCGCAGCTCGTCCCAGCCGTCCCAGCAAATCCCAGCCCACCATAGCTAGTCTCAGCTCACCACAGCGCGTCCCAGTCCACCACACCCACCACAGCCCATCCCAGCCCATTCCAGCCCACCACAGCCAGTACCAGCCCACCACAGCTCACCGCAGACGGTCCCAGCCCACCACACCCCACCGCAGCCTGTCCCAGCCCACCACAGCCCGTCCCACCACACCAGAGTCCGTCCCAGCCCACCACGGCCCGTCACAGCTTACCACGGCCCACCACGGCTTGCCACGTCCCATCCCAGCCCACCACAGCCCTTCCCAGCCAACCACGGCCCACCACAGCCCGTCACGGCCCGTCCCAGACCGTCCCAGCCCACCACAGCCCGTCCCAGCCCACCACAGCCCGTCCCAGCCCACCACAGCCCGTCCCAGCCCGTCTCAGCTCACCACAGCCCGTCCCACCCCACCACAGCCCACCAGAGGCCGTCCCGGACCACCACAGCCCGTCCCAGCCCACCACAGCGCGTCCCCACCCAACACAGCCCGTCCCAGCCCCTCCCAGCCCGTCTCAGCCCACCACAGCCTGTCCCAGCTCGTCCAAGCCTGTCCCAGACCCCCAGAGCCCATCGCAGCCCACCACAGCCCGTCACAGCCCGTCCCAGCTCTCCACAACCCACCACAGCCCTTCCCAGCCCGTCCCAGCCCACCACAGCCCGTCCCAGCCCACCACGGCCCACCACAGCCCACCACAGCCCACCACGGCCCACCACAGCCCCTCCCAGCCCACCACAGCCCGTCCCAGCCCGTCCCAGACCACCACAGCCCGTCCCAGCCCCTCCCAGCCCGTCCCAGACCACCAGAGCCCGTCGCAGCCCACCACAGCCCGTCACAGCTCTCCACAACCCACCACAGCCCTTCCCAGCTTACCACAGCCCACCAGAGACCGTCCCAGCCCACCACAGCCCACGAAAGCCCACCACGGCCCACCACAGTTCACCACAGCCCGTCCCAGCCCACCACAGCCCTCCAGAGCCCGTCTCAGCTCACCACAGCCTGTCCCAGCCCACCACAGCCCACCGCAGCCCATCCCAGCCCACCACGGCCCGTCCCAGCCCGTGCCAACCCGTCACAACACACCACAGCCCACCACAGCCCGTCCCTACCCACCACAGCGTGTCCCAACCCACCACAGCCCACCACAGCCCTTCAGAACCCACCACAGCCCACCACGGCCCGTCCCAGGCCACCACAGACCACCACAGCCCAACACAGCCCGTGCCACCCCACCACAGCCCGCCTCAGCCCACTACAGCCCATCCCAGCCTACCACAGCCCGTCCCAGCCCACCACAGCTTGTCCCAGACCACCACAGCTCTTCCCAGCCCACCATAACCAACCACAGCCTATCCCAGCCAATCCCAGCCCACCACAGCCCGTCCCATCACACCACAGCCCACCACAGCCCGTCCCAGCCAACCACGGCCCGTCCCAGCCCACCACAGCCCGTCCCAGCCCACCACGGCCCACCACGGCCCATCCGGGCCCAACACAGCCCACCAAGGCAAACCACAGCCCATCCCAGCCCATTACAGCCTGTCCCAGACCACCACATCCCATCTCAGCCCACCACAGCCCGTCCCAGCCCACCACAACCGACCACAGCCCACCACGGCCGACCACAGCCCACCACGGCAGACCACAACCCACCACGGCCCATCCAAGCCCACCACGGCCCATCCAAGCCCGCCACGGTCCACCACGGCACGTCCCAGCCCACCACAGAGCACCACAGCCCGTCCCAGCCCACCACAGTATGTCCCAGACCACCAGAGCCCGTCCCAGCCCACCACAGCCCGTTTAGCCCACCACAGCCTGTCCCAGGCTGTCCCAGCTCGTCCAAGCCTGTCCCAGAGCCCGTCGCAGCCCACCACAGCTCGTCACAGCCCGTCCCAGCTCTCCACAACCCACCGCAGCCCGTCCCAGCCCACCACAGCCCGTCCCAGCCCACCACGGCCCACAAAAGCCCACCACAGCCCACCACGGCCCACCACAGCCCGTCCCAGCCCACCACAAGTCGTCCTAGCCCACCACAGACATCCAGAGCCCGTCTCAGCTCACCACAGCCTATCCCAGCCCACCACGGCCCACCACAGCACACCACGGCCCACCGCAGCCTATCCCAACCCGTCCCAGCCCACCATGGCCCGTCCCAGGCCACCACAGCCCGTCCCAGCCCACCACGGCCCGTCCCAGCCCGTCCCAGCCCACGACAGCCCGTCCCAGCCCACCAGAGCCCACCAGAGCCCACCACAGCCCGTCCCAGCCCACCACAGCCCACTACGGCCCACCACAGCCCGTCCCAGCCCACCACAGCCCGTCCCAGCCCACCACAGCTTGTCCCAGCCCACCACAGCCCGTCCCAGCACACCACAGCCCGTCCCAGCCCGTCCCAGCCCACGACAGCCCGTCCCAGCCCACCAGAGCCCACCACAGCCCGTCCCAGCCCACCACAGCCCACTACGGCCCACCACAGCCCGTCCCAGCCCACCACAGCCCGTCCCAGCCCACCACAGCTTGTCCCAGCCCACCACAGCCCGTCCCAGCCCACCACAGCCCGTCCCAGCTCGTCCCAGACCACCACAGCCTCTCACAGCACACCACAGCCCGTCCCAGCCCACCACAGCAAGTACCAGCCCGTCCCAGCCCACCACGGCCCGTCTCAGCCCACCACGGCCCGTCTCAGCCCACCACGGCCCGTCTCAGCTCACCACAACCCGTCCCAGACGACCACACCCCGTCCCAGCCCACCACAGCCCACCACAGCCCGTCCCAGCCCACCACAGCCCGTCCCAGCCCAGCACAGCCCACCACAGCTTGTCCCAGACCACCACAGCTCTTCCCAGCCCACCATAACCAACCACAGCCTATCCCAGCCGATCCCAGCCCACCACAGCCCGTCCCATCACACCACAGCCCACCACAGCCCGTCCCAGCCAACCACGGCCCGTCTCAGCCCACCACGGCCCGTCTCAGCCCACCACGGCCCGTCTCAGCTCACCACAACCCGTCCCAGACGACCACACCCCGTCCCAGCCCACCACAGCCCACCACAGCCCGTCCCAGCCCACCACAGCCCGTCCCAGCCCAGCACAGCCCACCACAGCTTGTCCCAGACCACCACAGCTCTTCCCAGCCCACCATAACCAACCACAGCCTATCCCAGCCGATCCCAGCCCACCACAGCCCGTCCCATCACACCACAGCCCACCACAGCCCGTCCCAGCCAACCACGGCCCGTCCCAGCCCACCACAGCCCGTCCCAGCCCACCACGGCCCAGCACGGCCCATCCGGGCCCAACACAGCCCACCAAGGCGCACCACAGCCCATCCCAGGCCATTACAGCCTGTCCCAGACCACCACATCCCATCTCAGCCCACCACAGCCCACCACGGCCGACCACAGCCCACCACGGCCGACCACAGCCCACCACGGCCCATCCAAGCCCACCACGGTCCACCACGGCACGTCCCAGCCCACCACAGAGCACCACAGCCCGTCCCAGCCCGTCCCAGCCCACCACAGTATGTCCCAGACCACCAGAGCCCGTCCCAGCCCACCACAGCCCGTCCCAGCCCACCAGAGCCCACCACGCCCCGTCCCAACCCACCAGAGCCCGTCCCAGCTCATTACAGCCCACCACAGCCCGTCCCCGCCAACCACAGCGCACCACAGCCCGTCCCAACCCACCAGAGCCCGTCCCAACTTACCACATCCCGTCCCAGCTTACCACAGCCCATCACAGCCCACCGCGGTCCACCACAGCCCACCACGGCCCGTCCCAGCCCACCACGGCCCGTCCCAGCCCACCACAGCTCGTCCCAGATAAACAAGGCGCACCACAGCCCACCACGGCCCGTCCCGGCCCACCACAGCCTGTCCCAGCACACCACAGCCCACCACAGCCCACCAGAGCCCACCACAGCCCGTCCCAGCTTACCACAGCCCACCACAGACCGTCCCAGCCCACCACAGCCCGTCCCAGCCCCTCCCAGCCTGTCTCAGCCCACCACAGCCTGTCCCAGCTCGTCCAAGCCTGTCCCAGACCCCCAGAGCCCGTCGCAGCCCACCACAGCCCGTCACAGCCCGTCCCAGCTCTCCACAACCCACCGCAGCCCGTCCCAGCCCACCACTGCCCGTCCCAGCCCACCACGGCCCACAAAAGCCCACCACAGCCTACCACGGCCCACCACAGCCCGTCCCAGCCCACCACAAGCCGTCCTAGCCCACCACAGACCTCCAGAGCCCGTCTCAGCTCACCACAGCCTATCCCAGCCCACCACGGCCCACCACAGCACACCACGGCCCACCGCAGCCTATCCCAACCCGTCCCAGCCCACCACGGCCCGTCCCAGCACACCACGGCCCGTCCCAGCCCGTCCCAGCCCACGACAGCCCGTCCCAGCCCACGACAGTCCGTCCCAGCCCACCAGAGCCCACCACAGCTCGTCCCAGCCCACCACAGCCCACAAGAGCTTGTCACAGACCACCACAGCCCGTCCCAGCCCACCACAGCCCACTACGGCCCACCACAGCCCGTCCCAGCCCACCACAGCCCGTCCCAGCTCTCCACAACACACCGCAGCCCGTCCCAGCCCACCACAGCCCGTCCCAGCTTACCACAGCCCACCACAGACCGTCCCAGCCCACCACAGCCCGTCCCTGCTTACCTCAGCCCACCACAGACCGTCCCAGCCCACCACAGACCGTCCCAGCCCACCACTGCCCGTCCCAGCCCACCACTGCCCGTCCCAGCCCGTCCCAGCCCGTCCCAACCCTCCAAAGCCCGTCCCAGCCAACCACAGCCCACCACAGCCCATCACAGCCCACCACAGCCCGTCCCATCTTACCACAGCCCACACCAGACCGTCCCAGCCCACCACAGACCGTCCCAGCCCACCACAGCCCGTCCCAGCCCACCACAGCCCGTTCCAGCCCACCACTGCCCGTCCCAGCCCGTCCCAAGCCACCACAGCCCGTCCCAGCCCACCACAGCCCACCACAGCCCACCGCAGCCCATCCCAGCCCACCACAGCCCGTCCCAGCCCGTGCCAACCCGTAACAACACACCACAGCCCACCACAGCCCGTCCCTACCCACCACAGCGTGTCCCAACCCACCACAGCCCACCACAGCCCTTCAGAACCCACCACAGCCCACCACAGCCCGTCCCAGCCCACCACAGACCACCACAGCTCACCACAGCCCATGAAGCCCACCACAGCCCATGAAGCCCACTACAGCCCGTCCCAGCCCACCACAGCCCGTCCCAGCCCACCACAGCCCACCACAGCTTGTCCCAGACCACCACAGCTCTTCCCAGCCCACCATAACCAACCACAGCCTATCCCAGCCGATCCCAGCCCACCACAGCCCGTCCCATCACACCACAGCCCACCACTGCACGTCCCAGCCAACCACGGCCCGTCCCAGCCCACCACAGCCCACCACAGCCCACCACGGCCCATCCGGGCCCAACACAGCCCACCAAGGCGCACCACAGCCCATCCCAGCCCATTACAGCCTGTCCCAGACCACCACATCCCATCTCAGCCCACCACAGCCCGTCCCAGCCCACCACAACCGACCACAGCCCACCACAGCCCACCACGGCCGACCACAGCCCACCACGGCAGACCACAGCCCACCACGGCCCATCCAAGCCCACCACGGCCCATCCAAGCCCACCACGGTCCACCACGGCACGTCCCAGCCCACCACAGAGCACCACAGCCCGTCCCAGCCCGTCCCAGCCCACCACAGTATGTCCCAGACCACCAGAGCCCGTCCCAGCCCACCACAGCCCGTCCCAGCCCACCACAATCCCGTCCCAGCCCACTATAGCCCGTCCCAGCCCACCACAACCCGTTCTAGCTCACCACAACCCACCACAGCGCACCATAGCACACCGCAGCCCACCACAGCGCACTAGAGCCTGTCCCAGCCCACCACAGCCCGTCCCAGCCCACCGCAGCCCGCCACGGCCCGTCCCAGCCCACCACAGCCCATTCCAGACCACCAGAGCCCTTCCCAGTTCACCACAGCATGTCCCAGCACACCACAGCCCACCACAGCCCGTCCAATTTCACCACAGCCCGTCTCAGCTCACCACAACCCACCACAGCCCGTCCCAGCACACCGCAGCCTATCCCAACCCGTCCCAGCCCACCACGGCCCGTCCCAGCCCACCACGGCCCGTCCCAGCCCGTCCCAGCCCACGACAGCCCGTCCCAGCCCACGATAGTTCGTCCCAGCCCACCAGAGCCCACCAGAGCCCACCACAGCTCGTCCCAGCCCACCACAGCCCACAAGAGCTTGTCACAGCCCACTACGGCCCACCACAGCCCGTCCCAGCCCACCACAGCCCACTACGGCCCACCACAGCCCGTCCCAGCCCACCACAGCCCGTCGCAGCCCACCACAGCCCGTAACAGCCCACCACAGCCCACCACAGCCCGTCCCAGCCCACCACGGCCCGTCCCAGGCCACCACGGCCCGTCCCAGCCCACGACAGCCCGTCCCAGCCCACGACAGCCCGTCCCAGCCCACCAGAGCCCACCAGAGCCCACCACAGCTCGTCCCAGCCCACCACAGCCCACAAGAGCTTGTCACAGACCACCACAGCCCGTCCCAGCCCACCACAGCCCACTACGGCCCACCACAGCCCGTCCCAGCCCACCAGAGCCCGTCCCAGCTCGTCCCAGACCACCACAGCCTCTCACAGCACATCACAGCCCGTAACAGCCCACCACAGCAAGTACCAGCCCGTCCCAGCCCACCACGGCCCGTCTCAGCCCACCACGGCCCGTCTCAGCTCACCACAACCCGTCCCAGACGACCACAGCCCGTCCCAGCCCACCACAGCCCACCATATCCCGTCCCAGCCCACCACAGCCCGTCCCAGCCTGTTTCAGCCCAGCACGGCTAACCACGGCCTGTCCCGGCCCACCACGGCCAACCACGGTCCACCATGGCCCACCAGAGCACACCACGGCCCACCACGGCCCTTCCCAGTCCACCACAGCCCACCACAACCTGTCCCAGCCCACCACGGCCCGTTCCAGCCCACCACGGCCCACCCCAGCCCACCACGGCCCGTCCCAGCCCACCACGGCCCGTCCCAGCCCACCACGGCCCATCACAGCCCACCACAGTTCACCACAGCCCGTCCTAGCCCAGCACGGCTCGTCCCAGCCCACCACGGACCACCACGGCCCATCTCAGCCCACCACAGCCTGTCCAAGCCCAGCACAGCCCTCCACAACCCTCCACAGCCCGTCCCAACCCTCCACAGCTCATCCCAGCCTACCACAGCCCGTCGCAGCCCAACACAGCTTATCACAGCCCACCGCAGCCCGTCCCAGCCCACCGCAGCCCGTCCTAGCCCACCGAAACCCGTCCCAGCCCACCGCAACCCGTCCCAGCCCACCACAGCCCACCACAGGTCACCACAGCCCACCACCGGTCACCACAGCCCACCACCGGTCACCACAGCCCACCACCGGTCACCACAGCCTGTTTCAGCCCACCACGGCAAACCACGGCCCGTCCCAGCCCACCACGGCCCGCCATGGCCCACCACAGCTCGTCCCAGCTAAACAAGGCGCACCACAGCCCACCATGGCCCGTCCCGGCCCACCACAGCCCGTCCCAGCCCACCACTGCCCGTCCCAGCCCGTCCCAGCCCGTCCCAACCCTCCAAAGCCCGTCCCAGCACACCACAGCCTACCACAGCCCATCACAGCCCACCACAGCCCGTCCCAGCTTACCACAGCCCACACCAGACCGTCCCAGCCCACCACAGCCCGTCCCAGCCCACCACAGCCCGTTCCAGCCCACCACTGCCCGTCCCAGCCCACCACTGCCCGTCCCAGCCAGTCCCAACCCACCACAGCCCGTCCCAGCCCACCCACAGCCCACCACAGCCCACCGCAGCCCATCCCAGCCCACCACGGCCCGTTCCAGCCCGTGCCAACCCGTCACAACACGCCACAGCCCGTCCCAGCCCACCACAGCCCACCACAGCCCACCGCAGCCCATCCCAACCCACCACAGCCCGTCCCTACCCACCACAGCGTGTCCCAACCCACCACAGCCCACCACAGCCCTTCAGAACCCACCACAGCCCACCACAGCCCGTCCCAGCCCACCACAGCGTGTCCCAACCCACCACAGACCACCACAGCCCACCACAGCCCATGAAGCCCAACACAGCCCGCCTCAGCCCACTACAGCCCGTCCCAGCCCACCACAGCCCGTCCCAGCCCACCACAGCCCGTCCCAGCCCACCACAGCCCACCACAGCTTGTCCCAGACCACCACAGCTCTTTCCAGCCCACCATAACCAACCACAGCCTATCCCAGCCGATCCCCAGCCCACCACAGCCCGTCCCATCACACCACAGCCCACCACTGCCCGTCCCAGCCAACCACGGCCCGTCCCAGCCCACCACAGCCCGTCCCAGCCCACCACGGCCCACCACGGCCCATCCGGGCCAAACACAGCCCACCAAGGCGCACCACAGCCCATCACAGCCCATTACAGCCTGTCCCAGACCACCACATCCCATCTCAGCCCACCACAGCCCGTCCCAGCCCACCACAACCGACCACAGCCCACCACGGCCGACCACAGCCCACCACGGCAGACCACAGCCCACCACGGCCCATCCAAGCCCACCACGGCCCATCCAAAGCCCACCACGGTCCACCACGGCACGTCCCAGCCCACCACAGAGCACCACAGCCCGTCCCAGCCCGTCCCAGCCCACCACAGTATGTCCCAGACCACCAGAGCCCGTCCCAGCCCACCACAGCCCGTCCCAGCCCACCACAGCCCACCACGCCCCGTGCCAACCCACCAGAGCCCGTCCCAGCTTACCACAGCCCACCACAGCCCGTCACAGCCCGTCCCAGCCAACCAGAGGTCGTCCCAGCTCATCACAACCCACCACAGCCCTTCCCAGCCCGTCCCAGCCCACCACAACCCCTCCCAGCCCACCACGGCCGCCGCAGACCATCAGAGCCCGTCCCAGCCCACCACAATCCCGTACCAGCCCACTATAGCCCGTCCCAGCCCACCACAACCCGTTCTAGCTCACCACAACCCACCACAGCGCACCATAGCCCACCACAGCCCACCACAGCGAACCAGAGTCTGTCCCGGCCCACCAGAGCCTGTCCCAGCCCACCACAGCCCGTCCCAGCCCACCGCAGCCCGCCACGGCCCGTCCCAGCCCACCACAGCCCATTCCAGACCACCAGAGCCCTTCCCAGTTCACCACAGCCCACCACAGCCCGTCCAATTTCGCCACAGCCCGTCTCAGCTCACCACAACCCACCACAGCCCGTCCCAGCCCACCGCAGCCTATCCCAACCCGTCCCAGCCCACCACGGCCCGTCCCAGCCCACCACGGCCCGTCCCAGCCCGTCCCAGCCCACGACAGCTCGTCCCAGCCCACGACAGTCCGTCCCAGCCCACCAGAGCCCACCAGAGCCCACCACAGCTCGTCCCAGCCCACCACAGCCCACAAGAGCTTGTCACAGACCACCACAGCCCGTCCAAGCCCAACACAGCCCACTACGGCCCACCACAGCCCGTCCCAGCCCACCACAGCCCGTCCCAGCCCACCACAGCCCGTCCCAGACCACCACAGCCCGTCCCAGACCACCACAGCCTCTCACAGCACACCACAGCCCGTAACAGCCCACCACAGCAAGTACCAGCCCGTCCCAGCCCACCACGGCCCGTCTCAGCCCACCACAGCCCGTCCCAGCCCACCACAACCCGTCCCAGCCCACCACAGCCCGTCCCAGCCCACCAGAGCCCGTCCCAGCCTGTTTCAGCCCAGCACGGCTAACCACGGCCTGTCCCGGCCCACCACGGCCAACCACGGTCCACCATGGCCCACCAGAGCACACCACAGCCCACCACGGCCCTTCCCAGTCCACCACAGCCTGTCCCAGCCCACCACGGCCCGTCCCAGCCCATCACGGCCCACCCCAGCCCACCACGGCCCGTCCCAGCCCACCACGGCCCATCACAGCCCACCACAGTTCACCACAGCCCGTCCTAGCCCAGCACGGCCCGTCCCAGCCCACCACAGACCACCACGGCCCATCTCAGCCCACCACAGCCTGTCCAAGCTCAGCACAGCCCTCCACAACCCTCCACAGCCCGTCCCAACCCTCCACAGCTCATCCCAGCCTACCACAGCCCGTCGCAGCCCAACACAGCTTATCCCAGCCCACCCAAACCCGTCCCAGCCCACCACAGCCCACCACAGGTCACCACAGCCCACCACCGGTCACCACAGCCCACCACCGGTCACCACAGCCTGTTTCAGCCCACCACAGTAAACCACGGCCCGTCCCAGCCCACCACGGCCCGCCATGGCCCACCACAGCTCGTCCCAGATAAACACGGCGCACCACAGCCCACCACGGCCCGTCCCGGCCCACCACAGCCCGTCCCAGCACACCACAGCCCACCACAGCCCATCACAGCCCACCACAGCCCGTCCCAGCTTACCACAGCCCACCACAGACCGTCCCAGCCCACCACAGACCGTCCCAGCCCACGACAGCCCGTCCCAGCCCACCACTGCCCGTCCCAGCCTACCACTGCCCGTCCCAGCCCGTCCCAGCCCGTCCCAACCCACCACAGCCCGTCCCAGCCCACCACAGCCCACCACAGCCCACCGCAGCCCATCCCAGCCCACCACGGCCCGTCCCAGCCCGTGCCAAACCGTCACAACACACCACAGCCCACCACAGCCCGTCCCTACCCACCACAGCGTGTCCCAACCCACCACAGCCCTTCAGAACCCACCACAGCCCACCACAGCCCGTCCCAGCCCACCACAGCACGTCCCAGGCCACCACAGACCACCACAGACCACCACAACGTGTGAAGCCCACCACAGCCCGCCTCAGCCCACTACAGCCCGTCCCAGCCCACCACAGCCCGTCCCAGCCCACCATAACCAACCACAGCCTATCCCAGCCGATCCCAGCCCACCACAGCCCGTCCCATCACACGACAGCCCACCACTGCCCGTCCCAGCCAACCACGGCCCGTCCCAGCCCACCACAGCCCGTCCCAGCCCACCACGGCCCACCACAGCCCACCACGGCCCATCCGGGCCCAACACAGCCCACCAAGGCGCACCACAGCCCATCCCAGCCCATTACAGCCTGTCCCAGACCACCACATCCCATCTCAGCCCACCACAGCCCGTCCCAGCCCACCACAGCCCACGACAGCTCGTCCCAGCCCACCACAGCCCGTCCCAGCCCACCACAGCCCACCACAGCTTGTCCCAGACCACCACAGCTCTTCCCAGCCCACCATAACCAACCACAGCCTATCCCAGCCGATCCCAGCCCACCACAGCCCGTCCCATCACACCACAGCCCACCACAGCCCGTCCCAGCCAACCACGGCCCGTCCCAGCCCACCACAGCCCGTCCCAGCCCACCACGGCCCACCACAGCCCACCACGGCCCATCCGGGCCCAACACAGCCCACCAAGGCGCACCACAGCCCATCCCAGCCCATTACAGCCTGTCCCAGACCACCACATCCCATCTCAGCCCACCACAGCCCGTCCCAGCCCACCACAACCGACCACAGCCCACCACAGCCCACCACGGCCGACCACAGCCCACCACGGCAGTCCACAGCCCACCACGGCCCATCCAAGCCCACCACGGCCCATCCAAGCCCACCACGGTCCACCACGGCACGTCCCAGCCCACCACAGAGCACCACAGCCCGTCCCAGCCCACCACAGGATGTCCCAGACCACCAGAGCCCGTCCCAGCCCACCACAGCCCGTCCCAGCCCACCACAGCCCACCACGCCCCGTGCCAACCCACCAGAGCCCGTCCCAGCTCACCACAGCCCACCACAGCCCGTCCCAGACCACAAGAGGTCGTCCCAGCCCACCACTAACCCACCAAAGCCCGTCCCCGCCCACCACAGCCCGTCCCAGCCAACCACAGCGCACCACAGCCTGCCCCAACCCACCTGAGCCCGTCCCAGCTTACCACAGCCCACCACAGCCCGTCACAGCCCGTCCCAGCCCACCAGAGGTCGTCCCAGCTCACCACAACCCACCACAGCCCTTCCCAGCCCGTCCCAGCCCACCACAGCCCGTCCCAGCCCACCACGGCCGCCGCAGACCATCAGAGCCCGTCCCAGCCCACCACAATCCCGTCCCAGCCCACTATAGCCCGTCCCAGCCCACCACAACCCGTTCTAGCTCACAACAACCCACCACAGCGCACCATAGCCCACCACAGCCCACCACAGCGCACCAGAGTCTGTCCCGGCCCACCAGAGCCTGTCCCAGCCCACCACAGCCCGTCCCAGCCCACCGCAGCCCGCCACGGCCCGTCCCAGCCCACCACAGCCCATTCCAGACCACCAGAGCCCTTCCCAGTTCACCACAGCCCACCACAGCCCGTCTCAGCTCACCACAACCCACCACCGCCCGTCCCAGCCCACCGCAGCCTATCCCAACCCGTCCCAGCCCACCACGGCCCGTCCCAGCCCGTCCCAGCCCACGACAGCTCGTCCCAGCCCACGACAGTCCGTCCCAGCCCACCAGAGCCCACCAGAGCCCACCACAGTTCGTCCCAGCCCACCACAGCCCACAAGAGCTTGTCACAGACCACCACAGCCCGTCCAAGCCCAACACAGCCCACTACGGCCCACCACAGCCCGTCCCAGCCCACCACAGCCCGTCCCAGCCCACCACAGCCCGTCCCAGCCCACCACAGCCCGTAACAGCACACCACAGCCCGTAACAGCCCACCACAGCAAGTACCAGCCCGTCCCAGCCCACCACGGCCCGTCTCAGCCCACCACGGCCCGTCTCAGCTCACCACAACCCGTCCCAGACGACCACACCCCGTCCCAGCCCACCACAGCCCGTCCCAGCCCACCACGGCCCGTCCCAGCCCACCACATCCCGTCCCAGCCCACCACAGCCCGTCCCAGCCCACCACAGCCCGTCCCAGCCTGTTTCAGCCCAGCACGGCTAACCACGGCCTGTCCCGGCCCACCACGGCCAACCACGGTCCACCATGGCCCACCAGAGCACACCACGGCCCACCACGGCCCTTCCCAGTCCACCACAGCCCACCACAGCCTGTCCCAGCCCACCACGGCCCGTCCCAGCCCACCACGGCCCACCCCAGCCCACCACGGCCCGTCCCAGCCCACCACGGCCCATCACAGCCCACCACAGTTCACCACAGCCCGTCCTAGCCCAGCACGGCCCGTCCCAGCCCACCACGGACCACCACGGCCCATCTCAGCCCACCACAGCCTGTCCAAGCCCAGCACAGCCCTCCACAACCCTCCACAGCCATTCCCAACCCTCCACAGCTCATCCCAGCCTACCACAGCCCGTCGCAGCCCAACACAGCTTATCCCAGCCCACCCAAACCCGTCCCAGCCCACCACAGGTCACCACAGCCCACCACCGGTCACCACAGCCCACCACCGGTCACCACAGCCTGTTTCAGCCCACCACAGTAAACCACGGCCCGTCCCAGCCCACCACGGCCCGCCATGGCCCACCACAGCTCGTCCCAGATAAACACGGCGCACCACAGCCCACCACTGCCCGTCCCAGCACACCACAGCCCGTCCCAGCACACCACAGCCCACCACAGCCCACCACAGCCCGTCCCAGCCCACCACTGCCCGTCCCAGCCCACCACAGACCGTCCCAGCCCACCACAGACCGTCCCAGCCCACCACAGCCCGTCCCAGCCCACCACACCCCGTCCCAGCCCACCACTGCCCGTCCCAGCCCGTCCCAACCCACCACAGCCCGTCCCAGCCCACCACAGCCCACCACAGCCCACTGCAGCCCATCCCAGCCCACCACGGCCCGTCCCAGCCCGTGCCAACCCGTCACAACACACCACAGCCCACCACAGCCAGTCCCTACCCACCACAGCCTGTCCCAACCCACCACAGCCCACCACAGCCCTTCAGAACCCACCACAGCCCACCACAGCCCGTCCCAGCCCACCACAGCACGTCCCAGGCCACCACAGACCACCACAGCCCACCACAGCCCGTGAAGCCCACCACAGCCCGCCTCAGCCCACTACAGCCCGTCCCAGCCCACCACAGCCCACCACTGCCCGTCCCAGCCAACCACGGCCCGTCCCAGCCAACCACAGCGCACCACAGCCTGCCCCAACCCACCTGAGCCCGTCCCAGCTTACCACAGCCCACCACAGCCCGTCACAGCCCGTCCCAGCCCACCAGAGGTCGTCCCAGCTCACCACAACCCACCACAGCCCTTCCCAGCCCGTCCCAGCCCACCACAGCCCGTCCCAGCCCACCACGGCCGCCGCAGACCATCAGAGCCCGTCCCAGCCCACCACAATCCCGTCCCAGCCCACTATAGCCCGTCCCAGCCCACCACAACCCGTTCTAGCTCACCACAACCCACCACAGCGCACCATAGCCCACCACAGCCCACCACAGCGCACCAGAGTCTGTCCCGGCCCACCAGAGCCCGTCCCAGCCCACCACAGCCCGTCCCAGCCCACCATAACCAACCACAGCCTATCCCAGCCGATCCCAGCCCACCACAGCCCGTCCCAGCCCACCGCAGCCCGCCACGGCCCGTCCCAGCCCACCACAGCCCATTCCAGACCACCAGAACCCTTCCCAGTTCACCACAGCCCACCACAGCCCGTCCAATTTCACCACAGCCCGTCTCAGCTCACCACAACCCACCACAGCCCGTCCCAGCCCACCGCAGCCTATCCCAACCCGTCCCAGCCCACCACGGCCCGTCCCAGCCCACCACGGCCCGTCCCAGCCCGTCCCAGCCCACGACAGCTCGTCTCAGCCCACGACAGTCCGTCCCAGCCCACCAGAGCCCACCACAGCTCGTCCCAGCCCACCACAGCCCACAAGAGCTTGTCACAGACCACCACAGCCCGTCCAAGCCCACCACAGCCCACTACGGCCCACCACAGCCCGTCCCAGCCCACCACAGCCCGTCCCAGCCCACCACAGCCCGTCCCAGACCACCACAGCCTTTCACAGCACACCACAGCCCGTAACAGCCCACCACAGCAAGTACCAGCCCGTCCCAGCCCACCACGGCCCGTCTCAGCCCACCACGGCCCGTCTCAGCTCACCACAACCCGTCCCAGACGACCACAGCCCGTCCCAGCCCACCACAGCCCGTCCCAGCCCGTCCCAGCCCACCACATCCCATCCCAGCCCACCAGAGCTCGTCCCATCCCACCAGAGCCCGTCCCAGCCTGTTTCAGCCCACCACGGCTAACCACGGCCTGTTCCGGCCCACCACGGCCAACCACGGTCCACCATGGCCCACCAGAGCACACCACGGCCCACCACGGCCCTTCCCAGTCCACCACAGCCCACCACGGCCTGTCCCAGCCCACCACGGCCCACCCCAGCCCACCACGGCCCGTCCCAGCCCACCACGGCCCATCACAGCCCACCACAGTTCACCACAGCCCGTCCTAGCCCAGCACGGCCCGTCCCAGCCCACCACGGACCACCACGGCCCATCTCAGCCCACCACAGCCTGTCCAAGCCCAGCACAGCCCTCCACAACCCTCCACAGCCCGTCCCAACCCTCCACAGCTCATCCCAGCCTACCACAGCCCGTCGCAGCCCAACACAGCTTATCCCAGCCCACCGAAACCCGTCCCAGCCCACTGCAACCCATCCCAGCCCACCACAGCCCACCACAGGTCACCACAGCCCACCACCGGTCACCACAGCCCAACACAGGTCACCACAGCCTGTTTCAGCCCACCACGGCAAACCACGGCCCGTCTCAGCCCACCACGGCCCACCACAGCTCGTCCCAGATAAACACGGCGCACCACAGCCCACCACAGCCCGTCCCGGCCCACCACTGCCCGTCACAGCCCGTCCCAGCTCTCCACAACACACCGCAGCCCGTCCCAGCCCACCACAGCCCGTCCCAGCCCACCACAGCCCACCACAGCCCGTCCCAGCCCACCACTAAGCCGTCCTAGCCCACCACAGACCTCCAGAGCCCGTCTCAGCTCACCACAGCCTATCCCAGCCCACCACGGCCCACCACAGCACACCACGGCCCACCGCAGCCTATCCCAACCCGTCCCAGCCCACCACAGACCGTCCCAGCCCACCACGGCCCGTCCCAGCCCACCACGGCCCGTTCCAGCCCGTCCCAGCCCACGACAGCTCGTCCCAGCCCACCACAGAAAGTCCCAGCCCACCAGAGCCCACCACAGCTCGTCCCAGCCCACCACAGCCCACAAGAGCTTGTCACAGACCACTACAGCCCGTCCCAGCCCACCACAGCCCGTCCCAGCCCACCACAGCCCGTCCCAGCCCACCAAAGCCCGTCCCAGCCCACCACAGCCCGTCCCAGCTCGTCCCAGACCACCACAGCCTCTCACAGCACACCACAGCCCGTAACAGCCCACCACAGCAAGTACCAGCCCGTCCCAGCCCACCACGGCCCGTCTCAGCCCACCACGGCCCGTCTCAGCTCACCACAACCCGTCCCAGACGACCACACCCCGTCCCAGCCCACCACAGCCCACCACAGCCCGTCCCAGCCCACCACTGCCCGTTCCAGCCCACCACGGCCCGTCCCAGCCCACCAGAGCCCGTCCCAGCCTGTTTCAGCCCACCACGGCTAACCACGGCCTGTCCCGGCCCACCACGGCCAACCACGGCCCACCACGGCCCTTCCCAGTCCACCACAGCCCACCACAGCCTGTCCCAGCCCACCGCAGCCCGTCCCAGCCCACCGCAGCCCGTCCCAGCCCACCGCAGCTCGTCCCAGCCGTCCCAGCAAATCCCAGCCCACCATAGCTAGTCTCAGCTCACCACAGCGCGTCCCAGTCCACCACACCCACCACAGCCCTTCCCAGCCCATTCCAGCCCACCACAGCCAGTACCAGCCCACCACAGCTCACCGCAGACGGTCCCAGCCCACCACACCCCACCGCAGCCTGTCCCAGCCCACCACAGCCCGTCCCACCACACCAGAGTCCGTCCCAGTCCACCACGGCCCGTCACAGCTTACCACGGCCCACCACGGCTTGCCACGGCCCATCCCAGCCCACCACGGCCCGTCCCAGCCCACCACGGCCCACCACAGCCCGTCACGGCCCGTCCCAGACCGTCCCAGCCCACCACAGCCCGTCCCAGCTCACCACAGCCCGTCCCACCCCACCACAGCCCACCAGAGGCCGTCCCAGACCACCACAGCCCGTCCCAGCCCACCACAGCGTGTCCCCACCCAACACAGCCCGTCCCAGCCCCTCCCAGCCCGTCTCAGCCCACCACAGCCTGTCCCAGCTCGTCCAAGCCTGTCCCAGACCCCCAGAGCCCATCGCAGCCCACCACAGCCCGTCACAGCCCGTCCCAGCTCTCCACAACCCACCACAGCCCTTCCCAGCCCGTCCCAGCCCACCACAGCCCGTCCCAGCCCACCAAGGCCCACGAAAGCCCACCACAGCCCACCACGGCCCACCACAGCCCCTCCCAGCCCACCACAGCCCGTCCCAGCCCGTCCCAGACCACCACAGCCCGTCCCAGCCCCTCCCAGCCCGTCCCAGACCACCAGAGGCCGTCGCAGCCCACCACAGCCCGTCACAGCTCTCCACAACCCACCACAGCCCGTCCCAGCTTACCACAGCCCACCACAGACCGTCCCAGCCCACCACAGCCCTCCAGAGCCCGTCTCAGCTCACCACAGCCTGTCCCAGCCCACCACAGCCCACCGCAGCCCATCCCAGCCCACCACGGCCCGTCCCAGCCCGTGCCAACCCGTCACAACACACCACAGCCCACCACAGCGTGTCCCAACCCACCACAGCCCACCACAGCCCTTCAGAACCCACCACAGCCCACCACAGCCCGTCCCAGGCCACCACAGACCACCACAGCCCGTGCCACCCCACCACAGCTCGCCTCAGCCCACTACAGCCCATCCCAGCCTACCACAGCCCGTCCCAGCCCACCACAGCCCACGACAGCTGGTCACAGCCCACCACAGCCTGTCCCAGCCCATCCCAGCCCACGACAGCCCGTCACAGCCTGTCCCAGCCCGCCACAGCCCGTCCCAGCCGACCACAGCTTTTCCCAGCTTGTCCCAGACCACCACAGACCGTCCCAGCCCACCGCAGCCCGTCCCAGCCCACCACATCAAGTACCAGTCCGTCCCAGCCCACCACGGCCCGTCCCAGCCCACCACAGCCCACCACAGCCGGTTACAGCCTGTCCCAGCCCGTCCCAGCCCACCGCGGCCCGTCCCGGCTCACCTGTGTTAGGAACAGTATCTCACCTTCTTGATTTTGGCACCTCCTTTCGCTATGATGTTCTTGTGGAACTGTTTGCAGATGGGGACAGAAATAGAAAAGCTGTTTTCAACCTAAGGGAGAAAGGAAGGGAGACATGAAGTTTACACTGTCGTGGCAAGGGAGGCCCGACTTCAGGAGCTCTGATAAACGAGCTTTTGAAAACAGGCTTAGACCCAAGGAAGTTCTCTATACGAGGGACTTTTGTAAGACTAAACAAAGGCAAGGACGTTCCCCTATAGCTTTCCCATAACAGGTACTATCCCCCTGCCTCCATTCAGCCAAAACAGAGCTGACAGCTCCCTCCTCTTGAGGTGTTTTAGCTCTACCCAAGCCAGTAGAGCTCTGCTTTGCCCCAGGGTTATCCAGGCACGTAGGAGGGAAGAGCAGGCAGAAGACCTCCTTACCAGGTCTGCCACCATCTTTTGCATGTACTCGGTGCACTTCTCCACCTCGTTTTTGGGACCTCGGAGTTGGACGATGTCACTCTTGTGTGCAGGGTCTGGGAAGCTGATGATAACCTGCAGGAGCGGTCATTTCTAGTTAGCTCAAGCAAAAGCAAGAACCCTTGTGTCAGACACATGCAAAGGTTGGGGGGATCCTACTCATGCCCTTTTCCCATTCAGAAACGGGGAACCGTGTTAGCGGCCTCTGGCTAAAAGAACTATCTTCTCAGACACTTGCGCTACAGAGCCACTAAAGTTACGACTTCTGTGACGACAGGCCTACTACCCATGTAGGAAATATCCCCTCTGGATTCCTCCTCTCCTACAAAGCCTTACCTCTGGGAATTGCTCCCGGATTTCCCAGACCCGCTCAGCCTTCTGCCCAATGATGGTCCGGTGGAATTTCTGCTCAACGATTAGGTCCGCAGCGTGTTCATTTTCCTGATGGGAACAGAGGGCACACTGAGTGTTCAGCCGGAGAGCCATCTACTTTGACTTAGCGGTTTGCTGCCCGACGGTTTACTTGCCAGCACTGTCCCTCTTTTCTCCAGACCAAATTCACTCTGCGTTGACAGAGAAAGGCTACCCGAGGGAACAGGGGAAGACATTTGTGAAGAGGAACTTGCACTTGTCATGAGATCCAAGTGCTCGGTGGGCAAGGGGCACACACTCGCACCAGAAGGTTACAAGGGAACACGAGAGCGCAAACCCTGCAGTCTCCCAAACATCACGTCCTACCCACTCACCATACGGGAAGCGAGTTCCAGCAGCTCTTTCTTGGCCTGTGGGACCCCCTGTGGGTCTCCTTCCATTCTGATCGGGTTGCTCTTCTCGTTGTCCGGGGGAATGCGCACAGACACCTTGTACAGATCCTTCATCCTGTTCACTTCGAGGCAAGGACTGTGGTGACGCCATCTGCTAGGCAAAGACCTGGAAGCAAGGCACCTTGATTATCACTGCTCAGAGGCTGTTGAAGAAGTAAAGCCGCCTCTGGGAAGGGCTCAGCGGGGTAGGGTTGAGACAGGGGAAATTGCCTCTTCCCCCTGGAGTTCAGTGAGAGCAGACCTGTGCCACACGAGAGCCTGTCCAAGTAAATACCGTGGCATCTACAGAGCCCATTGTTCCCTTGTCAGAGCCAGGCGTGTTTCTTCCCCAAACAGTATTAAATTTAGAGCAGAGGATAATCGTTCCTTTCTACCCCAAACTCTTGGCTGGGGTCACGTTGCAGTGCTATCAAACTAGCAGACCGCAACAAGGCTTTACCGTTGACCATATTCTACTGCCGGTGCTGTAGCGCCTTCCTCCAGAGGCCAGACCACACTGCTCCTCCTCCAGCTGACACCCTCTCCCACAAGCCACAGGGCTATTTAACCCCTTAGCGGGAACCAGCTACACCTGCACGTCATCCACGTCAATCAACCCACTGCCTCTGAGGCAAGGCCACAGCTGCGTGTTATCAATGCTAATCAACCCACCGCCTTCATTCCTCTACAGGGAGAAGCTCACCAAGCACATTTCCACCACCCACAACTGGCTGCTAAAATGTCATTCGCACAGAGAAGTAATTCCACTACTGTTCAGGCTCCCAAGGTACTTTCACACGTTAAAGCCATCGCAAGGCCTCACGGCCCATTTCTCTCCTTGTACCACCACCACTCCAGGAAAGCAGAGGAAACGTGATGGAGACAGCACACTGGGTGAGCTACAGAGCCCCTGATACCATCTACTAAACACGAAGAGTGTGAGCATGGGAAGGACTAGAAAGGCACTCCACTTACCGTTTAGCTGCGTTCTTGCCAATGAGGTGTCGGTGGAATTGGTGGTCAGCCTTGATTATTGCGTAATCCATCCCGTGGATCTAAAAAGAATTATATTTTTATATCTATATCTATATATGTATGTATGTCCACTATTATATATTATATTATATAGGGCCAGGTAGGACAGGCCACCGCTTCTGTCTCGTGCCCTAAGTAACTGCCTACTGCCAGTATTGGCACTGACTCACCAGCGGTCAGCTACAAGCACTTCTGCTCTTAAGCAGAGCACAAGCATTCCTCTGCTTTGAGAAGAGAGCATTGTGCTCATGAAACATTGAAAAGACTCACTTCTATGCCTCTCCAGCTATAACCAAGAGAATCCTTCCTTCTCCGCACCAAAAAAATTAATGCTGACTTTTCAAGGATGCTATGGATGACCAAGGGGTGTCATCCACCTGCCACACAATTTGTCTCCTGCAAGTTCGATTAAGCATGCCAAGACATCCTATGGATGTGACAAACACCTCATCACCTCTGCTCTGTTGCCCCTTCTTCCCCCAGTTTCTTACTGGAACTAGTAACTGCAGCTCACCAGTTCCTTGAGCACGGCTTCAATCTGTTCCTGAGCCACATGCACATCTTCTGTAGGTCCTTCCAAAGTGATGTTATCCTCTCCTCCAGTGAATTTGATGTGAACCTTGAGGTGAAGGACAATGAATCTCTTCAGAATTTGCCAAGATCCAAGCCAGGCCAATGCTTTTGGTCAGGCCTACACCATCGATCCCTGCCACTGAGAGATGCGCTCCTTCCCCAAAAGCCCAGACCAAATCCCCACAATTTTACAAGTCAGAAACTTAACAATTTCGGCCATATGGCAGTGCCTAGAGCCCAAGGCTCTGGTGCCGTCCCGGTTTCTGCAAGGGCTTTGGAGAAGTTTACTCATTTAGCCTTTATCTAGATACCGTCTAACTCCCCAGGGAGAAGCCTTGCTGCACTCGCCATTTCCAGGTATCCTACTACATCAGTTCTCAAAACAGCACCACATAAAGCTTCCTTGGAAGGGCTCAACCCATGACAATAACATAGGAGGAGCAGTGTTTGCAGCAGTAAAAGAGAGGGTTCCCTTGAACAGCAAAGATCTGTGTCATTTCCCCCTGGTTTTACCCACGCTAGAATACACCTCTCTCTTTCGTGACGAGTGATCTGGACTAAACCTTTTTCTACGCCGGGGGTGCTAAGCTAACCAGCTCACCCATACCTTTGGCATCTGCTGAGTTATTTTGGCCAGGTCCTGTCCTTTCTTTCTAATAATGAAACGATGAAGCCAAGAGGGGGCAGAGACCGAGGAGACGGTAAAACTGTTGGCCTGAGAGACAGAAAAACAGAGAAGCTGTTTGATGGACAAACCACAGCACACCACAGCAAGTCCCAGCCCACCACAGCCCGTCCCAGCTCACCACAGCCCATCCCAGCCCACCACAGCCCACCAGAGCCCGTCCAGGACCACCACAGTCCGTTCCAGCCCACCACAGCCCGTCCCCGCCCAACACAGCCCGTCCCAGACCACCACAGCCCGTCCCAGCCCCTCCCAGCCCGTCTCAGCCCACCACAGCCCGTCCCAGCCTGTCCCAGCCCGTCCCAGACCACCAGAGCCCGTCGCAGCCCACCACAGCCCGTCACAGCTCTCCACAACCCACCACAGCCCGTCCCAGCCCGTCCTCGCCCACCACAGCCCGTCCCAGCCCACCACAGCCCACGAAAGCCCACCACGGCCCACCACAGTTCACCACAGCCCGTCCCAGCCCACCACAGCCCTCCAGAGCCCGTCTCAGCTCACCACAGCCCGTCCCAGCCCACCACAGCCCACCGCAGCCCATCCCAGCCCACCACGGCCGGTCCCAGCCCGTGCCAACCCGTCACAACACACCACAGCCCACCACAGCCCGTCCCTACCCACCACAGCGTGTCCCAACCCACCACAGCCCACCACAGCCCTTCAGAACCCACCACAGCCCACCACAGCCCGTCCCAGCCCACCACAGACCACCACAGCCCACCACAGCCCGTGCCAGCCCACCACAGCCCGCCTCAGCCCACTACAGCCCGTCCCAGCCCACCACAGCCCGTCCCAGCCCACCACAGCTTGTCCCAGACCACCACAGCTCCTCCCAGCCCACCATAACCAACCACAGCCTATCCCAGCCGATCCCAGCCCACCACAGCCCGTCCCATCACACCACAGCCCACCACAGCCCGTCCCAGCCAACCACGGCCCGTCCCAGCCCACCACAGCCCGTCCCAGCCCACCACGGCCCATCCGGGCCCAACACAGCCCACCAAGGCGCACCACAGCCCATCCCAGCCCATTACAGCCTGTCCCAGACCACCACATCCCATCTCAGCCCACCACAGCCCGTCCCAGCCCACCACAACCGACCACAGCCCACCACAGCCCACCACGGCCCATCCAAGCCCACCACGGCCCATCCAAGCCCACCACGGTCCACCACGGCACGTCCCAGCCCACCACAGAGCACCACAGCCCGTCCCAGCCCGTCCCAGCCCACCACAGTATGTCCCAGACCACCAGAGCCCGTCCCAGCCCACCACAGCCCGTCTCAGCCCACCACAGCCTGTCCCAGCTCGTCCAAGCCTGTCCCAGACCCCCAGAGCCCTTCGCAGCCCACCACAGCCCGTCACAGCCCGTCCCAGCTCTCCACAACCCACCGCAGCCCGTCCCAGCCCACCACAGCCCGTCCCAGCTTACCACGGCCCACGAAAACCCACCACAGCCCACCACGGCCCACCACAGCCCGTCCCAGCCCACCACAAGCCGTCCTAGCCCACCACAGACCTCCAGAGCCCGTCTCAGCTCACCACAGCCTATCCCAGCCCACCACGGCCCAGCACATCACACCACGGCCCACCGCAGCCTATCCCAACCCGTCCCAGCCCACCACGGCCCGTCCCAGCCCACAACGGCCCGTCCCAGCCCACCACGGCCCGTCCCAGCCCGTCCCAGCCCACGACAGCCCGTCCCAGCCCACCAGAGCCCACCAGAGCCCACCACAGCTCGTCCCAGCCCACCACGGCCCACAAGAGCTTGTCACAGACCACCACAGCCCGTCCCAGCCCACTACGGCCCACCACAGCCCACTACGGCCCACCACAGCCCGTCCCAGCCCACCACAGCCCGTCCCAGCTCGTCCCAGACCACCACAGCCTCTCACAGCACACCAGAGCCCGTCCCAGCCCACCAGAGCCCGTCCCAGCCTGTTTCAGCCCACCACGGCTAACCACGGCCTGTCCCGGCCCACCACGGCCAACCACGGTCCACCATGGCCCACCAGAGCACACCACGGCCCACCACGGCCCTTCCCAGTCCACCACAGCCCACCACAGCCTGTCCCAGCCCACCACGGCCCGTCCCAGCCCACCACAGCCCGTCCCAGCCCACCACGGCCCATCACAGCCCGTCCTAGCCCAGTACGGCCCGTCCCAGCCCACCACGGACCACCACGGCCCATCTCAGCCCACCACAGCCTGTCCAAGCCCAGCACAGCCCTCCACAACCCTCCACAGCCCGTCCCAACCCTCCACAGCTCATCCCAGCCTACCACAGCCCGTCGCAGCCCAACACAGCTTATCCCAGCCCACCGCAGCCCGTCCCAGCCCACCGCAGCCCGTCCTAGCCCACCGAAACCCGTCCCAGCCCACCACAGCCCGTCCCAGCCCACCACAGCCCACCACAGCACACCACAGCCCGTCCCAGCTCACCACAGCCCACCACAGCCTGTCCCAGCCCACCACAGCCCATCCCAGCACGTCCCAGCCCGTCCCAGCCCGTCCCAGCTCGTCCCAGCCCGTCCCAGACCACCAGAGCCCGTCCCAGCCCGTCCCAGACCACCAGAGCCCACCCAGCCAACCACAGGCCGTCACAGCCCATCCCAGCTCTCCACAACCCACCACAGCCCGTCTCAGCCCACCACAACCCGTCCCAGCTTACCAAAGCTCACCACAGCCCGTCGCAGCCCACCACAACCCGTCCCAGCCCACCACAGCCCGTCCCCGCCCACCACAGCCCGTCCCCGCCCACCACAACCCGTCCCAGCCTGTCCCAGACCACCAGAGCCCGTCGCAGCCCACCACAGGCCGTAACAGCCCATCCCAGCTCTCCACAACCCACCACAGCTCGTCCCAGCACACCACAGACCGTCCCAGCCCGTCCCAACCCACCACAGCCCGTCCCAGCCCACCGCAGCCCACCACAGCCCATCCCAGCCCATCCCATTCCACCACGGCCCGTCCCAGCCCACCACGGCCCACCACAGCCCACCGCGGCCCGTCCCAGCCAACCGCGGCCCGTCCCAGCCCACCACAGACCTCCAGAGCCCGTCTCAGCTCACCACAGCCTATCCCAGCCCACCACGGCCCAGCACATCACACCACGGCCCACCGCAGCCTATCCCAACCCGTCCCAGCCCACCACGGCCCGTCCCAGCCCACAACGGCCCGTCCCAGCCCACCACGGCCCGTCCCAGCCCGTCCCAGCCCACGACAGCCCGTCCCAGCCCACCAGAGCCCACCAGAGCCCACCACAGCTCGTCCCAGCCCACCACGGCCCACAAGAGCTTGTCACAGACCACCACAGCCCGTCCCAGCCCACTACGGCCCACCACAGCCCACTACGGCCCACCACAGCCCGTCCCAGCCCACCACAGCCCGTCCCAGCTCGTCCCAGACCACCACAGCCTCTCACAGCACACCAGAGCCCGTCCCAGCCCACCAGAGCCCGTCCCAGCCTGTTTCAGCCCACCACGGCTAACCACGGCCTGTCCCGGCCCACCACGGCCAACCACGGTCCACCATGGCCCACCAGAGCACACCACGGCCCACCACGGCCCTTCCCAGTCCACCACAGCCCACCACAGCCTGTCCCAGCCCACCACGGCCCGTCCCAGCCCACCACAGCCCGTCCCAGCCCACCACGGCCCATCACAGCCCGTCCTAGCCCAGTACGGCCCGTCCCAGCCCACCACGGACCACCACGGCCCATCTCAGCACACCACAGCCTGTCCAAGCCCAGCACAGCCCTCCACAACCCTCCACAGCCCGTCCCAACCCTCCACAGCTCATCCCAGCCTACCACAGCCCGTCGCAGCCCAACACAGCTTATCCCAGCCCACCGCAGCCCGTCCCAGCCCACCGCAGCCCGTCCTAGCCCACCGAAACCCGTCCCAGCCCACCACAGCCCGTCCCAGCCCACCACAGCCCACCACAGCACACCACAGCCCGTCCCAGCTCACCACAGCCCACCACAGCCTGTCCCAGCCCACCACAGCCCATCCCAGCACGTCCCAGCCCGTCCCAGCCCGTCCCAGCTCGTCCCAGCCCGTCCCAGACCACCAGAGCCCGTCCCAGCCCGTCCCAGACCACCAGAGCCCACCCAGCCAACCACAGGCCGTCACAGCCCATCCCAGCTCTCCACAACCCACCACAGCCCGTCTCAGCCCACCACAACCCGTCCCAGCTTACCAAAGCTCACCACAGCCCGTCGCAGCCCACCACAACCCGTCCCAGCCCACCACAGCCCGTCCCCGCCCACCACAGCCCGTCCCCGCCCACCACAACCCGTCCCAGCCTGTCCCAGACCACCAGAGCCCGTCGCAGCCCACCACAGCGTGTCCCAACCCACCACAGCCCACCACAGCCCTTCAGAACCCACCACAGCCCACCACAGCCCGTCCCAGCCCACCACAGCACGTCCCAGGCCACCACAGACCACCACAGCCCACCGCAGCCCGTGAAGCCCACCACAGCCCACCTCAGCCCACTACAGCCCGTCCCAGCCCACCACAGCCCGTCCCAGCCCACCACAGCCCACCACAGCTTGTCCCAGACCACCACAGCTCTTCCCAGCCCACCATAACCAACCACAGCCCACCACAGCCCACCACGGCCGACCACAGCCCACCACGGCAGACCACAGCCCACCACGGCCCATCCAAGCCCACCACGGCCCATCCAAGCCCACCACGGCCCATCCAAGCCCACCATGGTCCACCACGGCACGTCCCAGCCCACCACAGAGCACCACAGCCCGTCCCAGCCCGTCCCAGCCCACCACAGTATGTCCCAGACCACCAGAGCCCGTCCCAGCCCACCACAGCCCGTCCCAGCCCACCACACCCCACCACGCCCCGTGCCAACCCACCAGAGCCCGTCCCAGCTCACCACAGCCCACCACAGCCCGTCCCAGACCACAAGAGGTCGTCCCAGCCCACCACTAACCCACCAAAGCCCGTCCCCGCCCACCACAGCCCACCACAGCCTGCCCCAACCCACCTGAGCCCGTCCCAGCTTACCACAGCCCACCACAGCCCATCCCAGCCCACCAGAGGTCGTCCCAGCTCACCACAGCCCACCACAGCCCTTCCCAGCCCATCCCAGCCCACCACAGCCCGTCCCAGCCCACCACGGCTGCCGCAGACCATCAGAGCCCGTCCCAGCCCACCACAATCCCGTCCCAGCCCACCACAACCCGTTCTAGCTCACCACAACCCACCACAGCGCACCATAGCCCACCACAGCGCACCAGAGCCTGTCCCAGCCCACCAGAGCCTGTCCCAGCCCACCACAGCCCGTCCCAGCCCACCGCAGCCCGCCACGGCCCGTCCCAGCCCACCACAGCCCATTCCAGACCACCAGAGCCCTTCCCAGTTCACCACAGCCCACCACAGCCCGTCCAATTTCACCACAGCCCGTCTCAGCTCACCACAACCCACCACAGCCCGTCCCAGCCCACCGCAGCCTATCCTAACCCGTCCCAGCCCACCACCGCCCGTCCCAGCCCACCACGGCCCGTCCCAGCCCGTCCCAGCCCACGACAGCTCGTCCCAGCCCACGACAGTCCGTCCCAGCCCACCAGAGCCCACCAGAGCCCATCATAGCTCGTCCCAGCCTACCACAGCCCACAAGAGCTTGTCACAGACCACCACAGCCCGTCCAAGCCCAACACAGCCCACTACGGCCCACCACAGCCCGTCCCAGCCCACCACAGCCCGTCCCAGACCACCACAGCCTCTCACAGCACACCACAGCCCGTAACAGCCGACCACAGCATGTACCAGCCCGTCCCAGCCCACCACGGCCCGTCTCAGCCCACCACGGCCCGTCTCAGCTCACCACAACCCGTCCCAGACGACCACAGCCCGTCCCAGCCCACCACAGCCCACCACAGCCCGTCCCAGCCCACCACGGCCCGTCCCAGTCCACCACAGCCCGTCCCAGCCCACCAGAGCCCGTCCCAGCCTGTTTCAGCCCACCACGGCTAACCACGGCCTGTCCCGGCCCACCACGGCCAACCACGGTCCACCATGGCCCACCAGAGCACACCACGGCCCACCACGGCCCTTCCCAGTCCACCACAGCCCACCACAGCCTGTCCCAGCCCACCACGGCCCGTCCCAGCCCACCACAGCCCACCCCAGCCCACCACGGCCCGTCCCAGCCCACCACGGCCCATCACAGCCCACCACAGTTCACCACGGCCCGTCCCAGCCCACCACGGACCACCACGGCCCATCTCAGCCCACCACAGCCTGTCCAAGCCCAGCACAGCCCTCCACAACCCTCCACAGCCCGTCCCAACCCTCCACAGCTCATCCCAGCCTACCACAGCCCGTCGCAGCCCAACACAGCTTATCCCAGCCCACCGAAACCCGTCCCAGCCCACCACAGCCCACCACCGGTCACCACAGCCCACCACCGGTCACCACAGCCCACCACAGGTCACCACAGCCTGTTTCAGCCCACCACGGTAAACCACTACCCGTCCCAGCCCACCACGGCCCGCCATGGCCCACCACAGCTCGTCCCAGATAAACACGGCGCACCACAGCCCACCACGGCCCATCCCGGCCCACCACAGCCCGTCCCAGCACACCACAGCCCACCACAGGTCACCACAGCCCACCACCGGTCACCACAGCCCACCACAGGTCACCGCAGCCTGTTTCAGCCCACCACGGCAAACCACGGCCCGTCCCAGCCCACCACGGCCCGCCATGGCCCACCACAGCTCGTCCCAGATAAACACGGCGCACCACAGCCCACCACGGCCCGGCCCGGCCCACCACAGCCCGTCCCAGCACACCACAGCCCACCACAGCCCATCACAGCCCACCACAGCCCGTCCCAGCTTACCACAGCCCACCACAGACTGTCCCAGCCCACCACAGCCTGTCCCAGCCCACCACTGCCCGTGCCAGCCCACCACTGCCCGTCCCAGCCCGTCTCAGCCCGTCCCAACCCTCCAAAGCCCGTCCCAGCACACCACAGCCCACCACAGCCCGTCCCAGCTTACCACAGCCCACACCAGACCGTCCCAGCCCACCACAGACCGTCCCAGCCCACCACAGCCAGTCCCAGCCCACCACTGCCCGTCCCAGCCCGTCCCAGCCTGTCCCAACCCACCACAGCCGATCCCAGCCCACCACAGCCCACCACAGCCCACCGCAGCCCATCCCAGCCCACCACGGCCCGTCCCAGCCCGTGCCAACCCGTCACAACACACCACAGCCCACCACAGCCTGTCCCTACCCACCACAGCGTGTCCCAACCCACCACAGCCCACCACAGCCCTTCAGAACCCACCACAGCCCACCACAGCCCGTCCCAGCCCACCACAGAACGTCCCAGGCCACCACAGACCACCACAGCCCGTGAAGCCCACCACAGCCCGCCTCAGCCCACTACAGCCCGTCCCAGCCCACCACAGCCCGTCCCAGCCCACCATAACCAACCACAGCCTATCCCAGCCGATCCCAGCCCACCACAGCCCGTCCCATCACACCACAGCCCACCACAGCCCGTCCCAGCCAACCACGGCCCGTCCCAGCCCACCACAGCCCGTCCCAGCCCACCACGGCCCACCACAGCCCACCACGGCCCATCCGGGCCCAACACAGCCCACCAAGGCGCACCACAGCCCATCACAGCCCATTACAGCCTGTCCCAGACCACCACATCCCATCTCAGCCCACCACAGCCCGTCCCAGCCCACCACAACCGACCACAGCCCACCACAGCCCACCACGGCCGACCACAGCCCACCACGGTCCACCACAGCCCACCACGGCCCATCCAAGCCCACCACGGCCCATCCAAGCCCACCACGGTCCACCACGGCACGTCCCAGCCCACCACAGAGCACCACAGCCCGTCCCAGCCCGTCCCAGCCCACCACAGTATGTCCCAGACCACCAGAGCCCGTCCCAGCCCACCACAGCCCGTCCCAGCCCACCACACCCCACCACGCCCCGTGCCAACCCACACGAGCCCGTCCCAGCTCACCACAGCCCACCACAGCCCGTCCCAGACCACAAGAGGTCGTCCCAGCCCACCACTAACCCACCAAAGCCCGTCCCCGCCCACCACAGCCCACCACAGCCTGCCCCAACCCACCTGAGCCCGTCCCAGCTTACCACAGCCCACCACAGCCCGTCACAGCCCGTCCCAGCCCACCAGAGGTCGTCCCAGCTCACCACAACCCACCACAGCCCTTCCCAGCCCGTCCCAGCCCACCACAGCCCGTCCCAGCCCACCACAGCCCGTCACAGCCCGTCCCAGCCCACCAGAGGTCGTCCCAGCTCACCACAACCCACCACAGCCCTTCCCAGCCCGTCCCAGCCCACCACAGCCCGTCCCAGCCCACCACGGCCGCCGCAGACCATCAGAGCCCGTCCCAGCCCACTATAGCCCGTCCCAGCCCACCACAACCCGTTCTAGCTCACCACAACCCACCACAGCGCACCATAGACCACCACAGCCCACCACAGCGCACCAGAGTCTGTCCCGGCCCAACAGAGCCTGTCTCAGCCCACCACAGCCCGTCCCAGCCCACCGCAGCCCGCCACGGCCCGTCCCAGCCCACCACAGCCCATTCCAGACCACCAGAGCCCTTCCCAGTTCACCACAGCCCACCACAGCCCGTCTCAGCTCACCACAGCCCGTCTCAGCTCACCACAACCCACCACAGCCCGTCCCAGCCCACCGCAGCCTATCCCAACCCGTCCCAGCCCACCACGGCCCGTCCCAGCCCACCACGGCCCGTCCCAGCCCACGACAGCTCGTCCCAGCCCACGACAGTCCGTCCCAGCCCACCAGAGCCCACCAGAGCCCACCACAGCTCGTCCCAGCCCACCACAGCCCACAAGAGCTTGTCACAGACCACCACATCCCGTCCAAGCCCACCACAGCCCACTACGGCCCACCACAGCCCGTCCCAGCCCACCACAGCCCGTCCCAGACCACCACAGCCCGTCCCAGACCACCACAGCCCGTCCCAGCTCGTCCCAGATCACCACAGCCTCTCACAGCACACCACAGCCCGTAACAGCCCACCAGAGCAAGTACCAGCCCGTCTCAGCCCACCACGGCCCGTCTCAGCCCACCACAGCCCGTCTCAGCCCACCACAACCCGTCTCAGACGACCACAGCCCGTCCCAGCCCACCACAGCCCACCACAGACCGTCCCAGCCCACCACAGCCCGTCCCGGCCCACCACAGCCGACCACAGCCCACCAGAGCCCGTCCCAGCCTGTTTCAGCCCAGCACGGCTAACCACGGCCTGTCCCGGCCCACCACGGCCAACCACGGTCAACCATGGCCCACCAGAGCACACCACGGCCCACCACGGCCCTTCCCAGTCCACCACAGCCCACCACAGCCTGTCACAGCCCACCACGGCCCGTCCCAGCCCACCACAGCCCACCCCAGCCCACCACGGCCCGTCCCAGCCCACCACGGCCCATCACAGCCCACCACAGTTCACCACAGCCCGTCCTAGCCCAGCACGGCCCGTCCCAGCCCACCACGGACCACCACGGCCCATCTCAGCCCACCACAGCCTGTCCAAGCCCAGCACAGCCCTCCACAACCCTCCACAGCCCGTCCCAACCCTCCACAGCTCATCCCAGCCTACCACAGCCCGTCGCAGCCCAACACAGCTTATCCCAGCCCACCGAAACCCGTCCCAGCCCACCACAGCCCACCACAGGTCACCACAGCCTGTTTCAGCCCACCACGGTAAACCACGGCCCGTCCCAGCCCACCACGGCCCGCCGTGGCCCACCACAGCTCGTCCCAGATAAACACGGCGCACCACAGCCCACCACGGCCCGTCCCGGCCCACCACAGCCCGTCCCAGCACACCACAGCCCACCACAGGTCACCACAGCCCACCACCGGTCACCACAGCCCACCACAGGTCACCGCAGCCTGTTTCAGCCCACCACGGCAAACCACGGCCCGTCCCAGCCCACCACGGCCCGCCATGGCCCACCACAGCTCGTCCCAGATAAACACGGCGCACCACAGCCCACCACGGCCCGTCCCGGCCCACCACGGCCCGTCCCAGCACACCACAGCCCACCACAGCCCATCACAGCCCACCACAGCCCGTCCCAGCTTACCACAGCCCACCACAGACTGTCCCAGCCCACCACAGCCTGTCCCAGCCCACCACTGTCCGTCCCAGCCCACCACTGCCCGTCCCAGCCCGTCTCAGCCCGTCCCAACCCTCCAAAGCCCGTCCCAGCACACCACAGCCCACCACAGCCCGTCCCAGCTTACCACAGCCCACACCAGACCGTCCCAGCCCACCACAGCC
Source organism: Falco biarmicus (assembly GCF_023638135.1). Lineage (NCBI taxonomy): Eukaryota > Metazoa > Chordata > Aves > Falconiformes > Falconidae > Falco > Falco biarmicus. The sequence goes on from NW_026611704.1 coordinate 139,635, forward strand.
AGTCCCAGCCCACCACTGCCCGTCCCAGCCCGTCCCAGCCTGTCCCAACCCACCACAGCCCGTCCCAGCCCACCACAGCCCACCACAGCCCACCGCAGCCCATCCCAGCCCACCACGGCCCGTCCCAGCCCGTGCCAACCCGTCACAACACACCACAGCCCACCACAGCCCGTCCCTACCCACCACAGCGTGTCCCAACCCACCACAGCCCACCACAGCCCTTCAGAACCCACCACAGCCCACCACAGCCCGTCCCAGCCCACCACAGCACGTCCCAGCCCAACACAGACCACCACAGCCCGTGAAGCCCACCACAGCCCGCCTCAGCCCACTACAGCCCGTCCCAGCCCACCACAGCCCGTCCCAGCCCACCATAACCAACCACAGCCTATCCCAGCCGATCCCAGCCCACCACAGCCCGTCCCATCACACCACAGCCCACCACAGCCCGTCCCAGCCAACCACGGCCCGTCCCAGCCCACCACAGCCCGTCCCAGCCCACCACAGCCCACCACGGCCGACCACAGCCCACCACGGTCCACCACAGCCCACCACGGCCCATCCAAGCCCACCACGGCCCATCCAAGCCCACCACGGTCCACCACGGCACGTCCCAGCCCACCACAGAGCACCACAGCCCGTCCCAGCCCGTCCCAGCCCACCACAGTATGTCCCAGACCACCAGAGCCCGTCCCAGCCCACCACAGCCCGTCCCAGCCCACCACACCCCACCACGCCCCGTGCCAACCCACCAGAGCCCGTCCCAGCTCACCACAGCCCACCACAGCCCGTCCCAGACCACAAGAGGTCGTCCCAGCCCACCACTAACCCACCAAAGCCCGTCCCCGCCCACCACAGCCCACCACAGCCCATCCCAGCCCACCAGAGGTCGTCCCAGCTCACCACAGCCCACCACAGCCCTTCCCAGCCCGTCCCAGCCCACCACAGCCCGTCCCAGCCCACCACGGCCGCCGCAGACCATCAGAGCCCGTCCCAGCTCACCACAGCCCATCCCAGCCCACCACGGCCGCCGCAGACCATCAGAGCCCGTCCCAGCCCACCACAATCCCGTCCCAGCCCACTATAGCCCGTCCCAGCCCACCACAACCCGTTCTAGCTCACCACAACCCACCACAGCGCACCATAGCCCACCACAGCCCACCACAGCGCACCAGAGTCTGTCCCGGCCCACCAGAGCCTGTCTCAGCCCACCACAGCCCGTCCAAGCCCACCGCAGCCCGCCACGGCCCGTCCCAGCCCACCACAGCCCATTCCAGACCACCAGAGCCCTTCCCAGTTCACCACAGCCCACCACAGCCCGTCCAATTTCACCACAGCCCGTCTCAGCTCACCACAACCCACCACAGCCCGTCCCAGCCCACCGCAGCATATCCCAACCCGTCCCAGCCCACCACGGCCCGTCCCAGCCCACCACGGCCCGTCCCAGCCCACGACAGCCCGTCCCAGCCCACGACAGTCCGTCCCAGCCCACCAGAGCCCACCAGAGCCCACCACAGCTCGTCCCAGCCCACCACAGCCCACAAGAGCTTGTCACAGACCACCACAGCCCGTCCAAGCCCACCACAGCCCACTACGGCCCACCACAGCCCGTCCCAGCCCACCACAGCCCGTCCCAGCCCACCACAGCCCGTCCCACCTCGTCCCAGACCACCACAGCCTCTCACAGCACACCACAGCCCGTAACAGCCCACCACAGCAAGTACCAGCCCGTCTCAGCCCACCACGGCCCGTTTCAGCCCACCACAACCTGTCTCAGACGACCACAGCCCGTCCCAGCCCACCACAGCCCACCACAGACCGTCCCAGCCCACCACAGCCCGTCCCGGCCCACCACAGCCGACCACAGCCCACCAGAGCCCGTCCCAGCCTGTTTCAGCCCACCACGGCTAACCACGGCCTGTCCCGGCCCACCACGGCCAACCACGGTCAACCATAGCCCACCAGAGCAAACCACGGCCCACCACGGCCCTTCCCAGTCCACCACAGCCCACCACGGCCTGTCCCAGCCCACCACGGCCTCTCACAGCACACCACGGCCGTCCCAGCCCACCACGGCCCGTCCCAGCCCACCACGGCCCATCACAGCCCACCACAGTTCACCACAGCCCGTCCTAGCCCACCACGGCCCGTCCCAGCCCGTCCCAGCCCACGACAGCCCGTCCCAGCCCACCAGAGCCCGTCCCAGCCCACCACAACCCGTCCCAGCCCACCAGAGCCCACCAGAGCCCACCACAGCTCGTCCCAGCCCACCAGAGCACACCACAGCTTGTCCCAGCCCACCACAGCCCGTCCCAGCCCACCACGGCCCGTCCCAGCCCACCACTGCCCGTCCCAGCCCACCACGGCCCGTCCCAGCCCACCACGGCCTGTCCCAGCCCACCACGGCCCATCACAGCCCACCACAGTTCACCACAGCCCGTCCTAGCCCAGCACGGCCCGTCCCAGCCCACCACGGACCACCACGGCCCATCTCAGCCCACCACAGCCTGTCCAAGCCCAGCACAGCCCTCCACAACCCTCCACAGCCCGTCCCAACCCTCCACAGCTCATCCCAGCCTACCACAGCCCGTCGCAGCCCAACACAGCTTATCCCAGCCCACCGCAGCCCGTCCCAGCCCACCGCAGCCCGTCCTAGCCCACCGAAACCCGTCCCAGCCCACCGCAACCCGTCCCAGCACACCACAGCCCACCACAGGTCACCACAGCCTGTTTCAGCCCACCACGGCAAACCACGGCCCGTCCCAGCCCACGACGGCCCGCCATGGCCCACCACAGCCCGTCCCAGCCCAACACAGCCCACTACGGCCCACCACAGCCCGTCCCAGCCCACCACAGCCCGTCCCAGACCACCACAGCCCACCACAGCCCGTCCCAGCCAACCACGGCCCGTCCCAGCCCACCACAGCCCGTCCCAGCCCACCACGGCCCACCACAGCCCACCACGGCCCATCCGGGCCCAACACAGCCCACCAAGGCGCACCACAGCCCATCACAGCCCATTACAGCCTGTCCCAGACCACCACATCCCATCTCAGCCCACCACAGCCCGTCCCAGCCCACCACAACCGACCACAGCCCACCACAGCCCACCACGGCCGACCACAGCCCACCACGGTCCACCACAGCCCACCACGGCCCATCCAAGCCCACCACGGCCCATCCAAGCCCACCACGGTCCACCACGGCACGTCCCAGCCCACCACAGAGCACCACAGCCCGTCCCAGCCCGTCCCAGCCCACCACAGTATGTCCCAGACCACCAGAGCCCGTCCCAGCCCACCACAGCCCGTCCCAGCCCACCACACCCCACCACGCCCCGTGCCAACCCACCAGAGCCCGTCCCAGCTCACCACAGCCCACCACAGCCCGTCCCAGACCACAAGAGGTCGTCCCAGCCCACCACTAACCCACCAAAGCCCGTCCCCGCCCACCACAGCCCACCACAGCCTGCCCCAACCCACCTGAGCCCGTCCCAGCTTACCACAGCCCGTCACAGCCCGTCACAGCCCGTCCCAGCCCACCAGAGGTCGTCCCAGCTCACCACAACCCACCACAGACCTTCCCAGCCCGTCCCAGCCCACCACAGCCCGTCCCAGCCCACCACGGCCGCCGCAGACCATCAGAGCCCGTCCCAGCCCACCACAATCCCGTCCCAGCCCACTATAGCCCGTCCCAGCCCACCACAACCCGTTCTAGCTCACCGCAACCCACCACAGCGCACCATAGCCCACCACAGTGCACCAGAGTCTGTCCCGGCCCACCAGAGCCTGTCCCAGCCCACCACAGCCCGTCCCAGCCCACCGCAGCCCGCCACGGCCCGTCCCAGCCCACCACAGCCCATTCCAGACCACCAGAGCCCTTCCCAGTTCACCACAGCCCACCACAGCCCGTCCAATTTCACCACAGCCCGTCTCAGCTCACCACAACCCACCACAGCCCGTCCCAGCCCACCGCAGCCTATCCCAACCCGTCCCAGCCCACCACGGCCCGTCCCAGCCCACCACGGCCCGTCCCAGCCCGTCCCAGCCCACGACAGCCCATCCCAGCCCACGACAGTCCGTCCCAGCCCACCAGAGCCCACCACAGCTCGTCCCAGCCCACCACAGCCCAGAAGAGCTTGTCACAGACCACCACAGCCCGTCCCAGCCCACCACAGCCCACTACGGCCCACCACAGCCTGTCCCAGCCCACCAAAGCCCGTCCCAGCCCACCACAGCCCGTCCCAGCTCGTCCCAGCCCACCACAGCCCAGAAGAGCTTGTCACAGCACACCACAGCCCGTCCCAGCCCACCACAGGCCACTACGGCCCACCACAGCCCGTCCCAGCCCACCACGGCCCGTCGCAGCCGACCACGGCCCGTCCTAGCCTCCCACGGCCCGTCCCAGCCCACCACGGCCCGTCGCAGCCCACCACGGCCCGTCGCAGCCCACCACGGCCCGTCCCAGCCCACCACGGCCCATCACAGCCCACCACAGTTCACCACAGCCCGTCCTAGCCCAGCACGGCCCGTCCCAGCCCACCACGGACCACCACGGCCCATCTCAGCCCACCACAGCCTGTCCAAGCCCAGCACAGCCCTCCACAACCCTCCACAGCCCGTCCCAAACCTCCACAGCTCATCCCAGCCTACCACAGCCCGTCGCAGCCCAACACAGCTTATCCCAGCCCACCGCAGCCCGTCCCAGCCCACCGCAACCCGTCCCAGCCCACCACAGCCCACCACCGGTCACCACAGCCCACCACAGGTCACCACAGCCTGTTTCAGCCCACCACGGCAAACCACGGCCCGTCCCAGCCCACCACGGCCCGCCATGGCCCACCACAGCTCGTCCCAGACAAACACGGCGCACCACAGCCCACCACGGCCCGTCCCGGCCCACCACAGCCCGTCCCAGCACACCACAGCCCACCACAGCCCATCACAGCCCACCACAGCCCGTCCCAGCTTACCACAGCCCACCACAGACCGTCCCAGCCCACCACAGCCCGTCCCAGCCCCTCCCAGCCCGTCTCAGCCCACCACAGCCTGTCCCAGCCTGTCCCAGCTCGTCCAAGCCTGTCCCAGACCCCCAGAGCCCGTCGCAGCCCACCACAGCCCGTCACAGCCCGTCCCAGCTCTCCACAACCCACCGCAGCCCGTCCCAGCCCACCACGGCCCACGAAAGCCCACCACAGCCCACCACGGCCCACCACAGCCCGTCCCAGCCCACCACAAGCCGTCCTAGCCCACCACAGACCTCCAGAGCCCGTCTCAGCTCACCACAGCCTATCCCAGCCCACCACGGCCCACCGCAGCCTATCCCAACCTGTCCCAGCCCACCACGGCCCATCCCAGCCCACCACGGCCCGTCCCAGCCCACCACGGCCCGTCCCAGCCTACCACGGCCCGTCCCAGCCCACCACAGCCCGTCCCAGCTCGTCTCAGACCACCACAGCCTCTCACAGCACACCACAGCCCGTAACAGCCCACCACAGCAAGTACCAGCCCGTCCCAGCCCACCACGGCCCGTCCCAGCCCACCACGGCCCGTCCCAGCCCACCACAGCCCGTCCCAGCCCACCAGAGCCCGTCCCAGCCTGTTTCAGCCCAGCACGGCTAACCACGGCCTGTCCCGGCCCACCACGGCCAACCACGGTCCACCATGGCCCACCAGAGCACACCACGGCCCACCACGGCCCTTCCCAGTCCACCACAGCCCACCACGGCCTGTCCCAGCCCACCACGGCCCGTCCCAGCCCACCACGGCCCACCCCAGACCACCACGGCCCGTCCCAGCCCACCACGGCCCATCACAGCCCACCACAGTTCACCACAGCCCGTCCTAGCCCAGCACGGCCCGTCCCAGCCCACCACGGACCACCACGGCCCATCTCAGCCCACCACAGCCTGTCCAAGCCCAGCACAGCCCTCCACAACCCTCCACAGCCCGTCCCAACCCTCCACAGCTCATCCCAGCCTACCACAGCCCGTCGCAGCCCAACACAGCTTATCCCAGCCCACCGCAGCCCGTCGCAGCCCAACACAGCTTATCCCAGCCCACCGAAACCCGTCCCAGCCCACCGCAACCCGTCCCAGCCCACCACAGCCCACCACAGCCCACCACCGGTCACCACAGCCCAACACAGGTCACCACAGCCTGTTTCAGCCCACCAAGGCAAACCACGGCCCGTCCCAGCCCACCACGGCACGTCCCAGCCCACCACGGCCTGCCATGGCCCACCACAGCTCGTCCCAGATAAACACGGCGCACCACAGCCCACCACGGCCCGTCCCGGCCCACCACAGCCCGTCCCAGCACACCACAGCCCACCACAGGCCATCACAGCCCACCACAGCCCGTCCCAGCTTACCACAGCCCACCACAGCCCGTCCCAGCCCACCACAAGCCGTCCTAGCCCACCACAGACCTCCAGAGCCCGTCTCAGCTCACCACAGCCTATCCCAGCCCACCACGGCCCACCGCAGCCTATCCCAACCTGTCCCAGCCCACCACGGCCCGTCCCAGCCCACCACGGCCCGTCGCAGCCCACCACGGCCCGTCCCAGCCTACCACGGCCCGTCCCAGCCCACCACGGCCCGTCCCAGCCCACCACGGCCCGTCCCAGCCCACCACAGCCCGTCACAGCCCACCACAGTTCACCACAGCCCGTCCTAGCCCAGCACGGTCCGTCCCAGCCCACCACGGACCACCACGGCCCATCTCAGCCCACCACAGCCTGTCCAAGCCCAGCACAGCCCTCCACAACCCTCCACAGCCCGTCCCAAACCTCCACAGCTCATCCCAGCCTACCACAGCCCGTCGCAGCCCAACACAGCTTATCCCAGCCCACCACAGCCCGTCCCAGCCCACCGCAGCCCGTCCTAGCCCACCGCAACCCGTCCCAGCCCACCGCAACCCGTCCCAGCCCACCACAGCCCACCACAGGTCACCAAAGCCCACCACCGGTCACCACAGCCCACCACCGATCACCACAGCTCACCACAGGTCACCACAGCCTGTTTCAGCCCACCACGGCAAACCACGGCCCGTCCCAGCCCACAACGGCCCGCCATGGCCCACCACAGCTCGTCCCAGATAAACACGGCACACCACAGCCCACCACGGCCCGTCCCGGCCCACCACAGCCCATCCCAGCACACCACAGCCCACCACAGCCCATCACAGCCCACCACAGCCCGTCCCAGCTTACCACAGCCCACCACAGACCGTCCCAGCCCACCACAGCCCGTCCCAGCCCCTCCCAGCCCGTCTCAGCCCACCACAGCCTGTCCCAGCCTGTCCCAGCTCGTCCAAGCCTGTCCCAGACCCCCAGAGCCCGTCGCAGCCCACCACAGCCCGTCACAGCATGTCCCAGCCCACCACGGCCCACGAAAGCCCACCACAGCCCACCACAGCCCGCCCCAGCCCACCACAAGCCGTCCTAGCCCATCACAGACCTCCAGAGCCCGTCTCAGCTCACCAGAGCCTATCCCAGCCCACCACGGCCCACCACAGCACACCACGGCCCACCGCAGCCTATCCCAACCCGTCCCAGCCCACCACAACCCGTCCCAGCCCACCACGGCACGTCCCAGCCCACCACGGCCCGTCCCAGCCTGTCCCAGCCCACGACAGCCCGTCCCAGCCCACGACAGCCCGTCCCAGCCCACCAGAGCCCACCAGAGCCCACCACAGCTCGTCCCAGCCCACCACAGCCCACAAGAGCTTGTCACAGACCACCACAGCCCGTCCCAGCCCACCACAGCCCGTCCCAGCCCACCACAGCCCGTCCCAGCTCGTCCCAGACCACCACAGCCCACCACAGCCCACCACAGCCCGTAACAGCCCACCACAGCAAGTACCAGCCCTTCCCAGCCCACCACGGCCCGTCTCATCTTACCACAGCCCACCACAGACCGTCCCAGCCCACCACAGCCCGTCCCAGCCCCTCCCAGCCCGTGTCAGCCCACCACAGCCTGTCCCAGCCTGTCCCAGCTCGTCCAAGCCTGTCCCAGACCCCCAGAGTCCGTCGCAGCCCACCACGGCCCACCACGGCCCTTCCCAGTCCTCCACAACCCACCGCAGCCTGTCCCAGCCCACCACGGCCCGTCCCAGCCCACCACGGCTCACGAAAGCCCACCACAGCCCACCACAGCCCGCCCCAGCCCACCACAAGCCGTCCTAGCCCACCACAGACCTCCAGAGCCCGTCTCAGCTCACCAGAGCCTATCCCAGCCCACCACGGCCCACCACAGCACACCACGGCCCACCGCAGCCTATCCCAACCCGTCCCAGCCCACCACGGCCCGTCCCAGCACACCACGGCCCGTCCCAGCCCACCACGGCCCGTCCCAGCCCGTCCCAGCCCACGACAGCCCGTCCCAGCCCACAACAGCCCGTCCCAGCCCACCAGAGCCCACCAGAGCCCACCACAGCTCGTCCCAGCCCACCACAGCCCACAAGAGCTTGTCACAGACCACTACAGCCCTTCCCAGCCCACCACAGCCCGTCCCAGCCCACCACAGCCCGTCCCAGCCCACCAAAGCCCGTCCCAGCCCACCACAGCCCGTCCCAGCTCGTCCCAGACCACCACAGCCTCTCACAGCACACCACAGCCCGTAACAGCCCACCACAGCAAGTACCAGCCCGTCCCAGCCCACCACGGCCCGTCTCAGCCCACCACAACCCGTCCCAGACGACCACAGCCCGTCCCAGCCCACCACAGGCCACCACAGCCCGTCCCAGCCCACCACAGCCCGTCCCAGCCCACCAGAGCCCGTCCCAACCCACCAGAGCCTGTCCCAGCCCGTCCCAGCCCACCACACCGAGTCCCAGCCCACCACAGCCCGTCCCAGCACGTGCCAGCCCGTCCCAGCCTGTCCCAGCACACCACAGCCCGTCCCAGCACACCACAGCCCGTCCCAGCCCACCACAGCCCCTCCCAGCCCCCCACAGACAATCCCAGCACACCACAGCCCGTCCCAGCTTACCACAGCCCACCACAGCCCGTCCCGGCCCACTACAACTCGTCCCAGCCCACCACAGCCCACCACAGCCCGTCCCGGCCCACCACAGCCCGTCCCAGCCCCTCCCAGCCCGTGTCAGCCCACCACAGCCCGTCCCAGCTTACCATAGCCCACCACAGACCGACCCAGCCCACCACAGCCCGTCCCAGCCCCTCCCAGCCCGTCTCAGCCCACCACAGCCTGTCCCAGCCTGTCCCAGCTCGTCCAAGCCTGTCCCAGACCCCCAGAGCCCGTCGCAGCCCACCACAGCCCGTCCCAGCTCTCCACAACCCACCGCAGCCCGTCCCAGCCCACCACAGCCCGTCCCAGCCCACCACGGCCCACAAAATCCCACCACAGCCCACCACAGCCCGTCCCAGCCCACCACAAGCCGTCCTAGCCCACCACAGACCTCCAGAGCCCGTCTCAGCTCACCAGAGCCTATGCCAGCCCACCACGGCCCACCACAGCACACCACGGCCCACCGCAGCCTATCCCAACCCGTCCCAGCCCACCACGGCCCGTCCCAGCCCATCAGGGCCCGTCCCAGCCCACCACGGCCCGTCCCAGCCCACGACAGCCCGTCCCAGCCCACCACAGCCCACAAGAGCTTGTCACAGACCACCACAGCCCGTCCCAGCCCACCACAGCCCGTCCCAGCCCACCACAGCCCGTCCCAGCCCACCACAGCGCACCACAGCCCGTCCCAGCCCACCACAGCCCGTACCAGCCCACCACAGCCCGTCCCAGCCCACCACAGCCCGTGCCATCCCACCACGGCCCGTCCCAGCTTGTCGCAGCCCACCAAAGCGCGTCCCAGCCCACCACAGCCAACCACAGCCAGTCCCAGCCCGTCCCAGCCCACCACAGCCCGTCCTAGCCTTCCCAGCCCACCACGGCCCGTCCCAGCCCACCACGACACATCACAGCCCGTCCCAGCCCTCCACAGCACACCACAGCCCACTACAGCCCATCCCAGCGCAGCACAGCCCGTCCCAGCCCACCACAGCCCACCACAGTTTGTCCCAGCCTGTCCCAGCTCATCCCAGCCCACCATAGCCCACCACAGTTTGTCCCAGCCCACCACAGCCCGTCCCAGCCCACCACAGGCCACTACAGCACACCACAGGCCACTACAGCACACCACAGCCCGTCACAGCTCGTCCCAGCCCGTCACAGCTTTTCCCAGCCCACCACAGCCCACCACAGCATGTCCCAGGCCCCCACAGCCCACGACAGCCCGTCCCAGCCCACCACAGCCCGTCCCAGCCCACGACAGCCCGTCCCAGCCCACCACAGCCCGTCCCAGCCCACCACAGCCCGTCCCAGCCCACCACGGCCCGTCCCAGACCACCACAGCCCACCACAGCCGGTTACAGCTTATCACAGCCCATCCCAGCCCACCACAACCCGTCCCAGCCCACCACAGCCCGTCCCAGCCCACCACAACCCGTCCCAGACCACCACAACCCACCACAGCCCGTCCCAGCCCACCACAACCCGTCCCAGCCTACCACAGCCCGTCCCAGCCCACCGCAGCCAGTCACAGCTTGTCCCAGCCCAGCACAGCCCACCACAGCCTGTCCCAGCCCATCCCAGCCCACGACAGCCCGTCACAGCCCACCACAGCCAGTCCCAGCTTGTCCCAGACCACCACAGCCCGTCCCAGCCCACCACAGCCCGTACCAGCCCACCACATCAAGTACCAGTCCGTCCCAGCGCACCACGGCCCGTCCCAGACCACCACGGCCCGTCCCAGCGCACCACGGCCTGTCTCCACTCACCACAGCACGTACCAGCCTGTCTCAGCCTACCACAGCCCGTCCCCGCCCACCGCAGCCCGTCCTAGCCCACCACAGCCCGTCCCAGCCCACCGCAGCCCGTCCCAGCCCAGCGCAGCCCGTCCCAGCCCAGCGCAGCCCGTGCCAGCCCACCACAGCCCGTGCCAGCACACCACAGCTCGTCCCAGCACACCACAGCCCGTCCCAGCCCACCACAGCCCACCACAGCCCGTCCCAGCCCACCACAGCCCACCACAAACTGTCCTCGCCCACCACAGCCTGTCCCCGCCCAGCAAAATCTCTCCCCGCCCACCACAGCCCATCCCAGCCCACCACAGCTCACCACAAACCACCACAGCCCACCACAGCCCGTCCCAGACCATCCCAGCCCATCCCAGCCCACAACAGCCCGTCACAGCCCGTCCCAGCCCACCGCAGCCCGTCCCAGCCCACAACAGCCCGTCCCAGCCCGTCCCAGCCCACCACAGCCCGTCCCAGCCCACCACAGCCCGTACCAGCCCACCACATCAAGTACCAGTCCGTCCTAGCCCACCACGGCTTGTCCCAGCCCACCACGGCCCGTCTCTGCTCACCACAGCACGTACCAGCCTTTCTCAGCCTACCACAGCCCATCCCAGCTTGTCCCAGCCCACCACAGCCCGTCCTAGCCCATCCCAGCCCACCACGGCCCGTCCCAGCCCACCACGGCACATCACAGCCCGTCCCAGCCCTCCACAGCCCACCACAGCCCACTACAGCCCATCCCAGCGCACCACAGCCCGTCCCAGCCCACCACAGCCCACCACAACCCGTCCCAGCCTGTCCCAGCTCATCCCAGCCCACCATAGCCCACCACAGTTTGTCCCAGCCCACCACAGCCCGTCCCAGCCCACCACAGGCCACTACAGCACACCACAGGCCACTACAGCACACCACAGCCCGTCACAGCTCGTCCCAGCCCGTCACAGCTTTTCCCAGCCCACCACAGCCCACCACAGCATGTCCCAGGCCCCCACAGCCCACGACAGCCCGTCCCAGCCCACGACAGCCCGTCCCAGCCCACGACAGCCCGTCCCAGCCCACCACAGCCCGTCCCAGCCCACCACAGCCCGTCCCAGACCACCACAGCCCACCACAGCCGGTTACAGCTTATCACAGCCCAGCCCAGCCCACCACAACCCGTCCCAGCCCACCACAGCCCGTCCCAGCCCACCACAGCCCGTCCCAGACCACCACAACCCACGACAGCCCGTCCCAGCCCACCACAACCCGTCCCAGCCTACCACAGCCCGTCCCAGCCCACCGCAGCCAGTCACAGCTTGTCCCAGCCCACCACAGCCCACCACAGCCTGTCCCAGCCCATCCCAGCCCACGACAGCCCGTCACAGCCCACCACAGCCAGTCCCAGCTTGTCCCAGACCACCACAGCCCGTCCCAGCCCACCACAGCCCGTACCAGCCCACCACATCAAGTACCAGTCCGTCCCAGCGCACCACGGCCCGTCCCAGACCACCACGGCCCGTCCCAGCGCACCACGGCCTGTCTCCACTCACCACAGCACGTACCAGCCTGTCTCAGCCTACCACAGCCCGTCCCCGCCCACCGCAGCCCGTCCCAGCCCACCACAGCCCGTCCCAGCCCACCACAGCCCGTCCCAGCCCAGCGCAGCCCGTCCCAGCCCAGCGCAGCCCGTCCCAGCCCACCACAGCCCGTCCCAGCACACCACAGCTCGTCCCAGCACATCACAGCCCGTCCCAGCCCACCACAGCCCACCACAGCCCGTCCCAGCCCGTCTCCGCCCACCACAAACTGTCCTCGCCCACCACAGCCTGTCCCCGCCCAGCAAAATCTCTCCCCGCCCACCACAGCCCATCCCAGCCCACCACAGCTCACCACAAACCACCACAGCCCACCACAGCCCGTCCCAGACCATCCCAGCCCATCCCAGCCCACGACAGCCCGTCACAGCCCGTCCCAGCCCACCGCAGCCCGTCCCAGCCCACAACAGCCAGTCCCAGCCCGTCCCAGCCCACCACAGCCCGTCCCAGCACACCACATCAAGTACCAGTCCGTCCTAGCCCACCACGGCTTGTCCCAGCCCACCACGGCCCGTCTCTGCTCACCACAGCACGTACCAGCCTGTCTCAGCCTACCACAGCCCGTCCCAGCATGTCCCAGCCCACCGCAGCCCGTCCCAGCCCACCGCAGCCCGTCCCAGCCCAGCGCAGCCCGTCACAGCCCAGCGCAGCCCGTCCCAGCCCAGCGCAGCCCGTCCCAGCCCACCGCAACCCGTCCCAGCCCGTCCCAGCCCACCACAGCCCGTCCCAACCCACCACAGCCCGTCCCAGCCCACCACAGACCGTCCTAGCCCACCACGGCCCGTCCCAGCCCACCACAGACCGTTCCAGCCCACCACAGCCACCAAAGCCCGTCTAAGCTCACCAGAACCCACCACAGCCCACCACGGCCCGTCCCAGCCCACCACGGCCCACCACGGCCATTTCCAGCCCACCAAGGCCCGTCCCAGCCCACCACAGCCCGTCCCTAAACACCACAGCCCACCAAAGCCTGTCTAAGCTCACCAGAACCCACCACAGCCCACCACATCCCACCACAGTCCGTCCCGGCCCACTACAACTCGTCCCAGCCCACCACAGCCCACTACAGCCCGTCCCGGCCCACCACAGCCCGTCCCAGCCCACCACAGCCCCACCCAGCCCATCACAGGCCACTACAGCACACCACAGCCTACCGCAGACCACCACAGCCCGTCCCACCCCGTCACAGCTCGTCCCAGCCCGACACAGCCCACCACAGCCCGTCTCAGTTCACCACAGCCCGTCCCAGCCCACCACAGACCAGCACAGCCCGTCCCAGCCAAACACAGTCCGTCCCAGCCCGTCCCAGCCCACCACACTCACCACAACTCGTCCCAGACCGTTCCAGCACAGCACAGCCCATCCAAGCCCACCACAGCCCGTCCCAGTCAACCGTAGCCCACCACAGCCCGTCCCAGCCCCCCACAGCCCCTCCCAGCCCTACACAGGCCGTCCCAGCCCGTCCCATCCCACCACAGTGCGTCCATGTCCGTCCCAGCCCACCAGAGCCCGTCCCAGCCCACCAGAGCCCGTCCCAGCCCTCCACATCCCACCAGAGCCTGTCCCGGCCCACCCCGGCCCATCACAGCCCGTCTCAGCTCATCACAGCTCGTCCCAGCCCACCACAGCCCGTCCCAGCCCAACACACCCGTCCCAGCCCACCACAGCCCGTCCCAGCCAAGCACAGCCCACCACAGCTTGTCCCAGCCCACCACGGCCCGTCTCAGCTCACCACAGCCCGTCCCAGCCCACCAGAGCCCGTCCCATCCCTCCACATCCCACCAGAGCCTGTCCCGGCCCACCCCGGCCCATCACAGCCCGTCTCAGCTCATCACAGCTCGTCCCAGCCCACCACAGCCGGTCCCAGCCCAACACACCCGTCCCAGCCCAACACAGCCCGTCCCAGTTTACCACAGCCCACCACAGCCCGTCGCAGCCCGTCCCAGCTCACCACAACCCACCACAGCCCGCTCCAGCTGGCCACAGCCCGTCCCCGCCCACCACAGCCCGTCCCCGCCCACCACAGCCCGTCCCCGCCCACCACAGCCCGTCCCAGCTCATCCCAGTACACCGCAGCCTGCCCCAGCCCACCGCAGCCCGTCCCAGCCCACCGCAGCCCGTCCCAGGCCACCGCAGCCCGTCCCAGCAAATCCCAGCCCACCACAGCCCGTCTCAGCTCACTACAGCGCGTCCCAGTCCACCACACCCACCACAGCCCGTCCCAGCCCCTCCCAGCCCGTCTCAGCCCACCACAGCCTGTCCCAGACTGTCCCAGCTAGTCCAAGCCTGTCCCAGACCCCCAGAGCCCGCCGCAGCCCACCACAGCGCGTCCCCGCCCGTCCGAGGACACCACAGCCCGTCCCAGCCCACCACGGCCCAAGAAAGCCCACCACAGCCCACCACGGCCCACCACAGCCCGTCCCAGCCCACCACGGCCCGTCCCAGCTCACCACGGCCCGTCCTAGCCCGTCCCAGCCCACGACAGCCCGTCCCAGCCCACGAAAGCCCATCCCAACTTACCACATCCCGTCCCAGCTTAGCACAGCCCATCACAGCCCACAACGGCCCACCACGGCCCACCACAGCCCGTCCCAGCCCACCACAATTCGTCCCAGCGCACCACAGCGCGTCCCAGCCCACCACAGCCCGTCCCAGCCTACCACACCCGTCCCGGCACACCACAGCCCGTCCCGGCACACCACAGCCCGTCCCGGCCCACCACAGCCCGTCTCAGCACACCACAGCCCGTCCAGGCCCACCACAGCCCGTCTCAGTACACCACAGCCCGTCCCGTCCCACCACAGCCCACCACAGACCGTCCCAGCCCACCACAGCCCGTCCCAGCCCACCACAGGCCACTACAGCACACCACAGGCTACCGTAGACCACCACAGCCCGTCCCAGCCCACCACAGACCGTCCCGTCCCACCACAGCCCGTCCCAGCCCGTCCCAGCCCGTCCCAGCCCACCACAGCCCACCACAGCCCACCATAGCCCAATACAGCCCACCACAGCCCGTCCCAGCCCGTCCCAGCCCATCTCAGCTCACCACAACCCACCACAACCCGTCCAAGCCCACCACAGCCCATTACAGCTCGTTCTAGCCCGTTCCAGCCCAGCAGAGCCCGTCCCAGCCCACCGCAGCCCGTCCCAGCCCACCGCAGCCCGTCCCAGTCCACCGCAGCCCGTCCCAGCCGTCCCAGCAAATCCCAGCCCACCATAGCTAGTCTCAGCTCACCACAGCGCGTCCCAGTCCACCACACCCACCACAGCCCGTCCCAGCCCATTCCAGCCCACCACAGCCCACCGCAGCCAGTCCCAGCCCACCACAGCCCACCGCAGCCCGTCCCAGCCCACCACAGCCCGTCCCACCACACCAGAGTCCGTCCCAGCCCACCACGGCCCGTCACAGCTTACCACGGCCCACCACGGCTTGCCACGGCCCATCCCGGCCCATCCCAGCCCACCACAGCCCTTCCCAGCCAACCACGGCCCACCACAGTCCGTCACGGCCCGTCCCAGACCGTCCAAGCCCACCACAGCCCGTCCCAGCCCACCACAGCCCGTCCCAGCCTACCACAGCCCGTCCCAGCCAACCACAGCCCGTCCCAGCCCGTCTCAGCTCACCACAGCCCGTCCCACCCCACCACAACCCACCAGAGGCCGTCCCGGACCACCACAGCCCGTCCCAGCCCACCACAGCGCGTCCCCACCCAACACAGCCCGTCTCAGCCCCTCCCAGCCCGTCTCAGCCCACCACAGCCTGTCCCAGCCTGTCCTAGCTCGTCCAAGCCTGTCCCAGACCCCCAGAGCCCGTCGCAACCCACCACAGCCCGTCACAGCCCGTCCCAGCTCTCCACAACCCACCACAGCCCTTCCCAGCCCGTCCCAGCCCACCACAGCCCGTCCCAGCCCACCACGGCCCACGAAAGCCCACCACAGCCCACCACGGCCCACCACAGCCCGTCCCAGCCCACCACAGCCCTCCAGCGCCCGTCTCAGCTCACCACAGCCTATCCCAGCCCACCACGGCCCACCAGAGCACACCACGGCCCACCGCAGCCTATCCCAACCCGTCCCAGCCCACCACGGCCCGTCCCAGCCAACCACGGCCCGTCCCAGCCCACCACGGCCCGTCCCAGCCCGTCCCAGCCCACGACAGCCCGTCCCAGACCACGACAGCCCGTCCCAGCCCACCAGAGCCCACCAGAGCCCACCACAGCTCGTCCCACCCCACCACAGCCCACAAGAGCTTGTCACAGACCACCACAGCCCGTCCCAGCCCACCACAGCCCACTACGGCCCACCACAGCCCGTCCCAGCCCACCACAGCCCGTCCCAGCCCACCACAGCCCGTCCCAGCCCGTCCCAGCTCGTCCCAGCCCATCACAGCCCGTCCCAGCCTACCACGGCCCGTCTCAGCCCACCACAGCCTGTCCCAGACTGTCCCAGCTCGTCCAAGCCTGTCCCAGACCCCCAGAGCCCGTCGCAGCCCACCACAGCCCGTCACAGCCCGTCCCAGCTCTCCACAACCCACCACAGCCCTCCACAGCCCGTCCCAGCCCACCACAGCCCGTCCCAGACCACCACAGCCCACCACGGCCCACCACAGCCCGTCCCAGCCCACCACAAGCCGTCCCAGCCCACCACAGCCCTCCAGAGCCCGTCTCAGCTCACCACAGCCTATCCCAGCCCACCACGGCCCACCACAGCACACCTCGGCCCACCGCAGCCTATCCCAACCCGTCCCAGCCCACCACGGCCCGTCCCAGCCCACCACAGCCCGTCCCAGCCCGTCTCAGCTCACCAGAGCCCACCACAGCCCGTCCCAGCCCACGACAGCCCGTCCCAGCCAACCACAGCCCACCACAGCCCACCACAGCCCGTCCCAGCCCACCACAGCCCGTCCCAGCCCACCACAGCTTTTTCCACACCACCAGAGCCCGTCGAAGCCCACCACAGCCCGTCCAAGCCCACCACAGCCCGTGCCAGCCCGTCCCAGTCCGTGCCAGCTCGTTCCAGCCCGTGCCAGCTCGTCCCAGCCCGTGCCAGCTCGTCCCAGCCCGTGCCAGCCCGTCCCAGCCCGTGCCAGCCCGTCCCAGCCCACCACAGCCTACCACGGCCCGTCCCAGTCCACCACAACCCACCACAGCCAAACACGGCCCACCACAGCCCGTCCCAGCCCACCACAGCCCGTCCCAGCCCACCACAGCCTGTCCCAGCCCACCACAGCCCACGAGAGCCCATGCCAGCCCACCACAGCCCGTCCAGGCCCACCACAACCCATCCCAGCCCACCACAGCCCGTCCCAGCCCACCACATCCTGTCCCAGCCCACCACAGCCCACCAGAGCCCGTGCCAGCCCACCACAGCCCGTCCCAGCCCACCACAACCCGTCCCAGCCCACCACAGCCCGTCCCAGCCCACCACAGACCACCACAGCCCGTCCCAGCCCACCACTGCCCTTCCCAGCCCACGACAGCCAATCCCAGCACACCACAGCCTACCACAGCACGTACCGGCCCACCACAGCCCGTCCCAGCCCACCACAGCCCATCCCAGCCCACCGCAGCCCGTCCCAGACCACCACAGCCCGTCCCAGCACACCACAGCCTACAACAGCACGTGCCGGCCCACCAAAGCCCGTCCCAGCCCACTACGGTCCACCATGGCTCGTCTAGGCCCATCACCGCCCGTCCCGGACCACCATGGTCCGTCCCGGCCCACCGCGGCCCACCTCAGCCCGTCCCAGCCCACCACAGGCCGTCCCAGCCCACCACTGCTCGTCCCAGCCCACCACTGCCCGTCCCAGCCAACCACTGCCCGTCCCAGCCCGTCCCAGCCCACCACAGCCCTTCCCAGCCCCTCCCAGACCCCCAGAGCCGGCCCAGCCCGTTTCAGCCCCTCCCAGACCGTCTCAGCTCACCACACCCCACCACAGCCCATCCCAGCCCACCACGGCCTGTTCCAGCCCACCAGAGCCCGTCCCAGTCCACCAGAGCCCGTCCCAACCTACCACAGCTTGTCCCGGCCAACCATAGCCCGTCCCAGCCCACCACAACCCGTCCCAGCCCACTGCGGCCCGTCCCAGCCCACCACAGCCCGTCTTAGCCCGACCCAGCCCCCCACAGCCCGTCCCAACTCACCACAGTTCACCACGGCCCGTCCCAGCCCACAACGGCCCACCACGGCCCACCACAGCCCGTCCCAGCCCACCACAATTCGTCCCAGTGCACCACAGCGCGTCCCAGCCCACCACAGCCCGTCCCAGCCTACCACAGCCCGTCCCGGCACACCACAGCCCGTCCCGGCACACCACAGCCCGTCCCGGCCCACCACAGCCCGTCTCAGCACACCACAGCCCGTCCCGGCCCACCACAGCCCGTCTCAGTACACCACAGCCCGTCCCGTCCCACCACAGCCCACCACAGACCGTCCCAGCCCACCACAGCCCGTCCCAGCCCACCACAGGCCACTACAGCACACCACAGGCTACCGTAGACCACCACAGCCCGTCCCAGCCCACCACAGCCCGTCCCGTCCCACCACAGCCCGTCCCAGCCCGTCCCAGCCCGTCCCAGCCCACCACAGCCCACCATAGCCCAATACAGCCCACCACAGCCCGTCCCAGCCCGTCCCAGCCCATCTCAGCTCACCACAACCCACCACAACCCGTCCAAGCCCACCACAGCCCATTACAGCTCGTTCTAGCCCGTTCCAGCCCAGCAGAGCCCGTCCCAGCCCACCGCAGCCCGTCCCAGCCCACCGCAGCCCGTCCCAGTCCACCGCAGCCCGTCCCAGCCGTCCCAGCAAATCCCAGCCCACCATAGCTAGTCTCAGCTCACCACAGCGCGTCCCAGTCCACCACACCCACCACAGCCCGTCCCAGCCCATTCCAGCCCACCACAGCCCACCGCAGCCAGTCCCAGCCCACCACAGCCCACCGCAGCCCGTCCCAGCCCACCACAGCCCGTCCCACCACACCAGAGTCCGTCCCAGCCCACCACGGCCCGTCACAGCTTACCACGGCCCACCACGGCTTGCCACGGCCCATCCCGGCCCATCCCAGCCCACCACAGCCCTTCCCAGCCAACCACGGCCCACCACAGTCCGTCACGGCCCGTCCCAGACCGTCCAAGCCCACCACAGCCCGTCCCAGCCCACCACAGCCCGTCCCAGCCTACCACAGCCCGTCCCAGCCAACCACAGCCCGTCCCAGCCCGTCTCAGCTCACCACAGCCCGTCCCACCCCACCACAGCCCACCAGAGGCCGTCCCGGACCACCACAGCCCGTCCCAGCCCACCACAGCGCGTCCCCACCCAACACAGCCCGTCTCAGCCCCTCCCAGCCCGTCTCAGCCCACCACAGCCTGTCCCAGCCTGTCCTAGCTCGTCCAAGCCTGTCCCAGACCCCCAGAGCCCGTCGCAACCCACCACAGCCCGTCACAGCCCGTCCCAGCTCTCCACAACCCACCACAGCCCTTCCCAGCCCGTCCCAGCCCACCACAGCCCGTCCCAGCCCACCACGGCCCACGAAAGCCCACCACAGCCCACCACGGCCCACCACAGCCCGTCCCAGCCCACCACAGCCCTCCAGCGCCCGTCTCAGCTCACCACAGCCTATCCCAGCCCACCACGGCCCACCAGAGCACACCACGGCCCACCGCAGCCTATCCCAACCCGTCCCAGCCCACCACGGCCCGTCCCAGCCAACCACGGCCCGTCCCAGCCCACCACGGCCCGTCCCAGCCCGTCCCAGCCCACGACAGCCCGTCCCAGACCACGACAGCCCGTCCCAGCCCACCAGAGCCCACCAGAGCCCACCACAGCTCGTCCCACCCCACCACAGCCCACAAGAGCTTGTCACAGACCACCACAGCCCGTCCCAGCCCACCACAGCCCACTACGGCCCACCACAGCCCGTCCCAGCCCACCACAGCCCGTCCCAGCCCACCACAGCCCGTCCCAGCCCGTCCCAGCTCGTCCCAGCCCATCACAGCCCGTCCCAGCCTACCACGGCCCGTCCGAGATTACCACAGACCGTCAGGGCCCACCACTGCCCGTCCCGGCCCACCACGGCCCGTCCCGGCCCACCACGGCCCATCCCAGCCCACCACGGCCCATCCCAGCACACCACGGTCTGTCCCAGCCCACCACGGCCCACCACGACAGATCTGAACCCACCACAGCCTGTCCAAGCCCACCACAGCCCTCCACAGCTCTCCACAGCCCGTCCCAACCCACCACAGACTGTCTCAGCTCATCACAACCCAACACAGCGCACCAGAGCCCATCCCAACCCACCACAGCCCGGCCCAGCCCACCACATCCTGTCCCAGCCCACCACAGCCCGTCTCAACTCACCACAGCCTGTCCCAGCCCACCACAACCCACCACAGCCAAACACGGCCCACCACAGCCCGTCCCAGCCCACCACAGCCCGTCCCAGCCCACCACTGCCCGTCCCAGCCCGTCCCAGCTCGTCCCAGCCCACCACAGGCCTTCCCAGCCCCTCCCAGACCCCCAGAGCCGGCCCAGCCCGTTTCAGCCCCTCCCAGACCGTCTCAGCTCACCACACCCCACTACAGCCCATCCCAGCCCACCACGGCCTGTTCCAGCCCAGCAGAGGCTGTTCCAGTCCACCAGAGCCCGTCCCAACCTACCACAGCTTGTCCCGGCCCACCATAGCCCGTCCCAGCCCACCACTGCCCGTCCCAGCCCACTGCGACCCGTCCCAGACCACCACAGCCCGTCCCAACCCACCACAGTTCACCACGGCCCATCCCAGCCCACAACGGCCCACCACGGCTCACCACAGCCCGTCCCAGCCCACCACAATTCGTCCCAGTGCACCACAGCCCGTCCCGGCACACCACAGCCCGTCCCAGCCCACCACAGCCCGTCCCGGCCCACCACAGCCCGTCCCGGCCCACCAGAGCCCGTCTCAGCACACAACAGCCCGTCTTGGCTCACCACAGCCCGTCCCGTCCCACCACAGCCCACCACAGCCCGTCCCAGCCCACCACAGCCCGTCCCAGCCCACCACAGGCCACTACAGCACACCACAGCTACCGTAGACCACCACAGCCCGTCCCAGCCCACCACAGCCCGTCCCAGCACACCACAGCACGTCCCAGCCCACCACAGCCCGTCCCAGCCCACCACAGCCCGTCCCAGCCCACCACAGCCCTTCCCTGCTCACCACAGACTGTCCCCGCCCACCACAGCCTACAACAGCACGTCCCGGCGCACCAAAGCCCGTCCCAGCCCACTACGGTCCACCACGGCCCGTCCAGGCCCATCACTGCCCGTCCCGGCCCACCATGGTCCGTCCCGGCCCACCGCGGCCCACCTCAGCCCACCACTGCCCGTCCCAGCCCACCACTGCCCGTCCCAGCCCACCACAGCCCGTCCCAGCCCGTCCCAGCCCACCACAGGCCTTCCCAGCCCCTCCCAGACCCCCAGAGCCGGCCCAGCCCGTTTCAGCCCGTCCCAGACCGTCTCAGCTCACCACACCCCACCACAGCCCATCCCAGCCCACCACGGCCTGTTCCAGCCCAGCAGTGGCCGTCCCAGTCCACCAGAGCCCGTCCCAACCTACCACAGCTTGTCCCGGCCCACCATAGCCCATCCCGTCCCACCACAGCCCGTCCCGGCCCACCAGAGCCCGTCTCAGCACACCACAGCCCGTCCTGGCTCACCACAGCCCGTCCCGTCCAACCACAGCCCACCACAGCCCGTCCAAGCCCACCACAGCCCGTCCCAGCCCACCACAGCCCGTCCCAGCACACCACAGGCCACTACAGCACACCACAGGCTACCTTAGACCACCACAGCCTGTCCCAGCCCACCACAGCCTGTCCCGTCCCACCACAGCCCACCACAGCCCGTCCCAGCCCGCCACAGCCCGTCCCAGCCCACCACAGCTCACCATAGCCCAATACAGCCCACCACAGCCCGTCCCAGCCCGTCCCAGCCCATCTCAGCTCACCACAACCCACCACAGACCGTCCAAGCCCACCGCAGCCCATTACAGCTTACCACAGCCCGTCCGAGCCCACCAGAGCCCGTTCCAGCCCACCAGAGCCCACCAAAGCCCGTCCCCGCCCAACACAGCCCGTCCCAGCCCGTCCCAGGCCACCACAGCCCTTCCCTGCTCACCACAGCCTGTCCCCGCCCACCACAACTTGTCCCCGCCCACTACAGCCCGGCCCGGCCCACCACGGCCCATCACGGCCAACCAAGGCCGGTCCCGGCCCACCACGGCCCGTCCCAGCCCACCACAGCTTGTCCCAGCCCACCACGTCCGACCACAGCCCACAACGGCCCACCACAACCCACCACGGCTTACCACAACCCACCACAGTTCACCACGGCACACCACGGCACGTCATAGCCCACCACAGCCTGTCCCGTCCCACCACAGCCCACCACAGCCCGTCCCAGCCCACCACAGCCCGTCCCCGCCCACCAAAGCCCATCCCAGCCCATCCCCGTCGACCACAGCCCGTCCCAGTCCACCACAGCCAGTCTCCGCCCACCACAGCTCGTCCCAGCCCGTCCCAACCCGTCCCAGCACACCACAGCCCGTCCCAGCACACCACAGCCCGTCCCCGCACACCACAGCCCGTCCCCGCCCACAACAGCACGTCCCCGCCCACCACAGCCCATCCCAGCACACCACAGCCCGTCCCACCACGGTCCAGTCCACCACAGCCCGTCCCAGCCCACCACAGCCCGTCCCAGCCCGTCCCAGCCCACCACAGCCCGTCCCAGCCCACCACGGCCCATAACAACCCACCATGGCCCGTCCCGGCCCACCACGGCCCGTCCCGGCGTACTACGGCATATCCCAGCCCACCACAGCCTGTCCCAGCCCACCAGAGCCCGTCCCAGCCCACCACGGCCCGTCCCAGCCCATTGCAGCCCGTCCCAGCCCACCGCAGCCCGTCCCAGCCCACCGCAGCCCGTCCCAGTCCACCGCAGCCCGTCCCAGCCGTCCCAGCAAATCCCAGCCCACCATAGCTAGTCTCAGCTCACCACAGCGCGTCCCAGTCCACCACACCCACCACAGCCCGTCCCAGCCCATTCCAGCCCACCACAGCCCACCGCAGCCAGTCCCAGCCCACCACAGCCCACCGCAGCCCGTCCCAGCCCACCACAGCCCGTCCCACCACACCAGAGTCCGTCCCAGCCCACCACGGCCCGTCACAGCTTACCACGGCCCACCACGGCTTGCCACGGCCCATCCCAGCCCACCACAGCCCTTCCCAGCCAACCACGGCCCACCACAGTCCGTCACGGCCCGTCCCAGACCGTCCAAGCCCACCACAGCCCGTCCCAGCCCACCACAGCCCGTCCCAGCCTACCACAGCCCGTCCCAGCCAACCACAGCCCGTCCCAGCCCGTCTCAGCTCACCACAGCCCGTCCCACCCCACCACAACCCACCAGAGGCCGTCCCGGACCACCACAGCCCGTCCCAGCCCACCACAGCGCGTCCCCACCCAACACAGCCCGTCTCAGCCCCTCCCAGCCCGTCTCAGCCCACCACAGCCTGTCCCAGCCTGTCCTAGCTCGTCCAAGCCTGTCCCAGACCCCCAGAGCCCGTCGCAACCCACCACAGCCCGTCACAGCCCGTCCCAGCTCTCCACAACCCACCACAGCCCTTCCCAGCCCGTCCCAGCCCACCACAGCCCGTCCCAGCCCACCACGGCCCACGAAAGCCCACCACAGCCCACCACGGCCCACCACAGCCCGTCCCAGCCCACCACAGCCCTCCAGCGCCCGTCTCAGCTCACCACAGCCTATCCCAGCCCACCAGAGCCCACCAGAGCACACCACGGCCCACCGCAGCCTATCCCAACCCGTCCCAGCCCACCACAGCCCGTCCCAGACCACCACAGCTGACCATGGCTTACCACGGCCCACCACAGCCTGTCCCAGGCCATCCCAGACCACCACAGCCCGTCACAGCCCGTCCCAGCCCACGACATAAAGTACCAGCCCATAGAAGCCCACCATAGCCTGTCCCAGCCCACCACGGTCCGTCCGAGCCCACCCCAGCCCACCAAAGCCCACCACAGCCCATCTCAGCTCACCACAACCTGTACCAGACCACCACAGCCCACCACAGCCGGTTACAGCTTATCACAGCCCATCCCAGCCCACCACAGCCTGTCCCAGCCCGCCACGACCCGTCCCAGCCCGCCACGGCCCGTCCCAGCCCACCACGGCCCGTCCCAGGCCACCACGGCCCGTCCCAGCCCGCCATGGCCCGTCCCAACCCGCCACGGCCCGTCCCAGCCCGCCACAGTTTGTCCCAGCCTACCACAGCCCGTCCCAGATCACCACAGCCCGTCCCAGGCCACCACAGCCCACCACAGTTCATCCCAGCCCACCACAGTTCGTCCCAGCCCGCCACGGCCTGGCCCGGCCCACCACAGCCCGTCCCGGCCCACCACGGCCCGTCCCAGCTCACCACAGCCTGTCCCAGCCCGCCACGGGCTGTCCCAGCCGACCACGGCCCGTCCCAGCTCACCACGGCCCGTCCCAGCCCGTCCCAGCCCACGACAACCCGTCCCAGCCCACGAAAGCCCGTCCCAGCTTACCACATCCCGTCCCAGCTTACCACAGCCCATCACAGCCCACCACGGTCCACCACAGCCCACCACAGCCCACCACAGTTCGTCCCAGTCCTCCACAACCCGTCCCAGCCCGCCACGGCCCGTCCCGGCCCACCACGGCCCGTCTCAGCCCACCACAGCCTGTCCCAGCCAAACACAGCCTGTCCCAGCCAAACACAGCCTTTCCCGGCCCACCACGGCCCGTCCCAGACCGCCACAGTTTGTCCCAGCCTACCACAGCCCGTCCCAGATCACCACAGCCCGTCCCAGCCCACCACAGACCACCACAGTTCATCCCAGCCCACCACAGTTCGTCCCAGCCCGCCACAGCCCGTCCCGGCCCACCACGGCCCGTCCCGGCCCACCACGGCCCGTCCCAGCTCACCACAGCCTGTCCTAGCCCACCACAGCCCACGACAACCCATCCCAGCCCATGAAAGCCCGTCCCAGCTTACCACATCCCGTCCCAGCTTACCACAGCCCATCACAGCCCACCACGGTCCACCACAGCCCGTCCCAGCCCGTCCCAGCCCACCACGGCCCATAACAACCCACCACGGTCCGTCGCGGCCCATCACGGCCCGTCCCAGCTTACAACGGCTCGTCCCAGCCCACCACAGCCTGTCCAAGCCCACCAGAGCCCGTCCCAGCCCACCACAGCCCGTCCCAGCCCACCACGGCCCGTCCCAGCCCGTCCCAGCCCACCACAGCCCGTCCCAACCCACCACAGCCCGCCCCAGCCCACCACAGCCCGCCCCAGCCCACCACAGCCCGTCCCAGCCCATCCCAGCCCACCCGGCCCGTCCCAGCCCACCACGGCACACTACAGCCCGTCCCAGCCCTCCACAGCCCACCACAGCCCACTACAGCCCGTCCCAGCCCACCACAGCCCGTCCCAGCCCACCACAGCCCGTCTCAGCCCGTCCCAGCCTGTCCCAGCTCATCCCAGCCCACCACAGCCCACCACAGTTTGTCCCAGCCCACCACAGGCCACTACAGCATACCACAGGCCACTACAACACACCCCAGCCCGTCACAGCTCGTCCCAGCTCGTCACAGCACGTCCCAGGCCGCCACAGCCCACCCCAGCATGTCCCAGGCCCCCACAGCCCACGACAGCCCTTCCCAGCCCACGACAGCCCAGCCCAGCCCACCACAGCCCGTCCCAGCCAACCACAGCCCACTACAGAACACCACAGACCACTACAGAGCACCACAGCCTACCGCAATCCACCACAGCCCGTCCCAGCTCGTCCAAGCCTGTCCCAGACCCCCAGAGCCCGTCGCAGCCCACCACAGCCCGTCCCAGCTCTCCACAACCCACCGCAGCCCGTCCCAGCCCACCACAGCCCGTCCCAGCCCACCACGGCCCACAAAATCCCACCACAGCCCACCACAGCCCGTCCCAGCCCACCACAAGCCGTCCTAGCCCACCACAGACCTCCAGAGCCCGTCTCAGCTCACCAGAGCCTATGCCAGCCCACCACGGCCCACCACAGCACACCACGGCCCACCGCAGCCTATCCCAACCCGTCCCAGCCCACCACGGCCCGTCCCAGCCCATCAGGGCCCGTCCCAGCCCACCACGGCCCGTCCCAGCCCACGACAGCCCGTCCCAGCCCACCACAGCCCACAAGAGCTTGTCACAGACCACCACAGCCCGTCCCAGCCCACCACAGCCCGTCCCAGCCCACCACAGCCCGTCCCAGCCCACCACAGCGCACCACAGCCCGTCCCAGCCCACCACAGCCCGTACCAGCCCACCACAGCCCGTCCCAGCCCACCACAGCCCGTGCCATCCCACCACGGCCCGTCCCAGCTTGTCGCAGCCCACCAAAGCGCGTCCCAGCCCACCACAGCCAACCACAGCCAGTCCCAGCCCGTCCCAGCCCACCACAGCCCGTCCTAGCCTTCCCAGCCCACCACGGCCCGTCCCAGCCCGCCACGGCCCGTCCCAGCCCACCACGGCCCGTCCCAGGCCACCACGGCCCGTCCCAGCCCGCCATGGCCCGTCCCAACCCGCCACGGCCCGTCCCAGCCCGCCACAGTTTGTCCCAGCCTACCACAGCCCGTCCCAGATCACCACAGCCCGTCCCAGCCCACCACAGCCCACCACAGTTCATCCCAGCCCACCACAGTTCGTCCCAGCCCGCCACGGCCTGGCCCGGCCCACCACAGCCCGTCCCGGCCCACCACGGCCCGTCCCAGCTCACCACAGCCTGTCCCAGCCCGCCACGGGCTGTCCCAGCCGACCACGGCCCGTCCCAGCTCACCACGGCCCGTCCCAGCCCGTCCCAGCCCACGACAACCCGTCCCAGCCCACGAAAGCCCGTCCCAGCTTACCACATCCCGTCCCAGCTTACCACAGCCCATCACAGCCCACCACGGTCCACCACAGCCCACCACAGACCACCACAGTTCGTCCCAGTCCTCCACAACCCGTCCCAGCCCGCCACGGCCCGTCCCGGCCCACCACGGCCCGTCCCAGCCCACCACAGCCTGTCCCAGCCAAACACAGCCTGTCCCAGCCAAACACAGCCTTTCCCGGCCCACCACGGCCCGTCCCAGACCGCCACAGTTTGTCCCAGCCTACCACAGCCCGTCCCAGATCACCACAGCCCGTCCCAGCCCACCACAGACCACCACAGTTCATCCCAGCCCACCACAGTTCGTCCCAGCCCGCCACAGCCCGTCCCGGCCCACCACGGCCCGTCCCGGCCCACCACGGCCCGTCCCAGCTCACCACAGCCTGTCCTAGCCCACCACAGCCCACGACAACCCATCCCAGCCCATGAAAGCCCGTCCCAGCTTACCACATCCCGTCCCAGCTTACCACAGCCCATCACAGCCCACCACGGTCCACCACAGCCCGTCCCAGCCCGTCCCAGCCCACCACGGCCCATAACAACCCACCACGGTCCGTCGCGGCCCATCACGGCCCGTCCCAGCTTACAACGGCTCGTCCCAGCCCACCACAGCCTGTCCAAGCCCACCAGAGCCCGTCCCAGCCCACCACAGCCCGTCCCAGCCCACCACGGCCCGTCCCAGCCCGTCCCAGCCCACCACAGCCCGTCCCAACCCACCACAGCCCGCCCCAGCCCACCACAGCCCGCCCCAGCCCACCACAGCCCGTCCCAGCCCATCCCAGCCCACCCGGCCCGTCCCAGCCCACCACGGCACACTACAGCCCGTCCCAGCCCTCCACAGCCCACCACAGCCCACTACAGCCCGTCCCAGCCCACCACAGCCCGTCCCAGCCCACCACAGCCCGTCTCAGCCCGTCCCAGCCTGTCCCAGCTCATCCCAGCCCACCACAGCCCACCACAGTTTGTCCCAGCCCACCACAGCCCGTCCCAGCCCACCACAGGCCACTACAGCATACCACAGGCCACTACAACACACCCCAGCCCGTCACAGCTCGTCCCAGCTCGTCACAGCACGTCCCAGGCCGCCATAGCCCACCCCAGCATGTCCCAGGCCCCCACAGCCCACGACAGCCCTTCCCAGCCCACGACAGCCCAGCCCAGCCCACCACAGCCCGTCCCAGCCAACCACAGACCACTACAGAACACCACAGACCACTACAGAGCACCACAGCCTACCGCAATCCACCACAGCCCGTCCCAGCTCGTCCCAGCCCATCCCCGCCCACCACAGCCCGTCCCCGCCCACCACAGCCCGTCCCAGCTCGTCCCAGCCCGTCCCAGGCCTTCCCAGCCCACCACAGCCCGTCCCGGACCACGACAGCCCGTCCCGGACCTACCACAACCCGTCCCCGACCACCACAGCAGGTCCAA
The DNA here is from genome assembly GCF_023638135.1 of Falco biarmicus. NCBI lineage: Eukaryota > Metazoa > Chordata > Aves > Falconiformes > Falconidae > Falco > Falco biarmicus. Next base: position 168,442 of record NW_026611704.1, read on the forward strand.
GCCCACCACAGCCTGTGCCAGCCCACCACAAACCGTCCCAGCTCTCCACAGCTCTCCATAGCCCGTCCCAATCCTCCACAGCCTGTCCCAGCCTAACACAGCCCGTCCCAGCCCAACACAGCTTATCCCAGCCCACCACAGCCCGTCCCAGCCCACCACAGCCCGTCCCAGCCCACCACAGCCCCCACCCAGCCCATCACAGGCCACTACAGCACACCACAGCCTAGCGCAGACCACCACAGCCCGTCCCACCCCGTCACAGCTCGTCCCAGCCCGACACAGCCCACCACAGCCCGTCTCAGCTCACCACAGCCTGTCCCAGCCCACCACGGCCCACCACAGCCCGTCCCAGCTAAACACAGTCCGTCCCAGCCCGTCCCAGCCCACCACACTCACCACAACTGGTCCCAGACCGTTCCAGCACAGCACAGCCCATCCAAGCCCACCACAGCCCGTCCCAGCCCACCATAGCTGTTCTAGCCCGTCCCAGCCCACCACAGCCCTTCCCAGCCCCCCACTGCCCCCCACAGCCCCTCCCAGCCCTACACAGGCCGTCCCAGCCCACCACAGTGCGTCCAAGTCCGTCCCAGCCCACCAGAGCCCGTCCCAGCCCTCCACAGCCCACCAGAGCCTGTCCCGGCCCACCCCGGCACATCACAGCCCGTCTCAGCTCATCACAGCTCGTCCCAGCCCACCACAGCCCGTCCCAGCCCACCACAGCCCGTCCCAGCCCACCACAACCAACCACAGCCCGTCCCCATCCCACCACAGCCTGTCCCATCCCACCACAGCCCGTTCCAGCCCACCGCAGCCTGTCCCAGCCCACCATGGCACACCACAGCCCACCACAGCCCGTCCCAGACCACCACCCCCCGACCACGGCTTACCACGGCCCAGCACAGCCTGTCCCAGGCCATCCCAGACAACCACAGCCCGTCACAGCCCGTCCCAGCCCACGACATAAAGTACCAGCCCATAGAAGCCCACCACAGCCCGTCCCAGCCCACCACGGCCCGTCCGAGCCCACCCCAGCCCACCAAAGCCCACCACAGCCCATCTCAGCTCACCACAACCCGTACCAGACCACCACAGCCCACCACAGCCGGTTACAGCTTATCACAGCACATCCCAGCCCACCACAGCCCGTCCCAGCCCAACACAGCCTGTCCCAGCCCGCCACAACCCGTCCCAGCCCGCCACAGCCCGTCCCAGCCCGCCACGGCCCGTCCCAGCCCGCCACAGCCCGTCCCAGCCCGCCACGGCCCGTCCCAGCCCGCCACAGTTTGTCCCAGCCTACCACAGCCCGTCCCGGATCACCACAGCTCGTCCCAGCCCACCACAGACCACCACAGTTCATCCCAGCCCACCACAGTTTGTCCCAGCCCGCCACGGCCCATCCCGGCCCACCACGGCCCGTCCCGGCCCACCACGGCCCGTCCCAGCTCACCACAGCCTGTCCCAGCCAAACACAGCCTGTCCCAGCCCACCACAGCCCGTCCCAGCTCACCACGGCCCGTCCCAGACCGTCCCAGCCCACGACAACCCATACCCAGCCCACGAAAGCCCGTCCCAGCTTACCACATCCCATCCCAGCTTACCACAGCCCATCACAGCCCACCACGGTCAACCACAGCCCACCACAGCCCGTCCCAGCCCCACCACGGCCCACAACAACCCACCACGGCCCGTCGCGGCCCACCACGGCCCGTCCCAGCCTACTACGGCTCGTCCCAGCCCACCACAGCCTGTCCAAGCCCACCAGAGCCCGTCCCAGCCCACCACGGCCCGTCCCCAGCCCGTCCCAGCCCACCACAGCCCGTCCCAACCCACCACAGCCCGTCCCAGCACACCACAGCCTGTCCCAGCCCGTCCCAGCCCGTCGCAGCCCACCACAGCCCGCCCCAGCCCACCACAGCCCGTCCCAGCCCACCACAGCCCACCACAGCCCGTCCAGCCTGTCCCAGCTCATCCCAGCCCACCACAGCCCACCACAGTTTGTCCCAGCCCCACCACACAGCCCGTCCCAGCCCACCACAGGCCACTACAGCACACCACAGGCCACTACAACACACCACAGACCGTCACAGCTCGTCACAGCACGTCCCAGCCCGTCCCAGCCCACCCACAGCCCACCACAGCCCGTCCCAGCCTGTCCCAGCTCATCCCAGCCCACCACAGCCCACCACAGTTTGTCCCAGCCCACCCACAGCCCGTCCCCAGCCCACCACAGGCCCACTACAGCACACCACAGGCCCACTACAACACACCACAGACCGTCACAGCTCGTCACAGCTCGTCACAGCACGTCCCAGCCCGTCCCAGCCCACCACAGCATGTCCCCAGGCTGCCAAAGCCCACGACAGCCCCTTCCCAGCCCACGACAGCCCATCCCAGCCCACCACAGCCCACCACAGCCCGTCCCCAGGCCCACCACAGCCCGTGCCAGCTCACCACAGCCCGTCCCAGCCCTCCACAGACCACTACAGAACACCACAGCCTACCGCAGCCCACCACAGCCCGTCCCAGCTCGTCCCAGCCCGTCCCTGCCCACCACAGCCCGTCCCCGCCCACCACAGCCCGTCCCCGCCCACCACAGCCCGTCCCCGCCCACCACAGCCCGTCCCAGCTCGTCCCAGCCCGTCCCAGGCCTTCCCAACCCACCACAGCCCCGTCCCGGACCACGACAGCCCGTCCCGGACCTACCACAATCCGTCCCCGACCACCACAGCAGGTCCAAGCCCACCACAGACCGTCCCAGCTCTCCACAGCTCTCCATAGCCCGTCCCAATCCTCCACAGCCCATCCCAGCCTAACACAGCCCGTCCCAGCCCAACACAGCTTATCCCAGCCCTCCACGGCCCGTCCCAGCCCACCACAGCCCGTCCCAGCCCACCACAGCCCGTCCCAGCCCACCACAGCCCGTCCCAGCCCACCACAGCAAGTCCCAGCTCACCACAGCCCCACCCAGCCCATCACAGGCCACTACAGCACACCACAGCCTAGCGCAGACCACCACAGCCCGTCCCACCGCGTCACAGCTCGTCCCAGCCCGACACAGCCCACCACAGCCCGTCTCAGCTCACCACAGCCTGTCCCAGCCCACCACGGCCCACCACAGCCCGTCCCAGCTAAACACAGTCCGTCCCAGCCCGTCCCAGCCCACCACACTCACCACAACTCGTCCCAGACTGTTCCAGCACAGCACAGCCCATCCAAGCCCACCACAGCCCGTCCCAGCCCACCATAGCCGTTCTAGCCCATCCCAGCCCACCACAGCCCTTCCCAGCCCCCCACTGCCCACCACAGCCCCTCCCAGCCCTACACAGGCCGTCCCAGCCCACCACAGTGCGTCCAAGTCCGTCCCAGCCCACCAGAGCCTGTCCCGGCCCACCCCGGCCCATCACAGCCCGTCTCAGCTCATCACAGCTCGTCCCAGCCCACCACAGCCTGTCCCAGCCCACCACAGCCCGTCCCAGCCCACCACAACCAACCACAGCCCGTCCCCATCCCACCACAGCCTGTCCCAGCCCACCACAGCCCTTTCCAGCCCACCGCAGCCTGTCCCAGCCCACCATGGCACACCACAGCCCACCACAGCCCGTCCCAGCCCACCACAGCCCACCATGGCTTACCACGGCCCACCACAGCCTGTCCCAGCCAATCCCAGACCACCACAGCCCGTCACAGCCCGTCCAAGCCCACGACATAAAGTACCAGCCCATAGAAGCCCACCACAGCCCGTCCCAGCCCACCACGGCCCGTCCGAGCCCACCCCAGCCCACCAAAGCCCACCACAGCCCATCTCAGCTCACCACAACCCGTACCAGACCACCACAGCCCACCACAGACGGTTACAGCTTATCACAGCCCATCCCAGCCCACCACAGCCCGTCCCGGACCTACCAGAACCCGTCCCTGACCACCACAGCAGGTCCAAGCCCACCACAGCCCGTCCCAGCCCACCACAGCCTGTCCCAACCCACCACAGCCCATTCCAGCCCTTCCCAACCCACCACAGCCGGTTTGAGACCACCAGAGCCCGTCCCCGCCCACCACAGCCCGTCCCCGCCCACCACAGCCCGTCCCAGCTCGTCCCAGCCCGTCCCAGGCCTTCCCAGCCCACCACAGCCCGTCCCGGACCACGGCAGCCCATCCCGGACCTACCACAACCCGTCCCCGACCACCACAGCAGGTCCAAGCCCACCACAGCCTGTGCCAGCCCACCACACACCGTGCCAGCCCACCATAGCCCATGCCAACCCACCACAGCCCATTCCAGCCCTTCCCAGCCCACCACAGCCCGGTCCATACCAGCAGAGCCCGTCCCAGCCCACCACGGCCCGTCCCAGCCCACCACAGCCCACCACAGTTCGTCCCAGCCCGCCACAACCCGTCCCAGCCCACCACGGCCCGTCCCGGCCCACCACGGCCCGTCCCGGCCCACCACGGCCCGTCCCAGGCCACCACGGCACGTCCCAGGCCACCACAGACCACCACAGTTCGTCCCAGCCACAACCAGTCCCAGCCCGCCACAACCCGTCCCAGCTCGCCACAGCCCGTCCCGGCCCACCACGGCCCGTCCCAGCCCACCACGGCCTGTCCCGGCCCACCGCGGCCCGTCCCGGCCCACCACAGCTCGTTACAGACCACCACAGACCGTCGCAGCTCACCACAGAAAGTCCCAGCCCGTCACAGAACACCACAACCCGTCACCGCCCACCACAGCCCTTCCAAGGCGTCCCAGCCCGTCCCAGCCCACCACAACCAACCACAGCCCGTCCCCGTCCCACCACAGCCCGTCCCAGCCCACCACAGCCCTTTCCAGCCCACCGCAGCCTGTCCCAGCCCACCATGGCACACCACAGCCCACCACAGCCCGTCCCAGCCCACCACAGCCGACCATGGCTTACCACGGCCCACCACAGCCTGTCCCAGGCCATCCCAGACCACCACAGCCCGTCCCAGCCCACCACAGGCCACCACAGCCCGTCCCAGCTCACCACAGCCCGTCCCAGCCCAACAGAGCCCGTCCCGGCCCACCAAAGCTTGTCCCAGCTCATACCAGCCGACCACAGCCCGTCACAGCCCGTCCCAGCCCACCACATAAAGTACCAGCCCATAGAAGCCCACCACAGCCCGTCACAGCCCACCACAGACCGTCCCGGACCTACCAGAACCCGTCCCTGACCACCACAGCAGGTCTAAGCCCACCACAGCCCGTCCCAGCCCACCACAGCCTGTCCCAACCCACCACAGCCCACCACAGCCCTTCCCAACCCACCACAGCCGGTTTGAGACCACCAGAGCCCGTCCCAGCCCACCACAGCCCGTCCCCGCCCACCACAGCCCGTCCCAGCCCGTCCCAGGCCTTCCCAGCCCACCACAGCCCGTCCCGGAATACGACAGCCCGTCCCGGACCTACCACAACCCGTCCCCGACCACCACAGCAGGTCCAAGCCCACCACAGCCTGTCCCAGCCCACCACAGACCGTCCCCGCCCACCACAGCCCATCCCAACCCACCACAGCCCATTCCAGCCCTTCCCAGCCCACCACAGCCCGGTCCATACCACCAGAGCCCGTCCCAGCCCACCACGGCCCGTCCCAGCCCACCACAGACCACCACAGTTCGTCCCAGCCCGCCACAACCCGTCCCAGCCCACCACGGCCCGTCCCGGCACACCACGGCCCATCCCGGCCCACCACGGCCCGTCCCAGCACACCACAGCCTGTCCCAGCCCACCACAGACCACCACAGTTCGTCCCAGCCCGCCACAACCAGTCCCAGCCCGCCACAACCCGTCCCAGCTCGCCACAGCCCGTCCTAGCCCAGCACGGCCTGGCCCGGCCCGCCACGGCCCGTCCCGGCGCACCACGGCCCGTCCCGGCCCACCACGGCCCGTCCCGGCCTACCACAGCCCGTTCCAGACCACCACAGACCGTCGCAGCTCACCACAGAAAGTCCCAGCCCGTCACAGAACACCACAACCCGTCACCGCCCACCACAGCCCTTCCAAGGCGTCCCAGCCCGTCCCAGCCCACCACAACCAACCACAGCCCGTCCCCGTCCCACCACAGCCTGTCCCAGCCCACCACAGCCCTTTCCAGCCCACCGCAGCCTGTCCCAGCCCACCATGGCACACCACAGCCCACCACAGCCCGTCCCAGCCCACCACAGGCCGACCATGGCTTACCACGGCCCACCACAGCCTGTCCCAGCCCATCCCAGACCACCACAGCCCGTCCCAGCCCACCACAGGCCACCACAGCCCGTCCCAGCTCACTACAGCCCGTCCCAGCTCACCACAGCCCGTCCCGGCCCACCACAGCTTGTCCCACCTCATACCAGCCGACCACAGCCCGTCACAGCCCGTCCCAGCTCACCACATAAAGTAACAGCCCATAGAAGCCCACCACAGCCCGTCCCAGCCCACCAGAGCCCGTCCCAGCCCACCACAGCATGTCCCAGGTCCCCACAGCCCACGACAGCCCGTCCCAGCCCACGACAGCCCGTCCCAGCCCACGACAGGCCCGTCCCAGCCCATCACAGACCACTACAGCACAGCACAGCCTACCACAGCCCGTCCCAGCCCGGCACAGCTCGTCCCAGCCCGTCCCAGCCCACCACAGCCCTTCCCAGCCCCCCACAGCCCACCACAGCCCCTCCCAGCCCTACACAGGCCGTCCCAGCCCGTCCCAGCCCACCACAGTGCGTCCAAGTCCGTCCCAGCCCACCAGAGCCCGTCCCAGCCCTCCACAGCCCACCAGAGCCTGTCCCGGCCCACCCCGGCACATCACAGCCCGTCTCAGCTCATCACAGCTCGTCCCAGCCCACCACAGCCCGTCCCAGCCCACCACAACCAACCACAGCCCGTCCCCATCCCACCACAGCCTGTCCCAGCCCACCACAGCCCGTTCCAGCCCACCCCAGCCTGTCCCAGCCCACCGCAGCCTGTCCCAGCCCACCATGGCACACCACAGCCCACCACAGCCCGTCCCAGACCACCACCCCCGACCACGGCTTACCACGGCCCACCACAGCCTGTCCCAGGCCATCCCAGACAACCACAGCCCGTCACAGCCCGTCCCAGCCCACCACATAAAGTACCAGCCCATAGAAGCCCACCACAGCCCGTCCCAGCCCACCACGGCCCGTCCGAGCCCACCCCAGCCCACCAAAGCCCACCACAGCCCATCTCAGCTCACCACAACCCGTACCAGACCACCACAGCCCACCACAGCCGGTTACAGCTTATCACAGCCCATCCCAGCCCACCACAGCCCGTCCCAGCCCAACACAGCCTGTCCCAGCCCGCCACAACCCGTCCCAGCCCGCCACGGCCCGTCCCAGCCCGCCACGGCCCGTCCCAGCCCGCCACAGTTTGTCCCAGCCTACCACAGCCCGTCCCGGATCACCACAGCTCGTCCCAGCCCACCACAGACCACCACAGTTCATCCCAGCCCACCACAGTTTGTCCCAGCCCGCCACGGCCCATCCCGGCCCACCACGGCCCGTCCCGGCCCACCACGGCCCGTCCCAGCTCACCACAGCCTGTCCCAGCCAAACACAGCCTGTCCCAGCCCACCACAGCCCGTCCCAGCTCACCACGGCCCGTCCCAGACCGTCCCAGCCCACGACAACCCATCCCAGCCCACGAAAGCCCGTCCCAGCTTACCACATCCCATCCCAGCTTACCACAGCCCATCACAGCCCACCACGGTCAACCACAGCCCACCACAGCCCGTCCCAGCCCACCACGGCCCACAACAACCCACCACGGCCCGTCGCGGCCCACCACGGCCCGTCCCAGCCTACTACGGCTCGTCCCAGCCCACCACAGCCTGTCCAAGCCCACCAGAGCCCGTCCCAGCCCACCACGGCCCGTCCCAGCCCGTCCCAGCCCACCACAGCCCGTCCCAACCCACCACAGCCCGTCCCAGCACACCACAGCCCGTCGCAGCCCGTCCCAGCCCGTCGCAGCCCACCACAGCCCGCCCCAGCCCACCACAGCCCGTCCCAGCCCACCACAGCCCACCACAGCCCGTCCCAGCCTGTCCCAGCTCATCCCAGCCCACCACAGCCCACCACAGTTTGTCCCAGCCCACCACAGCCCGTCCCAGCCCACCACAGGCCACTACAGCACACCACAGGCCACTACAACACACCACAGACCGTCACAGCTCGTCACAGCTCGTCACAGCACGTCCCAGCCCGTCCCAGCCCACCACAGCATGTCCCAGGCTGCCAAAGCCCACGACAGCCCTTCCCAGCCCACGACAGCCCATCCCAGCCCACCACAGCCCACCACAGCCCGTCCCAGCCCACCACAGCCCGTGCCAGCCCACCACAGCCCGTCCCAGCCCTCCACAGACCACTACAGAACACCACAGCCTACCGCAGCCCACCACAGCCCGTCCCAGCTCGTCCCAGCCCGTCCCTGCCCACCACAGCCCGTCCCCGCCCACCACAGCCCGTCCCCGCCCACCACAGCCCGTCCCCGCCCACCACAGCCCGTCCCAGCTCGTCCCAGCCCGTCCCAGGCCTTCCCCAACCCACCACAGCCCGTCCCGGACCACGACAGCCCGTCCCGGACCTACCACAATCCGTCCCCGACCACCACAGCAGGTCCAAGCCCACCACAGCCTGTGCCAGCCCACCACAGACCGTCCCAGCTCTCCACAGCTCTCCATAGCCCGTCCCAATCCTCCACAGCCCATCCCAGCCTAACACAGCCCGTCCCAGCCCAACACAGCTTATCCCAGCCCACCACGGCCCGTCCCAGCCCACCACAGCCCCACCCAGCCCACCACAGCCCCACCCAGCCCACCACAGCCCGTCCCAGCCCACCACAGCAAGTCCCAGCTCACCACAGCCCCACCCAGCCCATCACAGGCCACTACAGCACACCACAGCCTAGCGCAGACCACCACAGCCCGTCCCACCGCGTCACAGCTCGTCCCAGCCCGACACAGCCCACCACAGCCCGTCTCAGCTCACCACAGCTTGTCCCAGCCCACCACGGCCCACCACAGCCCGTCCCAGCTAAACACAGTCCGTCCCAGCCCGTCCCAGCCCACCACACTCACCACAACTCGTCCCAGACCGTTCCAGCACAGCACAGCCCATCCAAGCCCACCACAGCCCGTCCCAGCCCACCATAGCCGTTCTAGCCCATCCCAGCCCACCACAGCCCTTCCCAGCCCCCCACTGCCCACCACAGCCCCTCCCAGCCCTACACAGGCCGTCCCAGCCCACCACAGACCGTCCAAGTCCGTCCCAGCCCACCAGAGCCCGTCCCAGCCCTCCACAGCCCACCAGAGCCTGTCCCGGCCCACCCCGGCCCATCACAGCCCGTCTCAGCTCATCACAGCTCGTCCCAGCCCACCACAGCCTGTCCCAGCCCACCACAGCCCGTCCCAGCCCACCACAACCAACCACAGCCCGTCCCCATCCCACCACAGCCTGTCCCAGCCCACCACAGCCCTTTCCAGCCCACCGCAGCCTGTCCCAGCCCACCATGGCACACCACAGCCCACCACAGCCCGTCCCAGCCCACCACAGCCCACCATGGCTTACCACGGCCCACCACAGCCTGTCCCAGCCAATCCCAGACTACCACAGCCCGTCACAGCCCGTCCCAGCCCACCACATAAAGTACCAGCCCATAGAAGCCCACCACAGCCCGTCCCAGCCCACCACGGCTTGTCCCAGCCCACCCCAGCCCACCAAAGCCCACCACAGCCCATCTCAGCTCACCACAACCCGTACCAGACCACCACAGCCCACCACAGCCGGTTACAGCTTATCACAGCCCATCCCAGCCCACCACAGCCCGTCCCGGACCTACCAGAACCCGTCCCTGACCACCACAGCAGGTCCAAGCCCACCACAGCCCGTCCCAGCCCACCACAGCCTGTCCCAACCCACCACAGCCCATTCCAGCCCTTCCCAACCCACCACAGCCGGTTTGAGACCACCAGAGCCCGTCCCCGCCCACCACAGCCCGTCCCCCGCCCACCACAGCCCGTCCCAGCTCGTCCCAGGCCTTCCCAGCCCACCACAGCCCGTCCCGGACCACGACAGCCCATCCCGGACCTACCACAACCCGTCCCCGACCACCACAGCAGGTCCAAGCCCACCACAGCCTGTGCCAGCCCACCACACACCGTGCCAGCCCACCATAGCCCATGCCAACCCACCACAGCCCATTCCAGCCCTTCCCAGCCCACCACAGCCCGGTCCATACCACCAGAGCCCGTCCCAGCCCACCACAGCCCACCACAGTTCGTCCCAGCCCGCCACAACCCGTCCCAGCCCACCACGGCCCGTCCCGGCCCACCACGGCCCGTCCCGGCCCACCACGGCCCGTCCCAGGCCACCACGGCACGTCCCAGGCCACCACAGACCACCACAGTTCGTCCCAGTCCGCCACAACCAGTCCCAGCCCACCACAACCCGTCCCAGCTCGCCACAGCCCGTCCCGGCCCACCACGGCCCGTCCCAGCCCACCACGGCCCGTCCCGGCCCACCGCGGCCCGTCCCGGCCCACCGCGGCCCGTCCCGGCCCACCACAGCTCGTTACAGACCACCACAGACCGTCGCAGCTCACCACAGAAAGTCCCAGCCCGTCACAGAACACCACAACCCGTCACCGCCCACCACAGCCCTTCCAAGGCGTCCCAGCCCGTCCCAGCCCACCACAACCAACCACAGCCCGTCCCCGTCCCACCACAGCCCGTCCCAGCCCACCACAGGCCACCACAGCCCGTCCCAGCTCACCACAGCCCGTCCCAGCCCAACAGAGCCCGTCCCGGCCCACCAAAGCTTGTCCCAGCTCATACCAGCCGACCACAGCCCGTCACAGCCCGTCCCAGCCCACCACAGACCGTCCCAGCCCACCACAGCCCGTCCCGGACCTACCAGAACCCGTCCCTGACCACCACAGCAGGTCTAAGCCCACCACAGCCCGTCCCAGCCCACCACAGCCTGTCCCAACCCACCACAGCCCACCACAGCCCTTCCCAACCCACCACAGCCCGTCCCAGCCCGTCCCAGGCCTTCCCAGCCCACCACAGCCCGTCCCCACCCACCACAGCCCGTCCCAGCCCGTCCCAGGCCTTCCCAGCCAACCACAGCCCGTCCCGGAATACGACAGCCCGTCCCGGACCTACCACAACCCATCCCCAACCACCACAGCAGGTCCAAGCCCACCACAGCCTGTCCCAGCCCACCACAGACCGTCCCCGCCCACCACAGCCCATCCCAACCCACCACAGCCCATTCCAGGCCGTCCCAGCCCACCACAGCCCGTCCCAGCCCACCAGAGCCCGTCCCAGCCCACCAGAGCCCGTCCTAGCCCACCACAGCCCGTCTCAAGCTCACCAGAACCCACCACAGCCCACCACAGCCTGTCGCAGACCACCACGGCCCATCCCAGCCCACCACGGCCCACCACAGCCCACCACAGTTCACCACGGGCCATCTCAGACCACCATGACCTGTCCCAGCCCACCACGGCCCACCACAGCCCATCCCTTCCCATACCGGCTCAAAACAGCCCACCACGGCCCATACCAGCCCACCACGGCCCACCACAGCCCACCACAGTTCACCACGGGCCATCTCAGACCACCATGACCTGTCCCAGCCCACCACGGCCCACCACAGCCCATCCCTTCCCATACCGGCTCAAAACGGCCCACCACGGCCCACCACAGCCCACCACGGTTCACCACGGCCCGTCCCAGCCCACCACGCCCCACCACAGACCATCCCAGTCCACCACACACCGTCCCAGCATGTCCCAGCCTGTCCCAACCCACCACAGCCTGTTCCAGACCACCACAGCCCGTCCCAGCCCACCACAGCCCGTCCCAGCACACCACAGCCCGTCCCTAGCCCACCACAGCCCGTCCCAGCCCACCACAGCCCGTCCCCGCCCACCACAGCCCGTCCCCCGCCCACCACAGCCCACCACAGACCAGCATAGCCCGTCTCAGCCCGTCGCAGCCTGCCGCAGCCCGTCCCAGCCCACCACAGCCCGTCCCAGCCCACCACAGACCATTCCAGACCACCACATCCCGTCCCAGCCCACCACAGCCCGTCCCCGCCCACCACGGCCCGTCCCCGCCCACCACGGCCCGTCCCAGCTCGTTCCAGACAACCAGAACTCGTCTCAGCCCGCCCCAGCCCACCACAGCCCGTCTCAAGCTCAGCAGAAACCACCACAGCCCACCATGGCCCGTCCCAGACCACCACAGCCCACCACAGCCCGTCCCAGCACACCACAGCCCGTCCGAGCACACCACAGCACGTCCCAGCCCGTCCCAGCCCACCACAGCCCGTCCCAGCCCGTCCCAGCCCGTCCCCGCCCATCCCAGCCCGTCCCAGCCCACCACAGCCCGTCCCAGCCCACCACAGCCTGTGCCAGCCCACCACAGCCCGTGCCAGCCCACCACAGCCCGTGCCAGCCCATCCCAGCCCACCACAGCCCGTCCCAGCCCGTTCCAGACCACCAGAGCCCATCCCAGCCCGTCCCAGCCCACCACAGCCCGTCTCAAGCTCACCAGAACCCACCACAGCCCACCACAGCCTGTCCCAGACCACCACGGCCCACCACAGCCCACCATGGCCCGTCCCAGCCCACCACGGCCGACCACAGCGAACCACGGCCCACCAAAGCTCACCACAGCCCGTCCCAGCACACCACAGCCCGTCCCAGCCCACCACAGCCCGTCCCCGCCCGTCCCTGTCGACCACAGCCCGTCCCAGTCCACCACAGCCCATCCCAGCTTGCCACAGCCCATCCCAGCCCGTCACAGCCCACCACAGCCCGTCCCCGCCCACCACAGCCCGTCCCAGCCCACCACAGCCCGTCCCAGCCCACCACAGCCCGTCCCAGCCCACCACAGCCCACCAGAGCCCGTCCCAGCCCACCAGAGCCCATTGCAGCCCATCACAGCTCGTTCCAGACCACCAGAGCCCGTCCCAGCCCGTCCCAGCCCACCACAGCCCATCTCAAGCTCACAAGAACCCACCAAAGCCCACCACAGCCTGTCCCAGCCCACCACGGCCCACCACAGCCCACCACGGCCTGTCCCAGCCCACCACGGCCCACCACAGCCCACCACGGCCCACCACAGCCCACCACAGTTCACCACGGGCCGTCTCAGCCCACCATGACCTGTCCCAGCCCACCACGGCCCAACATAGACCATCCCTTCCCATACCGGCCCACCACAGCCCACCACAGTTCACCACGGCCTGTCCCAGCCAACCACGCCCCACCACAGCCCGTTCCAGCTCACCACAGCCCGTTCCAGCCCACCACAGCCCGTTCCAGCCCACCACAGCCCGTTCCAGCCCACCACAGCCCGTTCCAGCCCACCACAGCCCGTCCCAGTCCATCCCAGCACGTCCCAGCCCACCACGGCCAACCACAGCCCGTCCCAGCCCGTCCGAGCACACCACAGCCTGTCCCAGACCACCAGAGCTCGTCCTAGCCTGTCCCAGCCCACCATAGCCCGTCTCAAGCTCACCAGAACCCACCACAGCCCACCATAGCCCGTACCAGACCACCACGGCCCACCACAGATAACCACGGCCCGTCCCAGCCCACCACGGCCCACCACAGCGAACCACGGCCCACCACAGCCCGTCCCAGCCCACCACGGACCGTCCCAGCCGTCCCAGCAAATCCCAGCCCACCACAGCCCATCTCAGCTCACTACAGCGCGTCCCAGTCCACCACACCCACCACAGCCCGTCCCAGCCCATTCCAGCCCACCACAGCCTGTCACAGCTCACCACAACCCACCACAGCCAACCGCAGCCGGTCCCAGCCCACCACAGCCCACCGCAGCCCGTCCCAGCCCACCACAGCCCACCGCAGCCCGTCCCAGCCCACCACAGCCCACCGCAGCCCGTCCCACCACACCAGAGTCCATCCCAGCCCACAACGGCCCGTCACAGCTTACCACGGCCCACCACGGCTTTCCACGGCCCATCCCAGCCCACCACGGCCCTTCCCAGCCTGCCACGGCCCGTCCCAGCCCACCACGGCCCGTCCCAGCCCGCCACGGCCCGTCCCAGACCACCATGTCCCGTCCCAGCTCGCCACAGCCCGTCCCAGCCCGCCACAGACCACCACAGTTCGTCCCGGCCCACCACGGCCCGTCCCGGCCCACCACGGCCCGTCCCGGCCCACCACGGCCCATAACAACCCACCACGGCCCGTCCCGGCCTACTACGGCTCGTCCCAGCCCACCACGGCCCGTCCCAGCCCGCCACGGCCCGTCCCAGCCCGCCACGGCCCGTCCCAGCCCGTCCCAGCCCACCACAGCCCACCAAAGCCAGTCCCAGCCCGTCCCAACCGGCCCCAGCCCACCACGGCCCGTCCCAGCCCACCACGACCCGTCCCAGCCCAACACAGCCCACCACAGCCGGTTACAGCTTATCACAGCCCGTCCCAGCCCAACACAGCCCACCACAGCCGGTTACAGCTTATCACAGCCCGTCCCAGCCCAACACAGGCCGTCTCTGCTCACCACCAGAGCCCGTCCCAGCCCACCACGGCCCGTCCCAGCCCACCATGGCCCGTCCCAGCCCACAACGGCTCTCCACAGCTCACCACGGCCCGTCCCCGCCCACCACAGCCTGTCCCCGCCCACCACAGCCCGTCCCCGCCCACCACAGGCCACTACAGCACACCACAGCCTACCGCAGACCACCACAGCCCGTCCCACCCCGTCACAGCTCATACCAGCCCGACACAGCCCACCACAGCCCGTCTCAGCTCACCACAGCCTGTCCCAGCCCACCACGGCCCACCACAGCCCGTCCCAGCCAAACACAGTCTGTCCCAGCCCGTCCCAGCCCACCACACTCACCACAACTCGTCCCAGACCGTTCCAGCACGGCACAGCCCATTCCAGCCCACCGCATCCCGTCCCAGCCCACCACAGCCCACCGCAGCCGGTCCCAGCCCACCACAGCCCACCGCAGCCGGTCCCAGCCCACCACGGCCCACCACAGCCCATCCCTTCCCATACCGGCTCAAAACGGCCCACCACGGCCCACCACAGCCCACCACGGTTCACCACGGCCCGTCCCAGCCCACCACGCCCCACCACAGACCATCCCAGTCCACCACACACCGTCCCAGCATGTCCCAGCCTGTCCCAACCCACCACAGCCTGTTCCAGACCACCACAGCCCGTCCCAGCCCACCACAGCCCGTCCCAGCACACCACAGCCCGTCCCTAGCCCACCACAGCCCGTCCCAGCCCACCACAGCCCGTCCCCGCCCACCACAGCCCGTCCCCGCCCACCACAGCCCACCACAGACCAGCATAGCCCGTCGCAGCCTGCCGCAGCCCGTCCCAGCCCACCACAGCCCGTCCCAGCCCACCACAGACCATTCCAGACCACCACATCCCGTCCCAGCCCACCACAGCCCGTCCCCGCCCACCACGGCCCGTCCCCGCCCACCACGGCCCGTCCCAGCTCGTTCCAGACAACCAGAACTTGTCTCAGCCCGCCCCAGCCCACCACAGCCCGTCTCAAGCTCAGCAGAACCCACCACAGCCCACCATGGCCCGTCCCAGACCACCACAGCCCACCACAGCCCGTCCCAGCACACCACAGCCCGTCCGAGCACACCACAGCACGTCCCAGCCCGTCCCAGCCCACCACAGCCCGTCCCAGCCCGTCCCAGCCCGTCCCCGCCCATCCCAGCCCGTCCCAGCCCACCACAGCCCGTCCCAGCCCACCACAGCCCGTGCCAGCCCACCACAGCCCGTGCCAGCCCATCCCAGCCCACCACAGCCCGTCCCAGCCCGTTCCAGACCACCAGAGCCCATCCCAGCCCGTCCCAGCCCACCACAGCCCGTCTCAAGCTCACCAGAACCCACCACAGCCCACCACAGCCTGTCCCAGACCACCACGGCCCACCACAGCCCACCATGGCCCGTCCCAGCCCACCACGGCCGACCACAGCGAACCACGGCCCACCAAAGCTCACCACAGCCCGTCCCAGCACACCACAGCCCGTCCCAGCCCACCACAGCCCGTCCCCGCCCGTCCCTGTCGACCACAGCCCGTTCCAGTCCACCACAGCCCATCCCAGCTTGCCACAGCCCGTCCCCGCCCACCACAGCCCGTCCCAGCCCACCACAGCCCGTCCCAGCCCACCACAGCCCGTCCCAGCCCACCACAGCCCGTCCCAGCCCACCACAGCCCACCAGAGCCCGTCCCAGCCCACCAGAGCCCATTGCAGCCCATCACAGCTCGTTCCAGACCACCAGAGCCCGTCCCAGCCCGTCCCAGCCCACCACAGCCCATCTCAAGCTCACAAGAACCCACCAAAGCCCACCACAGCCTGTCCCAGCCCACCACGGCCCACCACAGCCCACCACGGCCTGTCCCAGCCCACCACGGCCCACCACAGCCCACCACAGCCCACCACAGTTCACCACGGGCCGTCTCAGCCCACCATGACCTGTCCCAGCCCACCACGGCCCAACATAGACCATCCCTTCCCATACCGGCCCACCACAGCCCACCACAGTTCACCACGGCCTGTCCCAGCCAACCACGCCCCACCACAGCCCGTTCCAGCTCACCACAGCCCGTTCCAGCCCACCACAGCCCGTTCCAGCCCACCACAGCCCGTTCCAGCCCACCACAGCCCATCCCAGTCCATCCCAGCACGTCCCAGCCCACCACGGCCAACCACAGCCCGTCCCAGCCCGTCCGAGCATACCACAGCCTGTCCCAGACCACCAGAGCTCGTCCCAGCCTGTCCCAGACCACCATAGCCCGTCTCAAGCTCACCAGAACCCACCACAGCCCACCATAGCCCGTACCAGACCACCACGGCCCACCACAGATAACCACGGCCCGTCCCAGCCCACCACGGCCCACCACAGCGAACCACGGCCCACCACAGCCCGTCCCAGCCCACCACGGACCGTCCCAGCCGTCCCAGCCAATCCCAGCCCACCACAGCCCGTCTCAGCTCACTACAGCGCGTCCCAGTCCACCACACCCACCACAGCCCGTCCCAGCCCATTCCAGCCCACCACAGCCTGTCACAGCTCACCACAACCCACCACAGCCAACCGCAGCCGGTCCCAGCCCACCACAGCCCACCGCAGCCCGTCCCAGCCCACCACAGCCCACCGCAGCCCGTCCCAGCCCACCACAGCCCACCGCAGCCCGTCCCACCACACCAGAGTCCATCCCAGCCCACAACGGCCCGTCACAGCTTACCACGGCCCACCACGGCTTTCCACGGCCCATCCCAGCCCACCACGGCCCTTCCCAGCCTGCCACGGCCCGTCCCAGCCCACCACGGCCCGTCCCAGCCCGCCACGGCCCGTCCCAGACCACCATGTCCCGTCCCAGCTCGCCACAGCCCGTCCCAGCCCGCCACAGACCACCACAGTTCGTCCAGGCCCACCACGGCCCGTCCCGGCCCACCACGGCCCGTCCCGGCCCACCACGGCCCATAACAACCCACCACGGCCCGTCCCGGCCTACTACGGCTCGTCCCAGCCCACCACGGCCCGTCCCAGCCCGCCACGGCCCGTCCCAGCCCGCCACGGCCCGTCCCAGCCCACCACAGCCCACCAAAGCCAGTCCCAGCCCGTCCCAACCGGCCCCAGCCCACCACGGCCCGTCCCAGCCCACCACGACCCATCCCAGCCCAACACAGCCCACCACAGCCGGTTACAGCTTATCACAGCCCGTCCCAGCCCAACACAGCCCACCACAGCCGGTTACAGCTTATCACAGCCCGTCCCAGCCCAACACAGGCCGTCTCTGCTCACCACCAGAGCCCGTCCCAGCCCACCACGGCCCGTCCCAGCCCACCATGGCCCGTCCCAGCCCACAACGGCTCTCCACAGCTCACCACGGCCCGTCCCCGCCCACCACAGCCTGTCCCCGCCCACCACAGCCCGTCCCCACCCACCACAGGCCACTACAGCACACCACAGCCTACCGCAGACCACCACAGCCCGTCCCACCCCGTCACAGCTCGTACCAGCCCGACACAGCCCACCACAGCCCGTCTCAGCTCACCACAGCCTGTCCCAGCCCACCACGGCCCACCACAGCCCGTCCCAGCCAAACACAGTCTGTCCCAGCCCGTCCCAGCCCACCACACTCACCACAACTCGTCCCAGACCGTTCCAGCACGGCACAGCCAATTCCAGCCCACCGCATCCCGTCCCAGCCCACCACAGCCCACCGCAGCCGGTCCCAGCCCACCACAGCCCGTCCCAGCCCACCACAGCCCATCCCAGCACACCACAGCCCATCCCAGCACACCACAGCCCACCGCAGCCCGTCCCAGCCCACCGCAGCCCGTCCCAGCCCACCACAGCCCGTCCCAGCCCACCACAGCACGTCCCAGCACACCACAGCCCACCAGGGCCTGTCCCATCCCAACACGGCCCACCGCAGCCCGTCTCAGTTCATCACAGTCCGTCCCAGCCAACCACAGCCCGTACCAGCCCACCACAACCAACCACGGCCCGTCCCTGCCCACCACAGTCCGTCCCTGTCCCACCACAGCCCACCACGGCCCGTCCCAGCCCATCACGGCACACCACAGCCCACCACGGCCCGTCCCAGCCCACCACGGCCCGTCCCAGCCCACCACGGCCCGTCCCAGCCCACCACGGCACACCACAGCCCACCCCGTCCCGTCCCAGCCCACCCCGGCCCTTCCCAGCCCACCACAGCACACCACAGCCGGTTACAGCCTGTCCCAGCCCGTCCCGGCCCACCGCGGCCCGTCCCGGCTCACCTGTGTTAGGAACAGTATCTCACCTTCTTGATTTTGGCATCTCCTTTCGCTATGATGTTCTTGTGGAACTGTTTGCAGATGGGGACAGAAATAGAAAAGCTGTTTTCAACCTAAGGGAGAAAGGAAGGGAGACATGAAGTTTACACTGTCGTGGCAAGGGAGGCCCGACTTCAGGAGCTCTGATAAACGAGCTTTTGAAAACAGGCTTAGACCCAAGGAAGTTCTCTATACGAGGGACTTTTGTAAGACTAAACAAAGGCAAGGACGTTCCCCTATAGCCTTCCCATAACAGGTACTATCCCCCTGCCTCCATTCAGCCAAAACAGAGCTGACAGCTCCCTCCTCTTGAGGTGTTTTAGCTCTACCCAAGCCAGTAGAGCTCTGCTTTGCCCCAGGGTTATCCAGGCACGTAGGAGGGAAGAGCAGGCAGAAGACCTCCTTACCAGGTCTGCCACCATCTTTTGCGTGTACTCGGTGCACTTCTCCACCTCGTTTTTGGGACCTCGGAGTTGGACGATGTCACTCTTGTGTGCAGGGTCTGGGAAGCTGATGATAACCTGCAGGAGCGGTCATTTCTAGTTAGCTCAAGCAAAAGCAAGAACCCTTGTGTCAGACACATGCAAAGGTTGGGGGGATCCTACTCATGCCCTTTTCCCATTCAGAAACGGGGAACCGTGTTAGCGGCCTCTGGCTAAAAGAACTATCTTCTCAGACACTTGTGCTACAGAGCCACTAAAGTTACGACTTCTGTGACGACAGGCCTACTACCCATGTAGGAAATATCCCCTCTGGATTCCTCCTCTCCTACAAAGCCTTACCTCTGGGAATTGCTCCCGGATTTCCCAGACCCGCTCAGCCTTCTGCCCAATGATGGTCCGGTGGAATTTCTGCTCAACGATTAGGTCCGCAGCGTGTTCATTTTCCTGATGGGAACAGAGGGCACACTGAGTGTTCAGCCGGAGAGCCATCTACTTTGACTTAGCGGTTTGCTGCCCGACGGTTTACTTGCCAGCACTGTCCCTCTTTTCTCCAGACCAAATTCACTCTGCGTTGACAGAGAAAGGCTACCCGAGGGAACAGGGGAAGACATTTGTGAAGAGGAACTTGCACTTGTCATGAGATCCAAGTGCTCGGTGGGCAAGGGGCACACACTCGCACCAGAAGGTTACAAGGGAACACGAGAGCCCAAACCCTGCAGTCTCCCAAACATCACGTCCTACCCACTCACCATACGGGAAGCGAGTTCCAGCAGCTCTTTCTTGGCCTGTGGGACCCCCTGTGGGTCTCCTTCCATTCTGATCGGGTTGCTCTTCTCGTTGTCCGGGGGAATGCGCACAGACACCTTGTACAGATCCTTCATCCTGTTCACTTCGAGGCAAGGACTGTGGTGACGCCATCTGCTAGGCAAAGACCTGGAAGCAAGGCACCTTGATTATCACTGCTCAGAGGCTGTTGAAGAAGTAAAGCCGCCTCTGGGAAGGGCTCAGCGGGGTAGGGTTGAGACAGGGGAAATTGCCTCTTCCCCCTGGAGTTCACTGAGAGCAGACCTGTGCCACACGAGAGCCTGTCCAAGTAAATACCGTGGCATCTACAGAGCCCATTGTTCCCTTGTCAGAGCGAGGCGTGTTTCTTCCCCAAACAGTATCACATTTAGAGCAGAGGATAATCGTTCCTTTCTACCCCAAACTCTTGGCTGGGGTCACGTTGCAGTGCTATCAAACTAGCAGACCGCAACAAGGCTTTACCGTTGACCATATTCTACTGCCGGTGCTGTAGCGCCTTCCTCCAGAGGCCAGACCACACTGCTCCTCCTCCAGCTGACACCCTCTCCCACAAGCCACAGGGCTATTTAACCCCTTAGCGGGAACCAGCTACACCTGCACGTCATCCACGTCAATCAACCCACTGCCTCTGAGGCAAGGCCACAGCTGCGTGTTATCAATGCTAATCAACCCACCGCCTTCATTCCTCTACAGGGAGAAGCTCACCAAGCACATTTCCACCACCCACAACTGGCTGCTAAAATGTCATTCGCACAGAGAAGTAATTCCACTACTGTTCAGGCTCCCAAGGTACTTTCACACGTTAAAGCCATCGCAAGGCCTCACGGCCCATTTCTCTCCTTGTACCACCACCACTCCAGGAAAGCAGAGGAAATGTGATGGAGACAGCACACTGGGTGAGCTACAGAGCCCCTGATACCATCTACTAAACACGAAGAGTGTGAGCATGGGAAGGACTAGAAAGGCACTCCACTTACCGTTTAGCTGCGTTCTTGCCAATGAGGTGTCGGTGGAATTGGTGGTCAGCCTTGATTATTGCGTAATCCATCCCGTGGATCTAAAAAGAATTATATTTTTATATCTATATCTATATATGTATGTATGTCCACTATTATATATTATATTATATAGGGCCAGGTAGGACAGGCCACCGCTTCTGTCTCGTGCCCTAAGTAACTGCCTACTGCCAGTATTGGCACTGACTCACCAGCGGTCAGCTACAAGCACTTCTGCTCTTAAGCAGAGCACAAGCATTCCTCTGCTTTGAGAAGAGAGCATTGTGCTCATGAAACATTGAAAAGACTCACTTCTATGCCTCTCCAGCTATAACCAAGAGAATCCTTCCTTCTCCGCACCAAAAAAATTAATGCTGACTTTTCAAGGATGCTATGGATGACCAAGGGGTGTCATCCACCTGCCACACAATTTGTCTCCTGCAAGTTCGATTAAGCATGCCAAGACATCCTATGGATGTGACAAACACCTCATCACCTCTGCTCTGTTGCCCCTTCTTCCCCCAGTTTCTTACTGGAACTAGTAACTGCAGCTCACCAGTTCCTTGAGCACGGCTTCAATCTGTTCCTGAGCCACATGCACATCTTCTGTAGGTCCTTCCAAAGTGATGTTATCCTCTCCTCCAGTGAATTTGATGTGAACCTTGAGGTGAAGGACAATGAATCTCTTCAGAATTTGCCAAGATCCAAGCCAGGCCAATGCTTTTGGTCAGGCCTACACCATCGATCCCTGCCACTGAGAGATGTGCTCCTTCCCCAAAAGCCCAGACCAAATCCCCACAATTTTACAAGTCAGAAACTTAACAATTTCGGCCATATGGCAGTGCCTAGAGCCCAAGGCTCTGGTGCCGTCCCGGTTTCTGCAAGGGCTTTGGAGAAGTTTACTCATTTAGCCTTTATCTAGATACCGTCTAACTCCCCAGGGAGAAGCCTTGCTGCACTCGCCATTTCCAGGTATCCTACTACATCAGTTCTCAAAACAGCACCACATAAAGCTTCCTTGGAAGGGCTCAACCCATGACAATAACATAGGAGGAGCAGTGTTTGCAGCAGTAAAAGAGAGGGTTCCCTTGAACAGCAAAGATCTGTGTCATTTCCCCCTGGTTTTACCCACGCTAGAATACACCTCTCTCTTTCGTGACGAGTGATCTGGACTAAACCTTTTTCTACGCCGGGGGTGCTAAGCTAACCAGCTCACCCATACCTTTGGCATCTGCTGAGTTATTTTGGCCAGGTTCTGTCCTTTCTTTCTAATAATGAAACGATGAAGCCAAGAGGGGGCAGAGACCGAGGAGACGGTAAAACTGTTGGCCTGAGAGACAGAAAAACAGAGAAGCTGTTTGATGGACAAACCACAGCACACCACAGCAAGTCCCAGCCCACCACAGCCCGTCCCAGCCACCCACAGCCCGTCCCAGCCCGTCCCAGCTCACCACAGTCCATCCCAGCCCACCACAGCCCACCAGAGCCCGTCCAGGACCACCACAGTCCGTTCCAGCCCACCACAGCCCGTCCCAGCCCACCACAGCCCGTCACAGCTCACCACAACCCACCACAGCCCTTCCCAGCCCGTCCCAGCCCACCACAGCCCGTCTCAGCCCACCACGGCCGCCGCAGACCATCAGAGCCCGTCCCAGCTCACCACAATCCCGTCCCAGCCCACTATAGCCCGTCCCAGCCCACCACAACCCGTTCTAGCTCACCACAACCCACCACAGCACACCATAGCACACCACAGCCCACCACAGCGCACCAGAGCCTGTCCCAGCCCACCACAGCCCGTCCCAGCCCACCGCAGCCCGCCACGGCCCGTCCCAGCCCACCACAGCCCATTCCAGACCACCAGAGCCCTTCCCAGTTCACCACAGCATGTCCCAGCACACCACAGCCCACCACAGCCCGTCCAATTTCACCACAGCCCGTCTCAGCTCAC
The DNA here is from genome assembly GCF_023638135.1 of Falco biarmicus. Classification (NCBI taxonomy): domain Eukaryota; kingdom Metazoa; phylum Chordata; class Aves; order Falconiformes; family Falconidae; genus Falco; species Falco biarmicus. Next base: position 191,485 of record NW_026611704.1, read on the forward strand.
CACAACCCACCACAGCCCGTCCCAGCACACCGCAGCCTATCCCAACCCGTCCCAGCCCACCACGACCCGTCCCAGCCCACCACGGCCCGTCCCAGCCCACCACGGCCCGTCCCAGCCCGTCCCAGCCCACGACAGCCCGTCCCAGCCCACGATAGTCCGTCCCAGCCCACCAGAGCCCACCAGAGCCCACCACAGCTCGTCCCAGCCCACCACAGCCCACAAGAGCTTGTCACAGACCACCACAGCCCGTCCCAGCCCACCACAGCCCACTACGGCCCACCACAGCCCGTCCCAGCCCACCACAGCCCGTAACAGCCCACCACAGCCCGTAACAGCCCACCACAGCAAGTACCAGCCCGTCCCAGCCCACCACGGCCTGTCTCAGCCCACCACGGCCCGTCTCAGCCCACCACGGCCCGTCTCAGCTCACCACAACCCGTCCCAGCCCACCACAGCCCACCACGGCCCGTCCCAGGCCACCACAGCCCGTCCCAGCCCACGACAGCCCGTCCCAGCCCACCAGAGCCCACCAGAGCCCACCACAGCTCGTCCCAGCCCACCACAGCCCACAAGAGCTTGTCACAGACCACCACAGCCCGTCCCAGCCCACCACAGCCCACTACGGCCCACCACAGCCCGTCCCAGCCCACCACAGCCCGTCCCAGCTCGTCCCAGACCACCACAGCCTCTCACAGCACACCACAGCCCGTAACAGCCCACCACAGCAAGTACCAGCCCGTCCCAGCCCACCACGGCCCACCACAGCCCACCACGGCCCGTCCCAGCCCACCACGGCCCGTCCCAGCCCACCACGGCCCGTCCCAGCCCACTACGGCCCGTCCCAGCCCACCACGGCCCATCACAGCCCACCACAGTTCACCACAGCCCGTCCTAGCCCACCACGGCCCGTCCCAGCCCACCACGGACCACCACGGCCCATCTCAGCCCACCACAGCCTGTCCAAGCCCAGCACAGCCCTCCACAACCCTCCACAGCCCGTCCCAACCCTCCACAGCTCATCCCAGCCTACCACAGCCCGTCGCAGCCCAACACAGCTTATCCCAGCCCACCGCAGCCCGTCCCAGCCCACCGCAGCCCGTCCTAGCCCACCGAAACCCGTCCCAGCCCACCGCAACCCGTCCCAGCCCACCACAGCCCACCACCGGTCACCACAGCCCACCACCGGTCACCACAGCCCACCACAGGTCACCACAGCCTGTTTCAGCCCACCACGGCAAACCACGGCCCGTCCCAGCCCACCACGGCCCGCCATGGCCCACCACAGCTCATCCCAGATAAACAAGGCGCACCACAGCCCACCACGGCCCGTCCCGGCCCAACACAGCCCGTCCCAGCTTACCACAGCCCACCACAGACCATCCCAGCCCACCACAGCCCGTCCCTGCTTACCTCAGCCCACCACAGACCGTCCCAGCCCACCACAGCCCGTCCCAGCCCACCACTGCCCGTCCCAGCCCGTCCCAGCCCGTCCCAACCCTCCAAAGCCCGTCCCAGCACACCACAGCCCACCACAGCCCATCCCAGCACACCACAGCCCGTCCCATCTTACCACAGCCCACACCAGACCGTCCCAGCCCACCACAGACCGTCCCAGCCCACCACAGCCCGTCCCAGCCCACCACAGCCCGTTCCAGCCCACCACAGCCCGTACCAGCCCACCACTGCCCGTCCCAGCCCGTCCCAAGCCACCACTGCCCGTCCCAGCCCACCACAGCCCACCACAGCCCACCGCAGCCCATCCCAGCCCACCACGGCCCGTCCCAGCCCGTGCCAACCCGTCACAACACACCACAGCCCACCACAGCCCGTCCCTACCCAACACAGCGTGTCCCAACCCACCACAGCCCACCACAGCCCTTCAGAACCCACCACTAACCGACCAAAGCCCGTCCCTGCCCACCACAGCCCGTCCCAGCCCACCACAGCCCACCACGCCCCGTGCCAACCCACCAGAGCCCGTCCCAGCCCACCACAGCCCGTCACAGCCCGTCCCAGCCCACCACAGCCCGTCACAGCCCGTCCCAGCCCACCAGAGGTCGTCCCAGCTCACCACAACCCACCACAGCCCTTCCCAGCCCGTCCCAGCCCACCACAGCCCGTCCCAGCCCACCACGGCCGCCGCAGACCATCAGAGCCCGTCCCAGCTCACCACAATCCCGTCCCAGCCCACTATAGCCCGTCCCAGCCCACCACAACCCGTTCTAGCTCACCACAACCCACCACAGCGCACCATAGCACACCACAGCCCACCACAGCGCACCAGAGCCTGTCCCAGGCCACCACAGCCCGTCCCAGCCCACCACAGCCCGCCACGGCCCGTCCCAGCCCACCACAGCCCATTCCAGACCACCAGAGCCCTTCCCAGTTCACCACAGCATGTCCCAGCACACCACAGCCCACCACAGCCCGTCCAATTTCACCACAGCCCGTCTCAGCTCACCACAACCCACCACAGCCCGTCCCAGCACACCGCAGCCTATCCCAACTCGTCCCAGCCCACCACGGCCCGTCCCAGCCCACCACGGCCCGTCCCAGCCCACCACGGCCCGTCCCAGCCCACGACAGCCCGTCCCAGCCCACGATAGTCCGCCCCAGCCCACCAGAGCCCACCAGAGCCCACCACAGCTCGTCCCAGCCCACCACAGCCCACAAGAGCTTGTCACAGACCACCACAGCCCGTCCCAGCCCACCACAGCCCACTACGGCCCACCACAGCCCGTCCCAGCCCACCACAGCCCGTCCCAGCCCACCACAGCCCGTAACAGCCCACCACAGCAAGTACCAGCCCGTCCCAGCCCACCACAGCCCACCACGGCCCGTCCCAGGCCACCACAGCCAGTCCCAGCCCACCACAGCCCGTCCCAGCCCTTCCCAGCCCACCACAGCCAGTCCCAGCCCGTCCCAGTTTACCACAGCCCGTCCCAGACCACCACGGCCCACCACAGCCCACAACGGCCCGTCCCAGCACACCACGGCCCACCACAGCCCTCCACAGTTCACCACAGCCCGTCCCAGCCCACCACGGCCCAGCACACCCCACCATGGTTCACCACAGCCCGTCCCAGCTCACCAAAGCCCATCCCATCACACCACAGCCCACCAGAGCCCGTCCCAGCCCACCACAGCCCGTCCCCGTCCACTACGGCCCGTCCCAGCCCACCACGGCCCGTCCCAGCCCACTACGGCCCACCACAGCCCACCACAGTTCACCACGGGCCATCTCAGACCACCATGACCTGTCCCAGCCCACCACGGCCCACCACAGCCCATCCCTTCCCATACCGGCTCAAAACGGCCCACCACGGCCCACCACAGCCCACCACGGTTCACCACGGCCCGTCCCAGCCCACCACGCCCCACCACAGACCATCCCAGTCCACCACACACCATCCCAGCATGTCCCAGCCTGTCCCAACCCACCACAGCCTGTTCCAGACCACCACAGCCCGTCCCAGCCCACCACAGCCCGTCCCAGCACACCACAGCCCGTCCCTAGCCCACCACAGCCCGTCCCAGCCCACCACAGCCCGTCCCCGCCCACCACAGCCCGTCCCCGCCCACCACAGCCCACCACAGACCAGCATAGCCCGTCTCAGCCCGTCGCAGCCTGCCGCAGCCCGTCCCAGCCCACCACAGCCCGTCCCAGCCCACCACAGACCATTCCAGACCACCATATCCCGTCCCAGCCCACCACAGCCCGTCCCCGCCCACCACGGCCCGTCCCAGCCCATCACAGCCCGTCCCAGCTCGTTCCAGACAACCAGAACTCGTCTCAGCCCGTCCCAGCCCACCACAGCCCGTCTCAAGCTCAGCAGAACCCACCACAGCCCACCATGGCCCGTCCCAGACCACCACAGCCCACCACAGCCCGTCCCAGCACACCACAGCCCGTCCGAGCACACCACAGCACGTCCCAGCGCGTCCCAGCCCACCACAGCCCGTCCCAGCCCGTCCCAGCCCGTCCCAGCCCGTCCCCCGCCCATCCCCGCCCATCCCAGCCCACCACAGCCCGTCCCAGCCCACCACAGCCCGTGCCAGCCCACCACAGCCCGTGCCAGCCCACCACAGCCCGTGCCAGCCCACCACAGCCCATGCCAGCCCATCCCAGCCCACCACAGCCCGTCCCAGCCTGTTCCAGACCACCAGAGCCCATCCCAGCCCGTCCCAGCCCACCACAGCCCGTCTCAAGCTCACCAGAACCCACCACAGCCCACCACAGCCTGTCCCAGACCACCACGGCCCACCACAGCCCACCATGGCCCGTCCCAGCCCACCACGGCCGACCACAGCGAACCACGGCCCACCAAAGCTCACCACAGCCCGTCCCAGCACACCACAGCCCGTCCCAGCCCACCACAGCCCGTCCCCGCCCGTCCCTGTCGACCACAGCCCGTCCCAGTCCACCACAGCCCATCCCAGCTTGCCACAGCCCATCCCAGCCCGTCACAGCCCACCACAGCCCGTCCCCGCCCACCACAGCCCGTCCCCGCCCACCACAGCCCGTCCCAGCCCACCACAGCCCGTCCCAGCCCACCACAGCCCGTCCCAGCCCACCACAGCCCGTCCCAGCCCACCAGAGCCCGTCCCAGCCCACCAGAGCCCATTGCAGCCCATCACAGCTCGTTCCAGACCACCAGAGCCCGTCCCAGCCCGTCCCAGCCCACCACAGCCCATCTCAAGCTCACAAGAACCCACCAAAGCCCACCACAGCCTGTCCCAGCCCACCACAGCCCACCACGGCCTGTCCCAGCCCACCACGGCCCACCACAGCCCACCACGGCCCACCACAGCCCACCACAGTTCACCACGGGCCGTCTCAGCCCACCATGACCTGTACCAGCCCACCACGGCCCAACATAGACCATCCCTTCCCATACCGGCCCACCACAGCCCACCACAGTTCACCACGGCCTGTCCCAGCCAACCACGCCCCACCACAGCCCGTTCCAGCTCACCACAGCCCGTTCCAGCCCACCACAGCCCGTTCCAGCCCACCACAGCCCGTTCCAGCCCACCACAGCCCGTCCCAGTCCATCCCAGCACGTCCCAGCCCACCACGGCCAACCACAGCCCGTCCCAGCCCGTCCGAGCACACCACAGCCTGTCCCAGACCACCAGAGCTCGTCCCAGCCTGTCCCAGCCCACCATAGCCCGTCTCAAGCTCACCAGAACCCACCACAGCCCACCATAGCCCGTACCAGACCACCACGGCCCACCACAGATAACCACGGCCCCGTCCCAGCCCACCACGGCCCACCACAGCGAACCACGGCCCACCACAGCCCACCACAGCCCGTCCCAGCCCACCACGGACCGTCCCAGCCGTCCCAGCAAATCCCAGCCCACCACAGCCCATCTCAGCTCACTACAGCGCGTCCCAGTCCACCACACCCACCACAGCCCGTCCCAGCCCATTCCAGCCCACCACAGCCTGTCACAGCTCACCACAACCCACCACAGCCAACCGCAGCCGGTCCCAGCCCACCACAGCCCACCGCAGCCCGTCCCAGCCCACCACAGCCCACCGCAGCCCGTCCCAGCCCACCACAGCCCACCGCAGCCCGTCCCACCACACCAGAGTCCATCCCAGCCCACAACGGCCCGTCACAGCTTACCACGGCCCACCACGGCTTTCCACGGCCCATCCCAGCCCACCACGGCCCTTCCCAGCCCACCACGGCCCGTCCCAGCCCGCCACGGCCCGTTCCAGACCACCATGTCCCGTCCCAGCTCGCCACAGCCCGTCCCAGCCCGCCACAGACCACCACAGTTCGTCCCGTCCCACCACAGTTCGTCCCGGCCCACCACGGCCCGTCCCGGCCCACCACGGCCCGTCCCGGCCCACCACGGCCCATAACAACCCACCACGGCCCGTCCCGGCCTACTACGGCTCGTCCCAGCCCACCACGGCCCGTCCCAGCCCGCCACGGCCCGTCCCAGCCTGCCACGGCCCGTCCCAGCCCGCCACGGCCCACCACAGCCCACCAAAGCCAGTCCCAGCCCGTCCCAACCGGCCCCAGCCCACCACGGCCCGTCCCAGCCCACCACGACCCATCCCAGCCCAACACAGCCCACCACAGCCGGTTACAGCTTATCACAGCCCGTCCCAGCCCAACACAGCCCACCACAGCCGGTTACAGCTTATCACAGCCCGTCCCAGCCCAACACAGGCCGTCTCTGCTCACCACCAGAGCCCGTCCCAGCCCACCACGGCCCGTCCCAGCCCACCATGGCCCGTCCCAGCCCACAACGGCTCTCCACAGCTCACCACGGCTCTCCACAGCTCACCACGGCCCCTCCCCGCCCACCACAGCCTGTCCCCGCCCACCACAGCCCGTCCCCGCCCACCACAGGCCACTACAGCACACCACAGCCTACCGCAGACCACCACAGCCCGTCCCACCCCGTCACAGCTCGTACCAGCCCGACACAGCCCACCACAGCCCGTCTCAGCTCACCACAGCCTGTCCCAGCCGACCACGGCCCACCACAGCCCGTCCCAGCCAAACACAGTCTGTCCCAGCCCGTCCCAGCCCACCACACTCACCACAACTCGTCCCAGACCGTTCCAGCACGGCACAGCCCATTCCAGCCCACCGCATCCCGTCCCAGCCCACCACAGCCCACCGCAGCCGGTCCCAGCCCACCACAGCCCACCGCAGCCGGTCCCAGCCCACCACAGCCCGTCCCAGCCCACCACAGCCCATCCCAGCACACCACAGCACGTCCCAGCCCACCACAGCCCACCGCAGCCCGTCACAGCCCACCACAGCCCGTCCCAGCCCACCACAGCCCGTCCCAGCCCACCACAGCACGTCCCAGCACTCCACAGCCCACCAGGGCCTGTCCCATCCCAACACGGCCCACCGCAGCCCGTCTCAGTTCATCACAGTCCGTCCCAGCCAACCACAGCCCGTACCAGCCCACCACAACCAACCACGGCCCGTCCCTGCCCACCACAGTCCGTCCCTGTCCCACCACAGCCCACCACGGCCCGTCCCAGCCCATCACGGCACACCACAGCCCACCACGGCCCGTCCCAGCCCACCACGGCCCGTCCCAGCCCACCACGGCCCGTCCCAGCCCACCACGGCACACCACAGCCCACCACGGCACACCACAGCCCACCACGGCCCGTCCCAGCCCATCACGGCACACCACAGCCCACCACGGCCCGTCCCAGCCCATCACGGCACACCACAGCCCACCACGGCCCGTCCCAGCCCACCACATCAAGTACCCGGCCCGTCCCAGCCCACCCCGGCCCGTCCCAGCCCACCACGGCCCGTCCCAGCCCACCACAGCACACCACAGCCGGTTACAGCCTGTCCCAGCCCGTCCCGGCCCACCGCGGCCCGTCCCGGCTCACCTGTGTTAGGAACAGTATCTCACCTTCTTGATTTTGGCACCTCCTTTCCTATGATGTTCTTGTGGAACTGTTTGCAGATGGGGACAGAAATAGAAAAGCTGTTTTCAACCTAAGGGAGAAAGGAAGGGAGACATGAAGTTTACACTGTCGTGGCAAGGGAGGCCCGACTTCAGGAGCTCTGATAAACGAGCTTTTGAAAACAGGCTTAGACCCAAGGAAGTTCTCTATACGAGGGACTTTTGTAAGACTAAACAAAGGCAAGGACGTTCCCCTATAGCCTTCCCATAACAGGTACTATCCCCCTGCCTCCATTCAGCCAAAACAGAGCTGACAGCTCCCTCCTCTTGAGGTGTTTTAGCTCTACCCAAGCCAGTAGAGCTCTGCTTTGCCCCAGGGTTATCCAGGCACGTAGGAGGGAAGAGCAGGCAGAAGACCTCCTTACCAGGTCTGCCACCATCTTTTGCATGTACTCGGTGCACTTCTCCACCTCGTTTTTGGACCTCGGAGTTGGACGATGTCACTCTTGTGTGCAGGGTCTGGGAAGCTGATGATAACCTGCAGGAGCGGTCATTTCTAGTTAGCTCAAGCAAAAGCAAGAACCCTTGTGTCAGACACATGCAAAGGTTGGGGGGATCCTACTCATGCCCTTTTCCCATTCAGAAACGGGAACCGTGTTAGCGGCCTCTGGCTAAAAGAACTATCTTCTCAGACACTTGCGCTACAGAGCCACTAAAGTTACGACTTCTGTGACGACAGGCCTACTACCCATGTAGGAAATATCCCCTCTGGATTCCTCCTCTCCTACAAAGCCTTACCTCTGGGAATTGCTCCCGGATTTCCCAGACCCGCTCAGCCTTCTGCCCAATGATGGTCCGGTGGAATTTCTGCTCAACGATTAGGTCCGCAGCGTGTTCATTTTCCTGATGGGAACAGAGGGCACACTGAGTGTTCAGCCGGAGAGCCATCTACTTTGACTTAGCGGTTTGCTGCCCGACGGTTTACTTGCCAGCACTGTCCCTCTTTTCTCCAGACCAAATTCACTCTGCGTTGACAGAGAAAGGCTACCCGAGGGAACAGGGGAAGACATTTGTGAAGAGGAACTTGCACTTGTCATGAGATCCAAGTGCTCGGTGGGCAAGGGGCACACACTCGCACCAGAAGGTTACAAGGGAACACGAGAGCCCAAACCCTGCAGTCTCCCAAACATCACGTCCTACCCACTCACCATACGGGAAGCGAGTTCCAGCAGCTCTTTCTTGGCCTGTGGGACCCCCTGTGGGTCTCCTTCCATTCTGATCGGGTTGCTCTTCTCGTTGTCCGGGGGAATGCGCACAGACACCTTGTACAGATCCTTCATCCTGTTCACTTCGAGGCAAGGACTGTGGTGACGCCATCTGCTAGGCAAAGACCTGGAAGCAAGGCACCTTGATTATCACTGCTCAGAGGCTGTTGAAGAAGTAAAGCCGCCTCTGGGAAGGGCTCAGCGGGGTAGGGTTGAGACAGGGGAAATTGCCTCTTCCCCCTGGAGTTCACTGAGAGCAGACCTGTGCCACACGAGAGCCTGTCCAAGTAAATACCGTGGCATCTACAGAGCCCATTGTTCCCTTGTCAGAGCGAGGCGTGTTTCTTCCCCAAACAGTATCACATTTAGAGCAGAGGATAATCGTTCCTTTCTACCCCAAACTCTTGGCTGGGGTCACGTTGCAGTGCTATCAAACTAGCAGACCGCAACAAGGCTTTACCGTTGACCATATTCTACTGCCGGTGCTGTAGCGCCTTCCTCCAGAGGCCAGACCACACTGCTCCTCCTCTAGCTGACACCCTCTCCCACAAGCCACAGGGCTATTTAACCCCTTAGCGGGAACCAGCTACACCTGCACGTCATCCACGTCAATCAACCCACTGCCTCTGAGGCAAGGCCACAGCTGCGTGTTATCAATGCTAATCAACCCACCGCCTTCATTCCTCTACAGGGAGAAGCTCACCAAGCACATTTCCACCACCCACAACTGGCTGCTAAAATGTCATTCGCACAGAGAAGTAATTCCACTACTGTTCAGGCTCCCAAGGTACTTTCACACGTTAAAGCCATCGCAAGGCCTCACGGCCCATTTCTCTCCTTGTACCACCACCACTCCAGGAAAGCAGAGGAAACGTGATGGAGACAGCACACTGGGTGAGCTACAGAGCCCCTGATACCATCTACTAAACACGAAGAGTGTGAGCATGGGAAGGACTAGAAAGGCACTCCACTTACCGTTTAGCTGCGTTCTTGCCAATGAGGTGTCGGTGGAATTGGTGGTCAGCCTTGATTATTGCGTAATCCATCCCGTGGATCTAAAAAGAATTATATTTTTATATCTATATCTATATATGTATGTATGTCCAATATTATATATTATATTATATAGGGCCAGGTAGGACAGGCCACCGCTTCTGTCTCGTGCCCTAAGTAACTGCCTACTGCCAGTATTGGCACTGACTCACCAGCGGTCAGCTACAAGCACTTCTGCTCTTAAGCAGAGCACAAGCATTCCTCTGCTTTGAGAAGAGAGCATTGTGCTCATGAAACATTGAAAAGACTCACTTCTATGCCTCTCCAGCTATAACCAAGAGAATCCTTCCTTCTCCGCACCAAAAAAATTAATGCTGACTTTTCAAGGATGCTATGGATGACCAAGGGGTGTCATCCACCTGCCACACAATTTGTCTCCTGCAAGTTCGATTAAGCATGCCAAGACATCCTATGGATGTGACAAACACCTCATCACCTCTGCTCTGTTGCCCCTTCTTCCCCCAGTTTCTTACTGGAACTAGTAACTGCAGCTCACCAGTTCCTTGAGCACGGCTTCAATCTGTTCCTGAGCCACATGCACATCTTCTGTAGGTCCTTCCAAAGTGATGTTATCCTCTCCTCCAGTGAATTTGATGTGAACCTTGAGGTGAAGGACAATGAATCTCTTCAGAATTTGCCAAGATCCAAGCCAGGCCAATGCTTTTGGTCAGGCCTACACCATCGATCCCTGCCACTGAGAGATGTGCTCCTTCCCCAAAAGCCCAGACCAAATCCCCACAATTTTACAAGTCAGAAACTTAACAATTTCGGCCATATGGCAGTGCCTAGAGCCCAAGGCTCTGGTGCCGTCCCGGTTTCTGCAAGGGCTTTGGAGAAGTTTACTCATTTAGCCTTTATCTAGATACCGTCTAACTCCCCAGGGAGAAGCCTTGCTGCACTCGCCATTTCCAGGTATCCTACTACATCAGTTCTCAAAACAGCACCACATAAAGCTTCCTTGGAAGGGCTCAACCCATGACAATAACATAGGAGGAGCAGTGTTTGCAGCAGTAAAAGAGAGGGTTCCCTTGAACAGCAAAGATCTGTGTCATTTCCCCCTGGTTTTACCCACGCTAGAATACACCTCTCTCTTTCGTGACGAGTGATCTGGACTAAACCTTTTTCTACGCCGGGGGTGCTAAGCTAACCAGCTCACCCATACCTTTGGCATCTGCTGAGTTATTTTGGCCAGGTTCTGTCCTTTCTTTCTAATAATGAAACGATGAAGCCAAGAGGGGGCAGAGACCGAGGAGACGGTAAAACTGTTGGCCTGAGAGACAGAAAAACAGAGAAGCTGTTTGATGGACAAACCACAGCACACCACAGCAAGTCCCAGCCCACCACAGCCCGTCCCAGCCACCCACAGCCCGTCCCAGCCCGTCCCAGCTCACCACAGTCCATCCCAGCCCACCACAGCCCACCAGAGCCCGTCCAGGACCACCACAGTCCGTTCCAGCCCACCACAGCCCGTCCCAGCCCAACACAGCCCGTCCCAGACCACCACAGACCGTCCCAGCCCCTCCCAGCCCGTCTCAGCCCACCACAGCCCGTCCCAGCCTGTCCCAGCCCGTCCCAGACCACCAGAGCCCGTCGCAGCCCACCACAGCCCGTCACAGCTCTCCACAACCCACCACAGCCCGTCCCAGCCCGTCCTCGCCCACCACAGCCCGTCCCAGCCCACCACAGCCCACGAAAGCCCACCACGGCCCACCACAGTTCACCACAGCCCGTCCCAGCCCACCACAGCCCTCCAGAGCCCGTCTCAGCTCACCACAGCCTGTCCCAGCCCACCACAGCCCACCGCAGCCCATCCCAGCCCACCACGGCCGGTCCCAGCCCGTGCCAACCCGTCACAACACACCACAGCCCACCACAGCCCGTCCCTATCCACCACAGCGTGTCCCAACCCACCACAGCCCACCACAGCCCTTCAGAACCCACCACAGCACGTCCCAGGCCACCACAGACCACCACAGCCCACCACAGCCCACCACAGCCCGTGCCAGCCCACCACAGCCCGCCTCAGCCCACTACAGCCCATCCCAGCCCACCACAGCCCGTCCCAGCCCACCACAGCCCACCACAGCTTGTCCCAGACCACCACAGCTCTTCCCAGCCCACCATAACCAACCACAGCCTATCCCAGCCAATCCCAGCCCACCACAGCCCGTCCCATCACACCACAGCCCACCACAGCCCGTCCCAGCCAACCATGGCCCGTCCCAGCCCACCACAGCCCGTCCCAGCCCACCACGGCCCATCCGGGCCCAACACAGCCCACCAAGGTGCACCACAGCCCATCCCAGCCCATTACAGCCTGTCCCAGACCACCACATCCCATCTCAGCCCACCACAGCCCGTCCCAGCCCACCACAACCGACCACAGCCCACCACAGCCCACCACGGCCGACCACAGCCCACCACGGCAGACCACAGCCCACCACGGCCCATCCAAGCCCACCACGGCCCATCCAAGCCCACCACGGTCCACCACGGCACGTCCCAGCCCACCACAGAGCACCACAGCCCGTCCCAGCCCGTCCCAGCCCACCACAGTATGTCCCAGACCACCAGAGCCCGTCCCAGCCCACCACAGCCTGTCCCAGGCTGTCCCAGCTCGTCCAAGCCTGTCCCAGAGCCCGTCGCAGCCCACCACAGCCCGTCACAGCCCGTCCCAGCTCTCCACAACCCACCGCAGCCCGTCCCAGCCCACCACAGCCCGTCCCAGCCCACCACGGCCCACAAAAGCCCACCACAGCCCACCACGGCCCACCACAGCCCGTCCCAGCCCACCACAAGCCGTCCTAGCCCACCACAGACCTCCAGAGCCCGTCTCAGGTCACCACAGCCTATCCCAGCCAACCCAGGCCCAGCACATCACACCACGGCCCACCGCAGCCTATCCCAACCCGTCCCAGCCCAATACGGCCCGTCCCAGCCCACCACAGCCCGTCCCAGCCCACCACAGCCTGTCCCAGCCCGTCCCAGCCCACGACAGCCCGTCCCAGCCCACCAGAGCCCACCAGAGCCCACCACAGCCCGTCCCAGCCCACCACAGCCCACTACGGCCCACCACAGCCCGTCCCAGCCCACCACAGCCCGTCCCAGCCCACCACAGCTTGTCCCAGCCCACCACAGCCCGTCCCAGCCCACCACAGCCCGTCCCAGCTCGTCCCAGCCCACCACAGCCTCTCACAGCACACCACAGCCCGTAACAGCCCACCACAGCAAGTACCAGCCCGTCCCAGCCCACCACGGCCCGTCTCAGCCCACCACGGCCCGTCTCAGCCCACCACGGCCCGTCTCAGCTCACCACAACCCGTCCCAGACGACCACAGCTCGTCCCAGCCCACCACAGCCCACCACAGCCCGTCCCAGCCCACCACGGCCCGTCCCAGCCCACCACATCCCGTCCCAGCCCACCAGAGCCCGTCCCAGCCTGTTTCAGCCCAGCACGGCTAACCACGGCCTGTCCCGGCCCACCACGGCCAACCACGGTCCACCATGGCCCACCAGAGCACACCACGGCCCACCACGGCCCTTCCCAGTCCACCACAGCCCACCACAGCCTGTCCCAGCCCACCACGGCCCGTCCCAGCCCACCACGGCCCACGCCAGCCCACCACGGCCCGTCCCAGCCCACCACGGCCCGCCATGGCCCACCACAGCTCGTCCCAGATAAACAAGGCGCACCACAGCCCACCACGGCCCGTCCCGGCCCACCACAGCCTGTCCCAGCACACCACAGCCCACCACAGCCCATCACAGCCCACCACAGCCCGTCCCAGCTTACCACAGCCCACCACAGACCGTCCCAGCCCACCACAGACCGCCCCAGCCCCTCCCAGCCCGTCTCAGCCCACCACAGCCTGTCCCAGCTCGTCCAAGCCCGTCCCAGACCCCCAGAGCCCGTCGCATCCCACCACAGCCCGTCACAGCCCGTCCCAGCTCTCCACAACCCACCGCAGCCCGTCCCAGCCCACCACAGCCCGTCCCAGCCCACCACGGCCCACGAAAGCCCACCACAGCCCACCACGGCCCACCACAGCCCGTCCCAGCCCACCACAAGCCGTCCTAGCCCACCACAGACCTCCAGAGCCCGTCTCAGCTCACCACAGCCTATCCCAGCCCACCACGGCCCACCACAGCACACCACGGCCCACCGCAGCCTATCCCAACCCGTCCCAGCCCACCACGGCCCGTCCCAGCCCACCACGGCCCGTCCCAGCCCACCACGGCCCGTCCCAGCCCGTCCCAGCCCACGACAGCCCGTCCCAGCCCACGACAGCCCGTCCCAGCCCACCAGAGACCACCACAGCTCGTCCCAGCCCACCACAGCCCACAAGAGCTTGTCACAGACCACCACAGCCCGTCCCAGCCCACCACAGCCCACTACGGCCCACCACAGCCCGTCCCAGCCCACCACAGCCCGTCCCAGCCCACCACAGCCCGTCCCAGACCACCACAGCCTCTCACAGCACATCACAGCCCGTAACAGCCCACCACAGCAAGTACCAGCCCGTCCCAGCCCACCACAGCCCGTCTCAGCCCACCACGGCCCGTCTCAGCTCACCACAACCCGTCCCAGACGACCACAGCCCGTCCCAGCCCACCACAGCCCACCACAGCCCGTCCCAGCCCACCACATCCCGTCCCAGCCCACCACAGCCCGTCCCAGCCCACCAGAGCCCGTCCCAGCCTGTTTCAGCCCACCACGGCTAACCACGGCCTGTCCCGGCCCACCACGGCCAACCACGGTCCACCATGGCCCACCAGAGCACACCACGGCCCACCACGGCCCTTCCCAGTCCACCACAGCCCACCACGGCCCACCACAGCCCACCACGGCCCGTCCCAGCCCACCACGGCCCACCCCAGCCCACCACGGCCCGTCCCAGCCCACCACGGCCCGTCCCAGCCCACCACGGCCCATCACACCCCACCACAGTTCACCACAGCCCGTCCTAGCCCAGCACGGCCCGTCCCAGCCCACCACGGACCACCACGGCCCATCTGAGCCCACCACAGCCTGTCCAAGCCCAGCACAGCCCTCCACAACCCTCCACAGCCCGTCCCAACCCTCCACAGCTCATCCCAGCCTACCACAGCCCGTCGCAGCCCAACACAGCTTATCCCAGCCCACCGCAGCCCGTCCCAGCCCACCGCAGCCCGTCCTAGCCCACCGAAACCCGTCCCAGCCCATCGCAACCCGTCCCAGCCCACCACAGCCAACCACAGGTCACCACAGCCCACCACCGGTCACCACAGCCCACCACCGGTCACCACAGCCCACCACAGGTCACCACAGCCTGTTTCAGCCCACCACGGAAACCACGGCCCGTCCCAGCCCACCACGGCCCGCCATGGCCCACCACAGCTCATCCCAGATAAACAAGGCGCACCACAGCCCACCACGGCCCGTCCCGGCCCACCACAGCCCGTCCCAGCTTACCACAGCCCACCACAGACCGTCCCAGCCCACCACGGCCTGTCCCTGCTTACCTCAGCCCACCACAGACCGTCCCAGCCCACCACAGCCCGTCCCAGCCCACCACAGCCCGTCCCAGCCCACCACTGCCCGTCCCAGCCCACCACTGCCCGTCCCAGCCCGTCCCAGCCCGTCCCAACCCTCCAAAGCCCGTCCCAGCACACCACAGCCCACCACAGCCCATCACAGCCCACCACAGCCCGTCCCATCTTACCACAGCCCACACCAGACCGTCCCAGCCCACCACAGACCGTCCCAGCCCACCACAGCCCGTCCCAGCCCACCACAGCCCGTTCCAGCCCACCACTGCCCGTACCAGCCCACCACTGCCCGTCCCAGCCCGTCCCAAGCCAACACAGCCCGTCCCAGCCCACCACAGCCCACCGCAGCCCATCCCAGCCCACCACGGCCCGTCCCAGCCCGTGCCAACCCGTCACAACACACCACAGCCCACCACAGACCGTCCCTACCCACCACAGCGTGTCCCAACCCACCACAGCCCACCACAGCCCTTCAGAACCCAACACAGCCCACCACAGCCCGTCCCAGCCCACCACAGCACGTCCCAGGCCACCACAGACCACCACAGCCCACCACAGCCCGTGAAGCCCACCACAGCCCGCCTCAGCCCACTACAGCCCGTCCCAGCCCACTACAGCCCGTCCCAGCCCACCATAACCAACCACAGCCTATCCCAGCCGATCCCAGCCCACCACAGCCCGTCCCATCACACCACAGCCCACCACTGCCCGTCCCAGCCCACCACGGCCCGTCCCGGCCCACCACAGCCTGTCCCAGCACACCACAGCCCACCACAGCCCATCACAGCCCACCACAGCCCGTCCCAGCTTACCACAGCCCACCACAGACCGTCCCAGCCCACCACAGACCACCCCAGCCCCTCCCAGCCCGTCCCAGCCCACCACAGCCTGTCCCAGCTCGTCCAAGCCTGTCCCAGACCCCCAGAGCCCGTCGCAGCCCACCACAGCCCGTCACAGCTCGTCCCAGCTCTCCACACCCACCGCAGCCCGTCCCAGCCCACCACAGCCCGTCCCAGCCCACCACAGCCCACCACGGCCCACCACAGCCCGTCCCAGCCCACCACAAGCCGTCCTAGCCCACCACAGACCTCCAGAGCCCGTCTCAGGTCACCACAGCCTATCCCAGCCCACCACGGCCCACCACAGCACACCACGGCGCACCGCAGCCTATCCCAACCCGTCCCAGCCCACCACGGCCCGTCCCAGCCCACCACGGCCCGTCCCAGCCCACCACGGCCCGTCCCAGCCCGTCCCAGCCCACGACAGCCCGTCCCAGCCCACGACAGCCCGTCCCAGCCCACCAGAGCCCACCAGAGCCCACCACAGCTCGTCCCAGCCCACCACAGCCCACAAGAGCTTGTCACAGACCACCACAGCCCGTCCCAGCCCACCACAGCCCACTACGGCCCACCACAGCCCGTCCCAGCCCACCACAGCCCGTCCCAGCCCACCACAGCCCGTCCCAGACCACCACAGCCTCTCACAGCACATCACAGCCCGTAACAGCCCACCACAGCAAGTACCAGCCCGTCCCAGCCCACCACAGCCCGTCTCAGCCCACCACGGCCCGTCTCAGCTCACCACAACCCGTCCCAGACGACCACAGCCCGTCCCAGCCCACCACAGCCCACCACAGCCCGTCCCAGCCCACCACTGCCCGTCCCAGCCCACCACAGCCCGTCCCAGCCCACCAGAGCCCGTCCCAGCCCACCACAGCCCGTCACAGCCCGTCCCAGCCCACCAGAGGTCGTCCCAGCTCACCACAACCCACCACAGCCCGTCACAGCCCGTCCCAGCCCACCACAGCCCGTCCCAGCCCACCACGGCCGCCGCAGACCATCAGAGCCCGTCCCAGCCCACCACAATCCCGTCCCAGCCCACTATAGCCCGTCCCAGCCCACCACAACCCGTTCTAGCTCACCACAACCCACCACAGCGCACCATAGCACACCACAGCCCACCACAGCGCACCAGAGCCTGTCCCAGCCCACCACAGCCCGTCCCAGACCACCGCAGCCCGCCACGGCCCGTCCCAGCCCACCACAGCCCGTCCCAGCCCACCACAGCCCATTCCAGCCCACCACAGCGTGTCCCAACCCACCACAGCCCACCACAGCCCTTCAGAACCCAACACAGCCCACCACAGCCCGTCCCAGCCCACCACAGCACGTCCCAGGCCACCACAGACCACCACAGCCCACCACAGCCCGTGAAGCCCACCACAGCCCGCCTCAGCCCACTACAGCCCGTCCCAGCCCACCACAGCCCGTCCCAGCCCACCATAACCAACCACAGCCTATCCCAGCCGATCCCAGCCCACCACAGCCCGTCCCATCACACCACAGCCCACCACTGCCCGTCCCAGCCAACCACGGCCCGTCCCAGCCCACCACAGCCCGTCCCAGCCCACCACGGCCCGTCCCGGCCCACCACAGCCTGTCCCAGCACACCACAGCCCACCACAGCCCATCACAGCCCACCACAGCCCGTCCCAGCTTACCACAGACCACCACAGACCGTCCCAGCCCACCACAGACCACCCCAGCCCCTCCCAGCCCGTCCCAGCCCACCACAGCCTGTCCCAGCTCGTCCAAGCCTGTCCCAGACCCCCAGAGCCCGTCGCAGCCCACCACAGCCCGTCACAGCTCGTCCCAGCTCTCCACACCCACCGCAGCCCGTCCCAGCCCACCACAGCCCGTCCCAGCCCACCACAGCCCACCACGGCCCACCACAGCCCGTCCCAGCCCACCACAAGCCGTCCTAGCCCACCACAGACCTCCAGAGCCCGTCTCAGGTCACCACAGCCTATCCCAGCCCACCACGGCCCACCACAGCACACCACGGCGCACCGCAGCCTATCCCAACCCGTCCCAGCCCACCACGGCCCGTCCCAGCCCACCACGGCCCGTCCCAGCCCACCACGGCCCGTCCCAGCCAGTCCCAGCCCACGACAGCCCGTCCCAGCCCACGACAGCCCGTCCCAGCCCACCAGAGCCCACCAGAGCCCACCACAGCTCGTCCCAGCCCACCACAGCCCACAAGAGCTTGTCACAGACCACCACAGCCCGTCCCAGCCCACCACAGCCCACTACGGCCCACCACAGCCCGTCCCAGCCCACCACAGCCCGTCCCAGCCCACCACAGCCCGTCCCAGCCCACCACAGCCTCTCACAGCACATCACAGCCCGTAACAGCCCACCACAGCAAGTACCAGCCCGTCCCAGCCCACCACAGCCCGTCTCAGCCCACCACGGCCCGTCTCAGCTCACCACAACCCGTCCCAGACGACCACAGCCCGTCCCAGCCCACCACAGCCCACCACAGCCCGTCCCAGCCCACCACTGCCCGTCCCAGCCCACCACAGCCCGTCCCAGCCCACCAGAGCCCGTCCCAGCCCACCACAGCCCGTCACAGCCCGTCCCAGCCCACCAGAGGTCGTCCCAGCTCACCACAACCCACCACAGCCCGTCACAGCCCGTCCCAGCCCACCACAGCCCGTCCCAGCCCACCACGGCCGCCGCAGACCATCAGAGCCCGTCCCAGCCCACCACAATCCCGTCCCAGCCCACTATAGCCCGTCCCAGCCCACCACAACCCGTTCTAGCTCACCACAACCCACCACAGCGCACCATAGCACACCACAGCCCACCACAGCGCACCAGAGCCTGTCCCAGCCCACCACAGCCCGTCCCAGACCACCGCAGCCCGCCACGGCCCGTCCCAGCCCACCACAGCCCATTCCAGACCACCAGAGCCCTTCCCAGTTCACCACAGCATGTCCCAGCACACCACAGCCCGTCCAATTTCACCACAGCCCGTCTCAGCTCACCACAACCCACCACAGCCCGTCCCAGCACACCGCAGCCTATCCCAACCCGTCCCAGCCCACCACGACCCGTCCCAGCCCACCACAGCCCGTCCCAGCCCACCACAGCCCGTCCCAGCCCACCACAGCCCGTAACAGCCCACCACAGCAAGTACCAGCCCGTCCCAGCCCACCACGGCCTGTCTCAGCCCACCACGGCCCGTCTCAGCCCACCACGGCCCGTCTCAGCTCACCACAACCCGTCCCAGCCCACCACAGCCCACCACGGCCCGTCCCAGGCCACCACAGCCCGTCCCAGCCCACGACAGCCCGTCCCAGCCCACGACAGCCCGTCCCAGCCCACCAGAGCCCACCAGAGCCCACCACAGCTCGTCCCAGCCCACCACAGCCCACAAGAGCTTGTCACAGACCACCACAGCCTGTCCCAGCCCACCACAGCCCACTACGGCCCACCACAGCCCGTCCCAGCCCACCACAGCCCGTCCCAGCTTGTCCCAGACCACCACAGCCTCTCACAGCACATCACAGCCCGTAACAGCCCACCACAGCAAGTACCAGCCCGTCCCAGCCCACCACGGCCCGTCTCAGCCCACCACGGCCCGTCTCAGCTCACCACAACCCGTCCCAGACGACCACAGCCCGTCCCAGCCCACCACAGCCCACCACAGCCCGTCCCAGCCCACCACGGCCCGTCCCAGCCCACCACAGCCCGTCCCAGCCCACCAGAGCCCGTCCCAGCCTGTTTCAGCCCACCACGGCTAACCACGGCCTGTCCCGGCCCACCACGGCCAACCACGGTCCACCATGGCCCACCAGAGCACACCACGGCCCACCACGGCCCTTCCCAGTCCACCACAGCCCACCACAGCCTGTCCAAGCCCACCACGGCCCGTCCCAGCCCACCACGGCCCACGCCAGCCCACCACGGCCCGTCCCAGCCCACCACGGCCCGTCCCAGCCCACCACGGCCCATCACAGCCCACCACAGTTCACCACAGCCCGTCCTAGCCCAGCACGGCTCGTCCCAGCCCACCACGGACCACCACGGCCCATCTCAGCCCACCACAGCCTGTCAAAGCTCAGCACAGCCCTCCACAACCCTCCACAGCCCGTCCCAACCCTCCACAGCTCATCCCAGCCTACCACAGCCCGTCGCAGCCCAACACAGCTTATCCCAGCCCACCGCAGCCCGTCCCAGCCCACCGCAGCCCGTCCTAGCCCACCGAAACCCGTCCCAGCCCACCGCAACCCGTCCCAGCCCACCACAGCCCACCACAGGTCACCACAGCCCACCACCGGTCACCACAGCCCACCACCGGTCACCACAGCCCACCACCGGTCACCACAGCCTGTTTCAGCCCACCACGGCAAACCACGGCCCGTCCCAGCCCACCACGGCCCGCCATGGCCCACCACACCCCGTCCCAGCCCACCACTGCCCGTCCCAGCCCGTCCCAGCCCGTCCCAACCCTCCAAAGCCCGCCCCAGCACACCACACTTACCACAGCCCATCACAGCCCACCACAGCCCGTTCCAGCTTACCACAGCCCACACCAGACCGTCCCAGCCCACCACAGACTGTCCCAGCCCACCACAGCCCGTTCCAGCCCACCACTGCCCGTCCCAGCCCACCACTGCCCGTCCCAGCCCGTCCCAACCCACCACAGCCCGTCCCAGCCCACCACAGCCCACCACAGCCCTCCGCAGCCCATCCCAGCCCACCACGGCCCGTTCCAGCCCGTGCCAACCCGTCACAACACGCCACAGCCTGTCCCAGCCCACCACAGCCCACCACAGCCCATCCCAACCCACAACAGCCCGTCCCTACCCACCACAGCGTGTCCCAACCCACCACAGCCCACCACAGCCCTTCAGAACCCACCACAGCCCACCACAGCCCGTCCCAGCCCACCACAGCACGTCCCAGGCCACCACAGACCACCACAGCCCACCACAGCCCATGAAGCCCACCACAGCCCGCCTCAGCCCACTACAGCCCATCCCAGCCCACCACAGCCCGTCCCAGCCCACCACAGCCCGTCCCAGCCCACCACAGCCCACCACAGCTTGTCCCAGACCACCACAGCTCTTCCCAGCCCACCATAACCAACCACAGCCTATCCCAGCCGATCCCAGCCCACCACAGCCCGTCCCATCACACCACAGCCCACCACAGCCTGTCCCAGCCAACCACGGCCCGTCCCAGCCCACCACAGCCCGTCCCAGCCCACCACGGCCCACCACAGCCCACCACGGCCCATCCGGGCCCAACACAGCCCACCAAGGCGCACCACAGCCCATCCCAGCCCATTACAGCCTGTCCCAGACCACCACATCCCATCTCAGCCCACCACAGCCCGTCCCAGCCCACCACAACCGACCACAGCCCACCACGGCCGACCACAGCCCACCACGGCCCATCCAAGCCCACCACGGCCCATCCAAGCCCACCACGGTCCACCACGGCACGTCCCAGCCCACCACAGAGCACCACAGCCCGTCCCAGCCCGTCCCAGCCCACCACAGTATGTCCCAGCCCACCAGAGCCCGTCCCAGCCCACCACAGCCCGTCCCAGCCCACCACAGCCCACCACGCCCCGTGCCAACCCGCCAGAGCCCGTCCCAGCCCACCACAGCCCACCACAGCCCGCCCCAGACCACAAGAGGTCGTCCCAGCCCACCACTAACCCACCAAAGCCCGTCCCCGCCCACCACAGCCCGTCCCAGCCCACCACAGCCCACCACGCCCCGTGCCAACCCACCAGAGCCTGTCCCAGCCCACCACAGCCCGTCACAGCCCGTCCCAGCCCACCAGAGGTCGTCCCAGCTCACCACAACCCACCACAGCCCTTCCCAGCCCGTCCCAGCCCACCACAGCCCGTCCCAGCCCACCACGGCCGCCGCAGACCATCAGAGCCCGTCCCAGCTCACCACAATCCCGTCCCAGCCCACTATAGCCCGTCCCAGCCCACCACAACCCGTTCTAGCTCACCACAACCCACCACAGCGCACCATAGCACACCACAGCCCACCAAAGCGCACCAGAGCCTGTCCCAGCCCACCACAGCCCGTCCCAGACCACCGCAGCCCGCCACGGCCCGTCCCAGCCCACCACAGCCCATTCCAGACCACCAGAGCCCTTCCCAGTTCACCACAGCATGTCCCAGCACACCACAGCCCACCACAGCCCGTCCAATTTCACCACAGCCCGTCTCAGCTCACCACAACCCACCACAGCCCGTCCCAGCACACCGCAACCTATCCCAACTCGTCCCAGCCCACCACGGCCCGTCCCAGCCCACCACGGCCCGTCCCAGCCCACCACGGCCCGTCCCAGCCCGTCCCAGCCCACGACAGCCCGTCCCAGCCCACGACAGTCCGTCCCAGCCCACCAGAGCCCACCAGAGCCCACCACAGCTCGTCCCAGCCCACCACAGCCCACAAGAGCTTGTCACAGACCACCACAGCCCGTCCCAGCCCACCACAGCCCACTACGGCCCACCACAGCCCGTCCCAGCCCACCACAGCCCGTCCCAGCCCACCACAGCCCATAACAGCCCACCACAGCCCGTAACAGCCCACCACAGCAAGTACCAGCCCGTCCCAGCCCACCACGGCCCGTCTCAGCCCACCACGGCCCGTCTCAGCCCACCACGGCCCGTCTCAGCTCACCACGACCCGTCCCAGACGACCACAGCCCGTCCCAGCCCACCACAGCCCACCACAGCCCGTCCCAGCCCACCACGGCCCGTCCCAGCCCACCACATCCCGTCCCAGCCCACCAGAGCCCGTCCCAGCCTGTTTCAGCCCACCACGGCTAACCACGGCCTCTGCCGGCCCACCACGGCCAACCACGGTCCACCATGGCCCACAAGAGCACACCACGGCCCACCACGGCCCTTCCCAGTCCACCACAGCCCACCACGGCCCGTCCCAGCCCACCACGGCCCACCCCAGCCCACCACGGCCCGTCCCAGCCCACCACGGCCCGTCCCAGCCCACCACAGCCCATCACAGCCCGCCACAGCTCACCACAGCCCGTCCCAGCCCACCACAGTACACTACGGCCCACCACAGCCCGTCCCAGCCCACCACAGCCCGTCCCAGCCCACCGCAGCCCGTCCCAGCCCACCACAGCCCGTCCCAGCCCACCACAGCCCGTCCCAGCTCGTCCCAGACCACCACAGCCTCTCACAGCACACCACAGCCCGTAACAGCCCACCACAGCAAGTACCAGCCCGTCTCAGCCCACCACGGCCCGTCTCAGCCCACCACGGCCCGTCTCAGCTCACCACAACCCGTCCCAGACGACCACAGCCCACCACAGCCCACCACAGCCTGTCCCAGCCTGTCCCGGCCCACCACGGCCAACCACGGTCCACCATGGCCCACAAGAGCATACCACGGCCCACCACGGCCCTTCCCAGTCCACCACAGCCCACCACAGTCTGTCCCAGCCCACCACGGCCCATCCCAGCCCACCACGGCCCGTCCCAGCCCACCACGGCCCGTCCCAGCCCACCACGGCCCATCCCAGCCCACCACGGCCCGTCCCAGCCCACCACGGCCCGTCCCAGCCCACCACGGCCCGTCCCAGCCCACCACGGCCCGTCCCAGCCCACCACAGTTCACCACAGCCCGTCCTAGCCCAGCACGGCCCTTCCCAGCCCACCACGGACCACCACGGCCCATCTCAGCCCACCACAGCCTGTCCAAGCCCAGCACAGCCCTCCACAACCCTCCACAGCCCGTCCCAACCCTCCACAGCTAATCCCAGCCCACCACAGCCCGTCCCAGCCCACCACAGCCCACCACAGCTTGTCCCAGACCTCCACAGCTCTTCCCAGCCCACCATAACCAACCACAGCCTATCCCAGCCGATCCCAGCCCACCACAGCCCGTCCCATCACACCACAGCCCACCACAGCCCGTCCCAGCCCACCACAGCCCGTCCCAGCCCACCACAGCCCGTCCCAGCCCACCACGGCCCACCACAGCCCACCACGGCCCATCCGGGCCCAACACAGCCCACCAAGGCGCACCACAGCCCATCCCAGCCCACCACAGCCCGTCCCAGCCCACCACAACCGACCACAGCCCACCACAGCCCACCACGGCCGACCACAGCCCACCACGGCCGACCACAGCCCACCACGGCCCATCCAAGCCCACCACGGCCCATCCAAGCCCACCACGGTCCACCACGGCACGTCCCAGCCCACCACAGAGCACCACAGCCCGTCCCAGCCCGTCCCAGCCCACCACAGTATGTCCCAGCCCACCAGAGCCCGTCCCAGCCCACCACAGCCCGTCCCAGCCCACCACAGCCCACCACGCCCCGTGCCAACCCACCAGAGCCCGTCCCAGCTCACCACAGCCCACCACAGCCCGTCCCAGACCACAAGAGGTCGTCCCAGCCCACCACTAACCCACCAAAGCCCGTCCCCGCCCACCACAGCCCGTCCCAGCCAACCACAGCGCACCACAGCCTGCCCCAACCCACCTGAGCCCGTCCCAGCTTACCACAGCCCACCACAGCCCGTCACAGCCCGTCCCAGCCCACCAGAGGTCGTCCCAGCTCACCACAACCCACCACAGCCCTTCCCAGCCCGTCCCAGCCCACCACGGCCGCCGCAGACCATCAGAGCCCGTCCCAGCCCACCACAATCCCGTCCCAGCCCACTATAGCCCGTCCCAGCCCACCACAACCCGTTCTAGCTCACCACAACCCACCACAGCACACCATAGCCCACCACAGCCCACCACAGCGCACCAGAGTCTGTCCCGGCCCACCAGAGCCCGTCCCAGCCCACCACAGCCCGTCCCAGCCCACCATAACCAACCACAGCCTATCCCAGCCGATCCCAGCCCACCACAGCCCGTCCCATCACACCACAGCCCACCACTGCCCGTCCCAGCCAACCATGGCCCGTCCCAGCCAACCACAGCGCACCACAGCCTGCCCCAACCCACCTGAGCCCGTCCCAGCCCACCACAGCCCATTCCAGACCACCAGAGCCCTTCCCAGTTCACCACAGCCCACCACAGCCCGTCCAATTTCACCACAGCCCGTCTCAGCTCACCACAACCCACCACAGCCCGTCCCAGCCCACCGCAGCCTATCCCAACCCGTCCCAGCCCACCACGGCCCGTCCCAGCCCGTCCCAGCCCACGACAGCCCGTCCCAGCCCACGACAGTCCGTCCCAGCCCACCAGAGCCCACCACAGCTCGTCCCAGCCCACCACAGCCCACAAGAGCTTGTCACAGACCACCACAGCCCGTCCCAGCCCACCACAGCCCACTACGGCCCACCACAGCCCGTCCCAGCCCACCACAGCCCGTCCCAGCCCACCACAGCCCGTCCCAGCCCACCACAGCCCGTCCCAGCTCGTCCCAGACCACCACAGCCTCTCACAGCACACCACAGCCCGTAACAGCCCACCACAGCAAGTACCAGCCCGTCCCAGCCCACCACGGCCCGTCTAAGCTCACCACAACCCGTCCCAGACGACCACAGCCCGTCCCAGACCACCACAGCCCACCACAGCCCGTCCCAGCCCACCACGGCCCGTCCCAGCCCACCACATCCCGTCCCAGCCCACCACAGCCCGTCCCAGCCCACCAGAGCCCGTCCCAGCCTGTTTCAGCCCACCACGGCTAACCACGGCCTGTCCCGGCCCACCACGGCCAACCACGGTCCACCATGGCCCACCAGAGCACACCACGGCTCACCACGGCCCTTCCCAGTCCACCACAGCCCACCACGGCCCACCACAGCCCACCACGGCCCGTCCCAGCCCACCACGGCCCACCCCAGCCCACCACGGCCCGTCCCAGCCCACCACGGCCCGTCCCAGCCCACCACAGTTCACCACAGCCCGTCCTAGCCCAGCACGGCCCGTCCCAGCTTACCACGGACCACCACGGCCCATCTCAGCCCACCACAGCCTGTCCAAGCTCAGCACAGCCCTCCACAACCCTCCACAGCCCGTCCCAACCCTCCACAGCTCATCCCAGCCTACCACAGCCCGTCGCAGCCCAACACAGCTTATCCCAGCCCACCGAAACCCGTCCCAGCCCACCACAGCCCACCACAGGTCACCACAGCCCACCACCGGTCACCACAGCCTGTTTCAGCCCACCACGGCAAACCACGGCCCGTCCCAGCCCACCACGGCCCGCCATGGCCCACCACAGCTCGTCCCAGATAAACACGGCGCACCACAGCCCACCACGGCCCGTCCCGGCCCACCACAGCCCGTCACAGCCCGTCCCAGCTCTCCTCAACCCACCGCAGCCCGTCCCAGCCCACCACAGCCCGTCCCAGCCCACCACGGCCCACAAAAGCCCACCACAGCCCACCACGGCCCACCACAGCCCGTCCCAGCCCACCACAAGCCGTCCTAGCCCACCACAGACCTCCAGAGCCCGTCTCAGCCCACCACAGCCTATCCCAGCCCACCACGGCCCACCACAGCACACCACGGCCCACCGCAGCCTATCCCAACCCGTCCCAGCCCACCACGGCCCGTCCCAGTACACCACGGCCCGTCCCAGCCCGTCCCAGCCCACGACAGCCCGTCCCAGCCCACCAGAGACCACCACAGCTCGTCCCAGCCCACCACAGCCCACAAGAGCTTGTCACAGACCACCACAGCCCGTCCCAGCCCACCACAGCCCACTACGGCCCACCACAGCCCGTCCCAGACCACCACAGCCCGTCCCAGCCCACCACAGCCCGTCCCAGCTCGTCCCAGACCACCACAGCCTCTCACAGCACACCACAGCCCGTAACAGCCCACCACAGCAAGTACCAGCCCGTCCCAGCCCACCACGGCCCGTCTCAGCCCACCACGGCCCTTCTCAGCTCACCACAACCCGTCCCAGACGACCACAGCCCGTCCCAGCCCACCACAGCCCACCACAGCCCGTCCCAGCCCACCAGAGCCCGTCCCAGCCCACCAGAGCCCGTCCCAGCCTGTTTCAGCCCACCACGGCTAACCACGGCCTGTCCCGGCCCACCACGGCCAACCACGGTCCACCATGGCCCACCAGAGCACACCACGGCCCACCACGGCCCTTCCCAGTCCACCACGGCCCACCACAGCCTGTCCAAGCCCACCACGGCCCGTCCCAGCCCACCACGGCCCACGCCAGCCCACCACGGCCCGTCCCAGCCCACCACGGCCCGTCCCAGCCCACCACGGCCCATCACAGCCCACCACAGTTCACCACAGCCCGTCCTAGCCCAGCACGGCTCGTCCCAGCCCACCACGGACCACCACGGCCCATCTCAGCCCACCACAGCCTGTCCATGCTCAGCACAGCCCTCCACAACCCTCCACAGCCCGTCCCAACCCTCCACAGCTCATCCCAGCCTACCATAGCCCGTCGCAGCCCAACACAGCTTATCCCAGCCCACCGCAGCCCGTCCCAGCCCACCGCAGCCCGTCCTAGCCCACCGAAACCCGTCCCAGCCCACCGAAACCCGTCCCAGCCCACCACAGCCCACCACAGGTCACCACAGCCCACCACCGGTCACCACAGCCCACCACCGGTCACCACAGCCTGTTTCAGCCCACCACGGCAAACCACGGCCCGTCCCAGCCCACCACGGCCCGCCATGGCCCACCACAGCTCGTCCCAGCTAAACAAGGCGCACCACAGCCCACCACGGCCCGTCCCGGCCCACCACACCCCGTCCCAGCCCACCACTGCCCGTCCCAGCCCGTCCCAACCCTCCAAAGCCCGTCCCAGCACACCACAGCCTACCACAGCCCATCACAGCCCACCACAGCCCGTTCCAGCTTACCACAGCCCACACCAGACCGTCCCAGCCCACCACAGACCGTCCCAGCCCACCACAGCCCGTCCCAGCCCACCACAGCCCGTTCCAGCCCACCACTGCCCGTCCCAGCCCACCACTGCCCGTCCCAGCCCACCACTGCCCGTCCCAGCCCGTCCCAACCCACCACAGCCCGTCCCAGCCCACCACAGCCCACCGCAGCCCATCCCAGCCCACCACGGCCCGTTACAGCCCGTGCCAACCCGTCACAACACGCCACAGCCCACCACAGCCCACCACAGCCCACCGCAGCCCATCCCAACCCACCACAGCCCGTCCCTACCCACCACAGCGTGTCCCAACCCACCACAGCCCACCACAGCCCTTCAGAACCCACCGCAGCCCACCACAGCCCGTCCCAGCCCACCACAGCACGTCCCAGGCCACCACAGACCACCACAGCCCACCACAGCCCATGAAGCCCACCACAGCCCGCCTCAGCCCACTACAGCCCGTCCCAGCCCACCACAGCCCGTCCCAGCCCACCACAGCCCGTCCCAGCCCACCACAGCCCACCACAGCTTGTCCCAGACCACCACAGCTCTTCCCAGCCCACCATAACCAACCACAGCCTATCCCAGCCGATCCCAGCCCACCACAGCCCGTCCCATCACACCACAGCCCACCACAGCCCGTCCCAGCCAACCACGGCCCGTCCCAGCCCACCACAGCCCGTCCCAGCCCACCACGGCCCACCACAGCCCACCACGGCCCATCCGGGCCCAACACAGCCCACCAAGGCGCACCACAGCCCATCACAGCCCATTACAGCCTGTCCCAGCCCACCACAGCCCGTCCCAGCCCACCACAGCCCGTCCCAGCTCGTCCCAGACCACCACAGCCTCTCACAGCACACCACAGCCCGTAACAGCCCACCACAGCAAGTACCAGCCCGTCCCAGCCCACCACGGCCCGTCTAAGCTCACCACAACCCGTCCCAGACGACCACAGCCCGTCCCAGACCACCACAAACCACCACAGCCCGTCCCAGCCCACCACGGCCCGTCCCAGCCCACCACATCCCGTCCCAGCCCACCACAGCCCGTCCCAGCCCACCAGAGCCCGTCCCAGCCTGTTTCAGCCCACCACGGCTAACCACGGCCTGTCCCGGCCCACCACGGCCAACCACGGTCCACCATGGCCCACCAGAGCACACCACGGCCCACCACGGCCCTTCCCAGTCCACGACAGCCCACCACGGCCTGTCCCAGCCCACCACGGCCCGTCCCAGCCCACCACGGCCCACTCCAGCCCACCACGGCCCGTCCCAGCCCACCACGGCCCGTCCCAGCCCACCACGGCCCGTCCCAGCACACCACAGTTCACCACAGCCCGTCCTAGCCCAGCACGGCCCGTCCCAGCTTACCACGGACCACCACGGCCCATCTCAGCCCACCACAGCCTGTCCAAGCTCAGCACAGCCCTCCACAACCCTCCACAGCCCGTCCCAACCCTCCACAGCTCATCCCAGCCTACCACAGCCCGTCGCAGCCCAACACAGCTTATCCCAGCCCACCGCAACCCGTCCCAGCCCACCACAGCCCACCACAGGTCACCACAGCCCACCACCGGTCACCACAGCCCACCACAGGTCACCACAGCCTGTTTCAGCCCACCACGGCAAACCACGGCCCGTCCCAGCCCACCACGGCCCGCCATGGCCCACCACAGCTCGTCCCAGATAAACACGGCGCACCACAGCCCACCACGGCCCGTCCCGGCCCACCACAGCCCGTCACAGCCCGTCCCAGCTCTCCTCAACCCACCGCAGCCCGTCCCAGCCCACCACAGCCCGTCCCAGCCCACCACGGCCCACAAAAGCCCACCACAGCCCACCACGGCCCACCACAGCCCGTCCCAGCCCACCACAAGCCGTCCTAGCCCACCACAGACCTCCAGAGCCCGTCTCAGCCCACCACAGCCTATCCCAGCCCACCACGGCCCACCACAGCACACCACGGCCCACCGCAGCCTATCCCAACCCGTCCCAGCCCACCACGGCCCGTCCCAGCCCGTCCCAGCCCACGACAGCCCGTCCCAGCCCACCAGAGACCACCACAGCTCGTCCCAGCCCACCACAGCCCACAAGAGCTTGTCACAGACCACCACAGCCCGTCCCAGCCCACCACAGCCCACTACGGCCCACCACAGCCCGTCCCAGCCCACCACAGCCCGTCCCAGCCCACCACAGCCCGTCCCAGCTCGTCCCAGACCACCACAGCCTCTCACAGCACACCACAGCCCGTAACAGCCCACCACAGCAAGTACCAGCCCGTCCCAGCCCACCACGGCCCGTCTCAGCCCACCACGGCCCGTCTCAGCTCACCACAACCCGTCCCAGATGACCACAGCCCGTCCCAGCCCACCACAGCCCACCACAGCCCGTCCCAGCCCACCACGGCCCGTCCCAGCCCACCACATCCCGTCCCAGCCCACCACAGCCCGTCCCAGCCTGTTTCAGCCCAGCACGGCTAACCACGGCCTGTCCCGGCCAACCACGGTCAACCATGGCCCACCAGAGCACACCACGGCCCACCTCGGCCCTTCCCAGTCCACCACAGCCCACCACAGCCCGTCCCAGCCCACCACGGCTTGTCCCAGCCCACCACGGCCCGTCCCAGCCCACCACGGCCCGTCCCAGCCCACCACGGCCCGTCCCAGCCCACCACGGCCCATCACAGCCCACCACAGTTCACCACAGCCCGTCCTAGCCCAGCACGGCCCGTCCCAGCCCACCACGGACCACCACGGCCCATCTCAGCCCACCACAGCCTGTCCAAGCCCAGCACAGCCCTCCACAACCCTCCACAGCCCGTCCCAACCCTCCACAGCTCATCCCAGCCTACCACAGCCCGTCGCAGCCCAACACAGCTTATCCCAGCCCACCGCAGCCCGTCCCAGCCCACCGCAGCCCGTCCTAGCCCACCGAAACCCGTCCCAGCCCACCACAGCCCACCACCGGTCACCACAGCCCACCACAGGTCACCACAGCCCACCACAGGTCACCACAGCCTGTTTCAGCCCACCACGGCAAACCACGGCCCGTCCCAGCCCACCACGGCCCTCCATGGCCCACCACAGCTCGTCCCAGATAAACACGGCACACCACAGCCCACCACGACCCGTCCCGGCCCACCACAGCCCGTCCCAGCACACCACAGCCCACCACAGCCCATCACAGCCCACCACAGCCCGTCCCAGCTTACCACAGCCCACCACAGCCCGTCCCAGCCCACCAGAGGTCGTCCCAGCTCACCACAACCCACCACAGCCCTTCCCAGCCCGTCCCAGCCCACCACAATCCCGTCCCAGCCCACTATAGCCCGTCCCAGCCCACCACAACCCGTTCTAGCTCACCACAACCCACCACAGCACACCATAGCCCACCACAGCCCACCACAGCGCACCAGAGTCTGTCCCGGCCCACCAGAGCCCGTCCCAGCCCACCACAGCCCGTCCCAGCCCACCATAACCAACCACAGCCTATCCCAGCCGATCCCAGCCCACCACAGCCCGTCCCATCACACCACAGCCCACCACTGCCCGTCCCAGCCAACCATGGCCCGTCCCAGCCAACCACAGCGCACCACAGCCTGCCCCAACCCACCTGAGCCCGTCCCAGCTTACCACAGCCCACCACAGCCCGTCACAGCCCGTCCCAGCCTACCACAGCCCATTCCAGACCACCAGAGCCCTTCCCAGTTCACCACAGCCCACCACAGCCCGTCCAATTTCACCACAGCCCGTCTCAGCTCACCACAACCCACCACAGCCCGTCCCAGCCCACCGCAGCCTATCCCAACCCGTCCCAGCCCACCACGGCCCGTCCCAGCCCGTCCCAGCCCACGACAGCCCGTCCCAGCCCACGACAGTCCGTCCCAGCCCACCAGAGCCCACCACAGCTCGTCCCAGCCCACCACAGCCCACAAGAGCTTGTCACAGACCACCACAGCCCGTCCCAGCCCACCACAGCCCACTACGGCCCACCACAGCCCGTCCCAGCCCACCACAGCCCGTCCCAGCCCACCACAGCCCGTCCCAGCCCACCACAGCCCGTCCCAGCTCGTCCCAGACCACCACAGCCTCTCACAGCACACCACAGCCCGTAACAGCCCACCACAGCAAGTACCAGCCCGTCCCAGCCCACCACGGCCCGTCTAAGCTCACCACAACCCGTCCCAGACGACCACAGCCCGTCCCAGACCACCACAAACCACCACAGCCCGTCCCAGCCCACCACGGCCCGTCCCAGCCCACCACATCCCGTCCCAGCCCACCACAGCCCGTCCCAGCCCACCAGAGCCCGTCCCAGCCTGTTTCAGCCCACCACGGCTAACCACGGCCTGTCCCGGCCCACCACGGCCAACCACGGTCCACCATGGCCCACCAGAGCACACCACGGCCCACCACGGCCCTTCCCAGTCCACGACAGCCCACCACGGCCTGTCCCAGCCCACCACGGCCCGTCCCAGCCCACCACGGCCCACCCCAGCCCACCACGGCCCGTCCCAGCCCACCACGGCCCGTCCCAGCCCACCACGGCCCGTCCCAGCCCACCACAGTTCACCACAGCCCGTCCTAGCCCAGCACGGCCCGTCCCAGCTTACCACGGACCACCACGGCCCATCTCAGCCCACCACAGCCTGTCCAAGCTCAGCACAGCCCTCCACAACCCTCCACAGCCCGTCCCAACCCTCCACAGCTCATCCCAGCCTACCACAGCCCGTCGCAGCCCAACACAGCTTATCCCAGCCCACCGCAACCCGTCCCAGCCCACCACAGCCCACCACAGGTCACCACAGCCCACCACCGGTCACCACAGCCTGTTTCAGCCCACCACGGCAAACCACGGCCCGTCCCAGCCCACCACGGCCCGCCATGGCCCACCACAGCTCGTCCCAGATAAACACGGCGCACCACAGCCCACCACGGCCCGTCCCGGCCCACCACAGCCCGTCACAGCCCGTCCCAGCTCTCCTCAACCCACCGCAGCCCGTCCCAGCCCACCACAGCCCGTCCCAGCCCACCACGGCCCACAAAAGCCCACCACAGCCCACCACGGCCCACCACAGCCCGTCCCAGCCCACCACAAGCCGTCCTAGCCCACCACAGACCTCCAGAGCCCGTCTCAGCCCACCACAGCCTATCCCAGCCCACCACGGCCCACCACAGCACACCACGGCCCACCGCAGCCTATCCCAACCCGTCCCAGCCCACCACGGCCCGTCCCAGTACACCACGGCCCGTCCCAGCCCGTCCCAGCCCACGACAGCCCGTCCCAGCCCACCAGAGACCACCACAACTCGTCCCAGCCCACCACAGCCCACAAGAGCTTGTCATAGACCACCACAGCCCGTCCCAGCCCACCACAGCCCACTACGGCCCACCACAGCCCGTCCCAGACCACCACAGCCCGTCCCAGCCCACCACAGCCCGTCCCAGCTCGTCCCAGACCACCACAGCCTCTCACAGCACACCACAGCCCGTAACAGCCCACCACAGCAAGTACCAGCCCGTCCCAGCCCACCACGGCCCGTCTCAGCCCACCACGGCCCGTCTCAGCTCACCACAACCCGTCCCAGACGACCACGGCCCGTCCCAGCCCACCACAGCCCACCACAGCCCGTCCCAGCCCACCAGAGCCCGTCCCAGCCGACCAGAGCCCGTCCCAGCCCACCAGAGCCCGTCCCAGCCTGTTTCAGCCCACCACGGCTAACCACGGCCTGTCCCGGCCCACCACGGCCAACCACGGTCAACCATGGCCCACCAGAGCACACCACGGCCCACCACGGCCCTTCCCAGTCCACCACAGCCCACCACAGCCTGTCCAAGCCCACCACGGCCCGTCCCAGCCCACCACGGCCCACGCCAGCCCACCACGGCCCGTCCCAGCCCACCACGGCCCGTCCCAGCCCACCACGGCCCATCACAGCCCACCACAGTTCACCACAGCCCGTCCTAGCCCAGCACGGCTCGTCCCAGCCCACCACGGACCACCACGGCCCATCTCAGCCCACCACAGCCTGTCCATGCTCAGCACAGCCCTCCACAACCCTCCACAGCCCGTCCCAACCCTCCACAGCTCATCCCAGCCTACCATAGCCCGTCGCAGCCCAACACAGCTTATCCCAGCCCACCGCAGCCCGTCCCAGCCCACCGCAGCCCGTCCCAGCCCACCGAAACCCGTCCCAGCCCACCGAAACCCGTCCCAGCCCACCACAGCCCACCACAGGTCACCACAGCCCACCACCGGTCACCACAGCCCACCACCGGTCACCACAGCCTGTTTCAGCCCACCACGGCAAACCACGGCCCGTCCCAGCCCACCACGGCCCGCCATGGCCCACCACAGCTCGTCCCAGCTAAACAAGGCGCACCACAGCCCACCACGGCCCGTCCCGGCCCACCACACCCCGTCCCAGCCCACCACTGCCCGTCCCAGCCCGTCCCAACCCTCCAAAGCCCGTCCCAGCACACCACAGCCTACCACAGCCCATCACAGCCCACCACAGCCCGTTCCAGCTTACCACAGCCCACACCAGACCGTCCCAGCCCACCACAGACCGTCCCAGCCCACCACAGCCCGTCCCAGCCCACCACAGCCCGTTCCAGCCCACCACTGCCCGTCCCAGCCCACCACTGCCCGTCCCAGCCCGTCCCAACCCACCACAGCCCGTCCCAGCCCACCACAGCCCACCGCAGCCCATCCAGGCCCACCACGGCCCGTTACAGCCCGTGCCAACCCGTCACAACACGCCACAGCCCACCACAGCCCACCACAGCCCACCGCAGCCCATCCCAACCCACCACAGCCCGTCCCTACCCACCACAGCGTGTCCCAACCCACCACAGACCACCACAGCCCTTCAGAACCCACCGCAGCCCACCACAGCCCGTCCCAGCCCACCACAGCCCGTCCCAGCCCACCACAGACCACCACAGCCCACCACAGCCCATCTCTGCTCACCACAGCCCGCCTCAGCCCACTACAGCCCGTCCCAGCCCACCACAGCCCGTCCCAGCCCACCACAGCCCGTCCCAGCCCACCACAGCCCACCACAGCTTGTCCCAGCCCACCACAGCCCATTCCAGACCACCAGAGGCCTTCCCAGTTCACCACAGCATGTCCCAGCTCGTCCCAGACCACCACAGCCCGTCCAATTTCACCACAGCCCGTCTTAGCTCACCACAACCCACCACAGCCCGTCCCAGCACACCGCAGCCTATCCCAACCCGTCCCAGCCCACCACGGACCGTCCCAGCCCACAACGGCCCGTCCCAGCCCACCACGGCCCGTCCCAGCCCGTCCCAGCCCACGACAGCCCGTCCCAGCCCACGACAGTTCGTCACAGCCCACCAGAGCCCACCAGAGCCCACCACAGCTTGTCCCAGCCCACCACAGCCCACAAGAGCTTGTCACAGACCACCACAGCCCGTCCCAGCCCACCACAGCCCACTACGGCCCACCACAGCCCGTCCCAGCCCACCACAGCCCGTCCCAGCCCACCACAGCCCGTCCCAGCTCGTCCCAGACCACCACAGCCTCTCACAGCACACCACAGCCCGTAACAGCCCACCACAGCAAGTACCAGCCCGTCCCAGCCCACCACGGCCCGTCTCAGCCCACCACGGCCCGTCTCAGCTCACCACAACCCGTCCCAGACGACCACAGCCCGTCCCAGCCCACAACAGCCCACAACAGCCCGTCCCAGCCCACCACGGCCCGTCCCAGCCCACCACAGCCCGTCCCAGCCCACCAGAGCCCGTCCCAGCCTGTTTCAGCCCAGCACGGCCAACCACGGCCTGTCCCAGCCCACCACGGCCAACCACGGTCCACCATGGCCCACCAGAGCACACCACAGCCCACCACGGCCCTTCCCAGTCCACCACAGCCCACCACGGCCTGTCCCAGCCCACCACGGCCCGTCCCAGCCCACCACGGCCCGTCCCAGCCCACCACGGCCCGTCCCAGCCCACCACGGCCCGTCCCAGCCCACCACGGCCCATCACAGCCCACCACAGTTCACCACAGCCCGTCCCAGCCCACCACGGCCCACCACAGCCCGTCCCAGACCACCACAGCCCGTCCCAGCCCACCACAGCCCGTCCCAGCTCGTCCCAGACCACCACAGCCTCTCACAGCACACCACAGCCCGTAACAGCCCACCACAGCAAGTACCAGCCCGTCTCAGCCCACCACGGCCCGTCTCAACCCACCACGGCCCGTCTCAGCACACCACAATCCGTCCCAGACGACCACAGCCCATCCCAGCCCACCACAGCCGACCACAGCCCGTCCCAGCCCACCACATCCCGTCCCAGCCCACCAGAGCCCGTCCCAGCCTGTTTCAGCCCACCACGGCTAACCACGGCCTGTCCCGGCCAATCACGGTCCACCATGGCCCACCAGAGCACACCACGGCCCACCACGGCCCTTCCCAGTCCACCACAGCCCACCACAGACTGTCCAAGCCCACCACGGCCCGTCCCAGCCCACCACGGCCCACCCCAGCCCACCACGGCCCGTCCCAGCCCACCACGGCCCGTCCCAGCCCACCACGGCCCATCACAGCCCACCACAGTTCACCACAGCCCGTCCTAGCCCAGCACGGCCCGTCCCAGCCCACCACGGACCACCACAGCCAATCTCAGCCCACCACAGCCTGTCCAAGCTCAGCACAGCCCTCCACAACCCTCCACAGCCCGTCCCAACCCTCCACAGCTCATCCCAGCCTACCACAGCCCGTCGCAGCCCAACACAGCTTATCCCAGCCCACCGCAGCCCGTCCCAGCCCACCGCAGCCCGTCCTAGCCCACCGCAACCCGTCCCAGCCCACCACAGCCCACCACCGGTCACCACAGCCCACCACAGGTCACCACAGCCCACCACAGGTCACCACAGCCTGTTTCAGCCCACCACGGCAAACCACGGCCCGTCCCAGCCCACCACGGCCCTCCATGGCCCACCACAGCTCGTCCCAGATAAACACGGCACACCACAGCCCACCACGACCCGTCCCGGCCCACCACAGCCCGTCCCAGCACACCACAGCCCACCACAGCCCATCACAGCCCACCACAGCCCGTCCCAGCTTACCACAGCCCACCACAGCCCGTCCCAGCCCACCAGAGGTCGTCCCAGCTCACCACAACCCACCACAGCCCTTCCCAGCCCGTCCCAGCCCACCACAATCCCGTCCCAGCCCACTATAGCCCGTCCCAGCCCACCACAACCCGTTCTAGCTCACCACAACCCACCACAGCACACCATAGCCCACCACAGCCCACCACAGCGCACCAGAGTCTGTCCCGGCCCACCAGAGCCCGTCCCAGCCCACCACAGCCCGTCCCAGCCCACCATAACCAACCACAGCCTATCCCAGCCGATCCCAGCCCACCACAGCCCGTCCCATCACACCACAGCCCACCACTGCCCGTCCCAGCCAACCATGGCCCGTCCCAGCCAACCACAGCGCACCACAGCCTGCCCCAACCCACCTGAGCCCGTCCCAGCTTACCACAGCCCACCACAGCCCGTCACAGCCCGTCCCAGCCTACCACAGCCCATTCCAGACCACCAGAGCCCTTCCCAGTTCACCACAGCCCACCACAGCCCGTCCAATTTCACCACAGCCCGTCTCAGCTCACCACAACCCACCACAGCCCGTCCCAGCCCACCGCAGCCTATCCCAACCCGTCCCAGCCCACCACGGCCCGTCCCAGCCCGTCCCAGCCCACGACAGCCCGTCCCAGCCCACGACAGTCCGTCCCAGCCCACCAGAGCCCACCACAGCTCGTCCCAGCCCACCACAGCCCACAAGAGCTTGTCACAGACCACCACAGCCCGTCCCAGCCCACCACAGCCCACTACGGCCCACCACAGCCCGTCCCAGCCCACCACAGCCCGTCCCAGCCCACCACAGCCCGTCCCAGCCCACCACAGCCCGTCCCAGCTCGTCCCAGACCACCACAGCCTCTCACAGCACACCACAGCCCGTAACAGCCCACCACAGCAAGTACCAGCCCGTCCCAGCCCACCACGGCCCGTCTAAGCTCACCACAACCCGTCCCAGACGACCACAGCCCGTCCCAGACCACCACAAACCACCACAGCCCGTCCCAGCCCACCACGGCCCGTCCCAGCCCACCACATCCCGTCCCAGCCCACCACAGCCCGTCCCAGCCCACCAGAGCCCGTCCCAGCCTGTTTCAGCCCACCACGGCTAACCACGGCCTGTCCCGGCCCACCACGGCCAACCACGGTCCACCATGGCCCACCAGAGCACACCACGGCCCACCACGGCCCTTCCCAGTCCACGACAGCCCACCACGGCCTGTCCCAGCCCACCACGGCCCGTCCCAGCCCACCACGGCCCACGCCAGCCCACCACGGCCCGTCCCAGCCCACCACGGCCCGTCCCAGCCCACCACGGCCCGTCCCAGCCCACCACAGTTCACCACAGCCCGTCCTAGCCCAGCACGGCCCGTCCCAGCTTACCACGGACCACCACGGCCCATCTCAGCCCACCACAGCCTGTCCAAGCTCAGCACAGCCCTCCACAACCCTCCACAGCCCGTCCCAACCCTCCACAGCTCACCCCAGCCTACCACAGCCCGTCGCAGCCCAACACAGCTTATCCCAGCCCACCGAAACCCGTCCCAGCCCACCACAGCCCACCACAGGTCACCACAGCCCACCACCGGTCACCACAGCCTGTTTCAGCCCACCACGGCAAACCACGGCCCGTCCCAGCCCACCACGGCCCGCCATGGCCCACCACAGCTCGTCCCAGATAAACACGGCGCACCACAGCCCACCACGGCCCGTCCCGGCCCACCACAGCCCGTCACAGCCCGTCCCAGCTCTCCTCAACCCACCGCAGCCCGTCCCAGCCCACCACAGCCCGTCCCAGCCCACCACGGCCCACAAAAGCCCACCACAGCCCACCACGGCCCACCACAGCCCGTCCCAGCCCACCACAAGCCGTCCTAGCCCACCACAGACCTCCAGAGCCCGTCTCAGCCCACCACAGCCTATCCCAGCCCACCACGGCCCACCACAGCACACCACGGCCCACCGCAGCCTATCCCAACCCGTCCCAGCCCACCACGGCCCGTCCCAGTACACCACGGCCCGTCCCAGCCCGTCCCAGCCCACGACAGCCCGTCCCAGCCCACCAGAGACCACCACAACTCGTCCCAGCCCACCACAGCCCACAAGAGCTTGTCATAGACCACCACAGCCCGTCCCAGCCCACCACAGCCCACTACGGCCCACCACAGCCCGTCCCAGACCACCACAGCCCGTTCCAGCCCACCACAGCCCGTCCCAGCTCGTCCCAGACCACCACAGCCTCTCACAGCACACCACAGCCCGTAACAGCCCACCACAGCAAGTACCAGCCCGTCCCAGCCCACCACGGCCCGTCTCAGCCCACCACGGCCCGTCTCAGCTCACCACAACCCGTCCCAGACGACCACGGCCCGTCCCAGCCCACCACAGCCCACCAGAGCCCGTCCCAGCCCACCAGAGCCCGTCCCAGCCGACCAGAGCCCGTCCCAGCCCACCAGAGCCCGTCCCAGCCTGTTTCAGCCCACCACGGCTAACCACGGCCTGTCCCGGCCCACCACGGCCAACCACGGTCAACCATGGCCCACCAGAGCACACCACGGCCCACCACGGCCCTTCCCAGTCCACCACAGCCCACCACAGCCTGTCCAAGCCCACCACGGCCCGTCCCAGCCCACCACGGCCCACGCCAGCCCACCACGGCCCGTCCCAGCCCACCACGGCCCGTCCCAGCCCACCACGGCCCATCACAGCCCACCACAGTTCACCACAGCCCGTCCTAGCCCAGCACGGCTCGTCCCAGCCCACCACGGACCACCACGGCCCATCTCAGCCCACCACAGCCTGTCCATGCTCAGCACAGCCCTCCACAACCCTCCACAGCCCGTCCCAACCCTCCACAGCTCATCCCAGCCTACCACAGCCCGTCGCAGCCCAACACAGCTTATCCCAGCCCACCGCAGCCCGTCCCAGCCCACCGCAGCCCGTCCCAGCCCACCGAAACCCGTCCCAGCCCACCGAAACCCGTCCCAGCCCACCACAGCCCACCACAGGTCACCACAGCCCACCACCAGTCACCACAGCCCACCACCGGTCACCACAGCCTGTTTCAGCCCACCACGGCAAACCACGGCCCGTCCCAGCCCACCACGGCCCGCCATGGCCCACCACAGCTCGTCCCAGCTAAACAAGGCGCACCACAGCCCACCACGGCCCGTCCCGGCCCACCACACCCCGTCCCAGCCCACCACTGCCCGTCCCAGCCCGTCCCAACCCTCCAAAGCCCGTCCCAGCACACCACAGCCTACCACAGCCCATCACAGCCCACCACAGCCCGTTCCAGCTTACCACAGCCCACACCAGACCGTCCCAGCCCACCACAGACCGTCCCAGCCCACCACAGCCCGTCCCAGCCCACCACAGCCCGTTCCAGCCCACCACTGCCCGTCCCAGCCCACCACTGCCCGTCCCAGCCCGTCCCAACCCACCACAGCCCGTCCGAGCCCACCACAGCCCACCGCAGCCCATCCCAGCCCACCACGGCCCGTTACAGCCCGTGCCAACCCGTCACAACACGCCACACCCACCACAGCCCACCACAGCCCACCGCAGCCCATCCCAACCCACCACAGCCCGTCCCTACCCACCACAGCGTGTCCCAACCCACCACAGCCCACCACAGCCCTTCAGAACCCACCGCAGCCCACCACAGCCCGTCCCAGCCCACCACAGCCCGTCCCAGCCCACCACAGACCACCACAGCCCACCACAGCCCATGAAGCCCACCACAGCCCGCCTCAGCCCACTACAGCCCGTCCCAGCCCACCACAGCCCGTCCCAGCCCACCACAGCCCGTCCCAGCCCACCACAGCCCACCACAGCTTGTCCCAGACCACCACAGCTCTTCCCAGCCCACCATAACCAACCACAGCCTATCCCAGCCGATCCCAGCCCACCACAGCCCGTCCCATCACACCACAGCCCACCACAGCCCGTCCCAGCCAACCACGGCCCGTCCCAGCCCACCACAGCCCGTCCCAGCCCACCACGGCCCACCACAGCCCACCACGGCCCATCCGGGCCCAACACAGCCCACCAAGGCGCACCACAGCCCATCACAGCCCATTACAGCCTGTCCCAGCCCACCACAGCCCGTCCCAGCCCACCACAGCCCGTCCCAGCTCGTCCCAGACCACCACAGCCTCTCACAGCACACCACAGCCCGTAACAGCCCACCACAGCAAGTACCAGCCCGTCCCAGCCCACCACGGCCCGTCTAAGCTCACCACAACCCGTCCCAGACGACCACAGCCCGTCCCAGCCCACCACAAACCACCACAGCCCGTCCCAGCCCACCACGGCCCGTCCCAGCCCACCACATCCCGTCCCAGCCCACCACAGCCCGTCCCAGCCCACCAGAGCCCGTCCCAGCCTGTTTCAGCCCACCACGGCTAACCACGGCCTGTCCCGGCCCACCACGGCCAACCACGGTCCACCATGGCCCACCAGAGCACACCACGGCCCACCACGGCCCTTCCCAGTCCACGACAGCCCACCACGGCCTGTCCCAGCCCACCACGGCCCGTCCCAGCCCACCACGGCCCACCCCAGCCCACCACGGCCCGTCCCAGCCCACCACGGCCCGTCCCAGCCCACCACGGCCCGTCCCAGCCCACCACAGTTCACCACAGCCCGTCCTAGCCCAGCATGGCCCGTCCCA
The DNA here is from genome assembly GCF_023638135.1 of Falco biarmicus. Taxonomy (NCBI): domain Eukaryota; kingdom Metazoa; phylum Chordata; class Aves; order Falconiformes; family Falconidae; genus Falco; species Falco biarmicus. The sequence continues at coordinate 233,201 of NW_026611704.1, forward strand.
GCTTACCACGGACCACCACGGCCCATCTCAGCCCACCACAGCCTGTCCAAGCTCAGCACAGCCCTCCACAACCCTCCACAGCCCGTCCCAACCCTCCACAGCTCATCCCAGCCTACCACAGCCCGTCGCAGCCCAACACAGCTTATCCCAGCCCACCGCAACCCGTCCCAGCCCACCACAGCCCACCACAGGTCACCACAGCCCACCACCGGTCACCACAGCCCACCACCGGTCACCACAGCCTGTTTCAGCCCACCACGGCAAACCACGGCCCGTCCCAGCCCACCACGGCCCGCCATGGCCCACCACAGCTCGTCCCAGATAAACACGGCGCACCACAGCCCACCACGGCCCGTCCCGGCCCACCACGGCCCACAAAAGCCCACCACAGCCCACCACGGCCCACCACAGCCCGTCCCAGCCCACCACAAGCCGTCCTAGCCCACCACAGACCTCCAGAGCCCGTCTCAGCCCACCACAGCCTATCCCAGCCCACCACGGCCCACCACAGCACACCACGGCCCACCGCAGCCTATCCCAACCCGTCCCAGCCCACCACGGCCCGTCCCAGCCCGTCCCAGCCCACGACAGCCCGTCCCAGCCCACCAGAGACCACCACAGCTCGTCCCAGCCCACCACAGCCCACAAGAGCTTGTCACAGACCACCACAGCCCGTCCCAGCCCACCACAGCCCACTACGGCCCACCACAGCCCGTCCCAGCCCACCACAGCCCGTCCCAGCCCACCACAGCCCGTCCCAGCTCGTCCCAGACCACCACAGCCTCTCACAGCACACCACAGCCCGTAACAGCCCACCACAGCAAGTACCAGCCCGTCCCAGCCCACCACGGCCCGTCTCAGCCCACCACGGCCCGTCTCAGCTCACCACAACCCGTCCCAGATGACCACAGCCCGTCCCAGCCCACCACAGCCCACCAGAGCCCGTCCCAGCCCACCACGGCCCGTCCCAGCCCACCACATCCCGTCCCAGCCCACCACAGCCCGTCCCAGCCTGTTTCAGCCCAGCACGGCTAACCACGGCCTGTCCCGGCCAACCACGGCCAACCACGGTCCACCATGGCCCACCAGAGCACACCACGGCCCACCTCGGCCCTTCCCAGTCCACCACAGCCCACCACAGCCCGTCCCAGCCCACCACGGCTTGTCCCAGCCCACCACGGCCCACCCCAGCCCACCACGGCCCGTCCCAGCCCACCACGGCCCGTCCCAGCCCACCACGGCCCATCACATCCCACCACAGTTCACCACAGCCCGTCCTAGCCCAGCACGGCCCGTCCCAGCCCACCACGGACCACCACGGCCCATCTCAGCCCACCACAGCCTGTCCAAGCCCAGCACAGCCCTCCACAACCCTCCACAGCCCGTCCCAACCCTCCACAGCTCATCCCAGCCTACCACAGCCCGTCGCAGCCCAACACAGCTTATCCCAGCCCACCGCAGCCCGTCCCAGCCCACCGCAGCCCGTCCTAGCCCACCGAAACCCGTCCCAGCCCACCACAGCCCACCACCGGTCACCACAGCCCACCACCGGTCACCACAGCCCACCACAGGTCACCACAGCCTGTTTCAGCCCACCACGGCAAACCACAGCCCGTCCCAGCCCACCACGGCCCGCCATGGCCCACCACAGCTCGTCCCAGATAAACACGGCGCACCACAGCCCACCACGGCCCGTCCCGGCCCACCACAGCTCGTCCCAGCTTACCACAGCCCACCACAGCCCATCACAGCCCACCACAGCCCGTCCCAGCTTACCACAGCCCACCACAGACCGTCCCAGCCCACCACAGACCGTCCCAGCCCACCACTGCCCGTCCCAGCCCACCACTGCCCGTCCCAGCCCGTCCCAGCCCGTCCCAACCCTCCAAAGCCCGTCCCAGCACACCACAGCCCACCACAGCCCATCACAGCCCGCCACAGCCTGTCCCAGCTTACCACAGCCGACCGCAGCCCGTCCCAGCCCACCACAGCCCGTCCCAGCCCACCACTGCCCGTCCCAGCCCACCACTGCCCGTCCCAGCCCGTCCCAACCCACCACAGCCCGTCCCAGCCCACCACAGCCCACCACAGCCCACCGCAGCCCATCCCAGCCCACCACGGCCCGTCCCAGCCCGTGCCAACCCGTCACAACACACCACAGCCCGTCCCTACCCACCACAGCGTGTCCCAACCCACCACAGCCCACCACAGCCCTTCAGAACCCACCACGACCCATCCAAGCCCACCACGGCCCATCCAAGCCCACCACGGTGCACCACGGCACGTCCCAGCCCACCACAGAGCACCACAGCCCGTCCCAGCCCGTCCCAGCCCACCACAGTATGTCCCAGACCACCAGAGCCCGTCCCAGCCCACCACAGCCCGTCCCAGCCCACCACAGCCCACCACGCCCCGTGCCAACCCACCAGAGCCCGTCCCAGCCCACCACAGCCCGTCACAGCCCGTCCCAGCCCACCAGAGGTCGTCCCAGCTCACCACAACCCACCACAGCCCTTCCCAGCCCGTCCCAGCCCACCACAGCCCGTCCCAGCCCACCACGGCCGCCGCAGACCATCAGAGCCCGTCCCAGCCCACTATAGCCCGTCCCAGCCCACCACAACCCGTTCTAGCTCACCACAACCCACCACAGCGCACCAGAGCCTGTCCCAGCCCACCACAGCCCGTCCCAGCCCACCGCAGCCCGCCACGGCCCGTCCCAGCCCACCACAACCCGTCCCAGATGACCACAGCCCGTCCCAGCCCACCACAGCCCACCAGAGCCCGTCCCAGCCCACCACGGCCCGTCCCAGCCCACCACATCCCGTCCCAGCCCACCACAGCCCGTCCCAGCCTGTTTCAGCCCAGCACGGCTAACCACGGCCTGTCCCGGCCAACCACGGCCAACCACGGTCCACCATGGCCCACCAGAGCACACCACGGCCCACCTCGGCCCTTCCCAGTCCACCACAGCCCACCACAGCCCGTCCCAGCCCACCACGGCTTGTCCCAGCCCACCACGGCCCACCCCAGCCCACCACGGCCCGTCCCAGCCCACCACGGCCCGTCCCAGCCCACCACGGCCCATCACATCCCACCACAGTTCACCACAGCCCGTCCTAGCCCAGCACGGCCCGTCCCAGCCCACCACGGACCACCACGGCCCATCTCAGCCCACCACAGCCTGTCCAAGCCCAGCACAGCCCTCCACAACCCTCCACAGCCCGTCCCAACCCTCCACAGCTCATCCCAGCCTACCACAGCCCGTCGCAGCCCAACACAGCTTATCCCAGCCCACCGCAGCCCGTCCCAGCCCACCGCAGCCCGTCCTAGCCCACCGAAACCCGTCCCAGCCCACCACAGCCCACCACCGGTCACCACAGCCCACCACCGGTCACCACAGCCCACCACAGGTCACCACAGCCTGTTTCAGCCCACCACGGCAAACCACAGCCCGTCCCAGCCCACCACGGCCCGCCATGGCCCACCACAGCTCGTCCCAGATAAACACGGCGCACCACAGCCCACCACGGCCCGTCCCGGCCCACCACAGCTCGTCCCAGCTTACCACAGCCCACCACAGCCCATCACAGCCCACCACAGCCCGTCCCAGCTTACCACAGCCCACCACAGACCGTCCCAGCCCACCACAGACCGTCCCAGCCCACCACTGCCCGTCCCAGCCCACCACTGCCCGTCCCAGCCCGTCCCAGCCCGTCCCAACCCTCCAAAGCCCGTCCCAGCACACCACAGCCCACCACAGCCCATCACAGCCCGCCACAGCCTGTCCCAGCTTACCACAGCCGACCGCAGCCCGTCCCAGCCCACCACAGCCCGTCCCAGCCCACCACTGCCCGTCCCAGCCCACCACTGCCCGTCCCAGCCCGTCCCAACCCACCACAGCCCGTCCCAGCCCACCACAGCCCACCACAGCCCACCGCAGCCCATCCCAGCCCACCACGGCCCGTCCCAGCCCGTGCCAACCCGTCACAACACACCACAGCCCGTCCCTACCCACCACAGCGTGTCCCAACCCACCACAGCCCACCACAGCCCTTCAGAACCCACCACGACCCATCCAAGCCCACCACGGCCCATCCAAGCCCACCACGGTGCACCACGGCACGTCCCAGCCCACCACAGAGCACCACAGCCCGTCCCAGCCCGTCCCAGCCCACCACAGTATGTCCCAGACCACCAGAGCCCGTCCCAGCCCACCACAGCCCGTCCCAGCCCACCACAGCCCACCACGCCCCGTGCCAACCCACCAGAGCCCGTCCCAGCCCACCACAGCCCGTCACAGCCCGTCCCAGCCCACCAGAGGTCGTCCCAGCTCACCACAACCCACCACAGCCCTTCCCAGCCCGTCCCAGCCCACCACAGCCCGTCCCAGCCCACCACGGCCGCCGCAGACCATCAGAGCCCGTCCCAGCCCACTATAGCCCGTCCCAGCCCACCACAACCCGTTCTAGCTCACCACAACCACCACAGCGCACCAGAGCCTGTCCCAGCCCACCACAGCCCGTCCCAGCCCACCGCAGCCCGCCACGGCCCGTCCCAGCCCACCACAGCCCATTCCAGACCACCAGAGGCCTTCCCAGTTCACCACAGCATGTCCCAGCACACCACAGGCCACCACAGCCCGTCCAATTTCACCACAGCCCGTCTTAGCTCACCACAACCCACCACAGCCCGTCCCAGCACACCGCAGCCTATCCCAACCCGTCCCAGCCCACCACGGACCGTCCCAGCCCACAACGGCCCGTCCCAGCCCACCACGGCCCGTCCCAGCCCGTCCCAGCCCACGACAGCCCGTCCCAGCCCACGACAGTTCGTCACAGCCCACAAGAGCCCACCAGAGCCCACCACAGCTTGTCCCAGCCCACCACAGCCCACAAGAGCTTGTCACAGACCACCACAGCCCGTCCCAGCCCACCACAGCCCACTACGGCCCACCACAGCCCGTCCCAGCCCACCACAGCCCGTCCCAGCCCACCACAGCCCGTCCCAGCTCGTCCCAGACCACCACAGCCTCTCACAGCACACCACAGCCCGTAACAGCCCACCACAGCAAGTACCAGCCCGTCCCAGCCCACCACGGCCCGTCTCAGCCCACCACGGCCCGTCTCAGCTCACCACAACCCGTCCCAGACGACCACAGCCCGTCCCAGCCCACAACAGCCCACAACAGCCCTTCCCAGCCCACCACGGCCCGTCCCAGCCCACCACAGCCCGTCCCAGCCCACCAGAGCCCGTCCCAGCCTGTTTCAGCCCAGCACGGCCAACCACGGCCTGTCCCGGCCCACCACGGCCAACCACGGTCCACCATGGCCCACCAGAGCACACCACAGCCCACCACGGCCCTTCCCAGTCCACCACAGCCCACCACGGCCTGTCCCAGCCCACCACGGCCCGTCCCAGCCCACCACGGCCCGTCCCAGCCCACCACGGCCCGTCCCAGCCCACCACGGCCCATCACAGCCCACCACAGTTCACCACAGCCCGTCCCAGCCCACCACGGCCCACCACAGCCCGTCCCAGCCCACCACAGCCCGTCCCAGCCCACCACAGCCCGTCCCAGCTCGTCCCAGACCACCACAGCCTCTCACAGCACACCACAGCCCGTAACAGCCCACCACAGCAAGTACCAGCCCGTCTCAGCCCACCACGGCCCGTCTCAACCCACCACGGCCCGTCTCAGCACACCACAATCCGTCCCAGACGACCACAGCCCATCCCAGCCCACCACAGCCGACCACAGCCCGTCCCAGCCCACCACATCCCGTCCCAGCCCACCAGAGCCCGTCCCAGACTGTTTCAGCCCACCACGGCTAACCACGGCCTGTCCCGGCCAATCACGGTCCACCATGGCCCACCAGAGCACACCACGGCCCACCACGGCCCTTCCCAGTCCACCACAGCCCACCACAGACTGTCCAAGCCCACCACGGCCCGTCCCAGCCCACCACGGCCCACCCCAGCCCACCACGGCCCGTCCCAGCCCACCACGGCCCGTCCCAGCCCACCACGGCCCATCACAGCCCACCACGGCCCATCACAGCCCACCACAGTTCACCACAGCCCGTCCTAGCCCAGCACGGCCCGTCCCAGCCCACCACGGACCACCACGGCCCATCTCAGCCCACCACAGCCTGTCCAAGCTCAGCACAGCCCTCCACAACCCTCCACAGCCCGTCCCAACCCTCCACAGCTCATCCCAGCCTACCACAGCCCGTCGCAGCCCAACACAGCTTATCCCAGCCCACCGCAGCCCGTCCCAGCCCACCGCAGCCCGTCCTAGCCCACCGCAACCCGTCCCAGCCCACCACAGCCCACCACCGGTCACCACAGCCCACCACAGGTCACCACAGCCCACCACAGGTCACCACAGCCTGTTTCAGCCCACCACGGCAAACCACGGCCCGTCCCAGCCCACCACGGCCCTCCATGGCCCACCACAGCTCGTCCCAGATAAACACGGCACACCACAGCCCACCACGACCCGTCCCGGCCCACCACAGCCCGTCCCAGCACACCACAGCCCACCACAGCCCATCACAGCCCACCACAGCCCGTCCCAGCTTACCACAGCCCACCACAGACCGTCCCAGCCCACCACAGCCCGTCCCAGCCCACCACTGCCCGTCCCAGCCCACCACTGCCCGTCCCAGCCCACCACAGCCCGTCCCAGCCCACCACAGCCCGTCCCAGCCCGTCCCAGCCCGTCCCAGCCCACCACAGCCCACCACAGCCCATCCCAGCCCACCACGGCCCGTCCCAGCCCACCACAACCCGTCACAACACACCACAGCCCACCACAGCCCGTCCCTACCCACCACAGCGTGTCCCAACCCACCAAAGCCCACCACAGCCCTTCAGAACCGACCACAGCCCACCACAGCCCGTCCCAGCCCACCACAGCCCGTCCCAGCCCACCACAGCCCACCATAGCTTGTCCCAGACCTCCACAGCTCTTCCCAGCCCACCGTAACCAACCACAGCCTATCCCAGCCGATCCCAGCCCACCACAGCCCGTCCCATCACACCACAGCCCACCACAGCCCGTCCCAGCCAACCACGGCCCGTCCCAGCCCACCACAGCCCGTCCCATCACACCACAGCCCACCACTGCCCGTCCCAGCCAACCACGGCCCGTCCCAGCCCACCACAGCCCGTCCCAGCCCACCACGGCCCACCACAGCCCACCACGGCCCATCCGGGCCCAACACAGCCCACCAAGGCGCACCACAGCCCATCCCAGCCCATTACAGCCTGTCCCAGACCACCACATCCCATCTCAGCCCACCACAGCCCGTCCCAGCCCACCACGGCCGACCACAGCCCACCACGGCAGACCACAGCCCACCACGGCCCATCCAAGCCCACCACGGCCCATCCAAGCCCACCACGGTCCACCACGGCACGTCCCAGCCCACCACAGAGCACCACAGCCCGTCCCAGCCCGTCCCAGCCCGTCCCAACCCACCACAGCCCGTCCCAGCCCACCACAGCCCACCACAGCCCACCGCAGCCCATCCCAGCCCACCACGGCCCGTCCCAGCCCGTGCCAACCCGTCACAACACACCACAGCCCACCACAGCCCGTCCCTATCCACCACAGCGTGTCCCAACCCACCACAGCCCACCACAGCCCTTCAGAACCCACCACAGCCCACCACAGCACGTCCCAGGCCACCACAGACCACCACAGCCCACCACAGCCCGTCCCAGCCCACCACAGCCCACCACAGCTTGTCCCAGACCTCCACAGCTCTTCCCAGCCCACCATAACCAACCACAGCCTATCCCAGCCGATCCCAGCCCACCACAGCCCATCCCATCACACCACAGCCCACCACAGCCCGTCCCAGCCAACCACGGCCCGTCCCAGCCCACCACAGCCCGTCCCAGCCCACCACGGCCCACCACAGCCCACCACGGCCCATCCGGGCCCAACACAGCCCACCAAGGCGCACCACAGCCCATCCCAGCCCATTACAGCCTGTCCCAGACCACCACATCCCATCTCAGCCCACCACAGCCCGTCCCAGCCCACCACAACCGACCACAGCCCACCACAGCCCACCACGGCCGACCACAGCCCACCACGGCAGACCACAGCCCACCACGGCCCATCCAAGCCCACCACGGCCCATCCAAGCCCACCACGGTCCACCACGGCACGTCCCAGCCCACCACAGAGCACCACAGCCCGTCCCAGCCCGTCCCAGCCCACCACAGTATGTCCCAGACCACCAGAGCCCGTCCCAGCCCACCACAGCCCGTCCCAGCCCACCACAGCCCACCACGCCCCGTGCCAACCCACCAGAGCCCGTCCCAGCTCACCACAGCCCACCACAGCCCGTCCCAGACCACAAGAGGTCGTCCCAGCCCACCACTAACCCACCAAAGCCCGTCCCCGCCCACCACAGCCCGTCCCAGCCAACCACAGCGCACCACAGCCTGCCCCAACCCACCTGAGCCCGTCCCAGCTTACCACAGCCCACCACAGCCCGTCACAGCCCGTCCCAGCCCACCAGAGGTCGTCCCAGCTCACCACAACCCACCACAGCCCTTCCCAGCCCGTCCCAGCCCACCACAGCCCGTCCCAGCCCACCACGGCCGCCGCAGACCATCAGAGCCCGTCCCAGCCCACCACAATCCCGTCCCAGCCCACTATAGCCCGTCCCAGCCCACCACAACCCGTTCTAGCTCACCACAACCCACCACAGCGCACCATAGACCACCACAGCCCACCACAGCGCACCAGAGTCTGTCCCGGCCCACCAGAGCCTGTCCCAGCCCACCACAGCCCGTCCCAGCCCACCGCAGCCCGCCACGGCCCGTCCCAGCCCGCCACAGCCCATTCCAGACCACCAGAGCCCTTCCCAATTCACCACAGCCCACCACAGCCCGTCCAATTTCACCACAGCCCGTCTCAGCTCACCACAACCCACCACCGCCCGTCCCAGCCCACCGCAGCCTATCCCAACCCGTCCCAGCCCACCACGGCCCGTCCCAGCCCACCACGGCCTGTCCCAGCCCGTCCCAGCCCACGACAGCTCGTCCCAGCCCACGACAGTCCGTCCCAGCCCACCAGAGCCCACCAGAGCCCACCACAGCCCGTCCCAGCCCACCACAGCCCACTACGGCCCACCACAGCCCGTCCCAGCCCACCACAGCCCGTCCCAGCCCACCACAGCCCGTCCCAGCCCACCACAGCCTGACCCAGCTCGTCCCAGACCACCACAGCCTCTCACAGCACACCAGAGCCCGTAACAGCCCACCACAGCAAGTACCAGCCCGTCCCAGCCCACCACGGCCCGTCTCAGCCCACCACGGCCCGTCTCAGCCCACCACGGCCCGTCTCAGCTCACCACAACCCGTCCCAGACGACCACAGCCCGTCCCAGCCCACCACAGCCCGTCCCAGCCCACCACGGCCCGTCCCAGCCCACCACATCCCGTCCCAGCCCACCACAGCCCGTCCCAGCCTGTTTCAGCCCACCACGGCTAACCACGGCCTGTCCCGGCCCACCACGGCCAACCACGGTCAACCATGGCCCACCAGAGCACACCACGGCCCACCACGGCCCTTCCCAGTCCACCACAGCCCACCACGGCCCGTCCCAGCCCACCACGGCCCGTCCCAGCCCACCACGGCACGTCCCAGCCCACCACGGCCCACCCCAGCCCACCACGGCCCGTCCCAGCCCACCACGGCCCATCACAGCCCACCACAGTTCACCACAGCCCTTCCTAGCCCAGCACGGCCCGTCCCAGCCCACCACGGACCACCACGGCCCATCTCAGCCAACCACAGCCTGTCCAAGCCCAGCACAGCCCTCCACAACCCTCCACAGCCCGGTCCCAACCCTCCACAGCTCATCCCAGCCTACCACAGCCCGTCGCAGCCCAACACAGCTTATCCCAGCCCACCGCAACCCGTCCCAGCCCACCACAGCCCACCACAGGTCACCACAGCCCACCACCGGTCACCACAGCCCACCACCGGTCACCACAGCCTGTTTCAGCCCACCACGGTAAACCACGGCCCGTCCCAGCCCACCACGGCCCGCCATGGCCCACCACAGCTCGTCCCAGATAAACACGGCACACCACAGCCCACCACGCCCCGTCCCGGTCCACCACAGTTCGTCCCAGCTTACCACACGCCCACCACAGACCGTCCCAGCCCACCAAAGACCGTCCCAGCCCACCACAGCCCGTCCCCAGCCCACCACGGCCCGTCCCAGCCCACCACGGACCACCACGGCCCATCTCAGCCCACCACAGCCTGTCCAAGCCCAGCACAGCCCTCCACAACCCTCCACAGCCCGTCCCCAAACCTCCACAGCTCATCCAGCCTACCACAGCCCGTCGCAGCCCAACACAGCTTATCCAGCCCACCGAAACCCGTCCCAGCCACCACAGCCCACCACAGGTCACACAGCCCACCACCGGTCACCACAGCCCAACACAGGTCACCACAGCCTGTTTCAGCCCACCACGGTAAACCACAGGCTCGTCCCAGCCCACCACAGAGCACCACAGCCCGTCCCAGCCCACCACAGTATGTCCCAGACCACCAGAGCCCGTCCCAGCCCACCACAGCCCCGTCCCAGCCCACCACAGCCCACCACGCCCGTGCCAACCCACCAGAGCCCGTCCCAGCTCACCACAGCCCACCACAGCCCGTCCCAGACCACAAGAGGTCGTCCCAGCCCACCACTAACCCACCAAAGCCCGTCCCCGCCCACCACAGCCCGTCCCAGCCAACCACAGCGCACCACAGCCTGCCCCAACCCACCTGAGCCCGTCCCAGCTTACCACAGCCCACCACAGCCCGTCACAGCCCGTCCCGGCCCACCAGAGCCTGTCCCAGCCCACCACAGCCCGTCCCAGCCCACCCGCAGCCCGCCACGGGCCCGTCCCAGCCCACCACAGCCCATTCCAGACCACCAGAGCCCTTCCCAGTTCACCACAGCATGTCCCAGCACACCACAGCCCACCACAGCCGTCCAATTTCACCACAGCCCGTCTCAGCTCACCACAACCCACCATAGCCGTCCCAGCCCCACCGCAGCCTATCCCAACCCGTCCCAGCCCACCACGGCCCGTCCCAGCCCACCACGGCCCGTCCCAGCCCGTCCCAGCCCACCACAGCTCGTCCCAGCCCACCACAGCCCACAAGAGCTTGTCACAGACCACCACAGCCCGTCCAAGCCCAACCACAGCCCACTACGGCCCACCACAGCCCGTCCCAGCCCACCACAGCCCGTCCCAGCCACCACAGCCCGTCCCAGCCCACCACAGCCCGTCCCAGACCACCAGAGCCTCTCACAGCCCACCACAGCCCGTAACAGCCCACCACAGCAAGTACCAGCCCGTCCCAGCCCACCACGGCCCGTCTCAGCCCACCACGGCCCGTCTCAGCTCACCACAACCCGTCCAGACGACCACACCCCGTCCCAGCCCACCACAGCCCGTCCCAGCCCACCACGGCCCGTCCCAGCCCACCACATCCCGTCCCAGCCCACCAGAGCCCGTCCCAGCCTGTTTCAGCCCACCACGGCTAACCACGGCCTGTCCCGGCCCACCACGGCCAACCACGGTCCACCATGGCCCACCAGAGCACACCACGGCCCACCACGGCCCCTTCCCAGTCCACCACAGCCCACCACAGCCTGTCCCAGCCACCACGGCCCGTCCCAGCCCACCACGGCCCACCCCAGCCCACCACGGCCCGTCCCAGCCCACCACGGCCCATCACAGCCCACCACAGTTCACCACAGCCCGTCCTAGCCCAGCACGGCCCGTCCCAGCCCACCACGGACCACCACGGCCCATCTCAGCCCACCACAGCCTGTCCAAGCCCAGCACAGCCCTCCACAACCCTCCACAGCCCGTCCCAACCCTCCACAGCTCATCCCAGCCTACCACAGCCCGTCGCAGCCCAACACAGCTTATCCCAGCCCACCGCAACCCGTCCCAGCCCACCACAGCCCACCACAGGTCACCACAGCCCACCACCGGTCACCACAGCCCACCACCGGTCACCACAGCCTGTTTCAGCCCACCACGGCAAACCACGGCCCGTCCCAGCCCACCACGGCCCGCCATGGCCCACCACAGCTCGTCCCAGATAAACACGGCGCACCACAGCCCACCACGGCCCGTCCCGGCCCACCACAGTTCGTCCCAGCACACCACAGCCCACCACAGCCCATCACAGCCCACCACAGACCGTCCCAGCCCACCACAGACCGTCCCAGCCCACCACACAGCCCGTCCCAGCCGACCACAGCCCGTCCCAGCCCACCACTGCCCGTCCCAGCCCACCACTGCCCGTCCCAGCCCGTCCCAGCCCGTCCCAACCCACCACAGCCCGTCCCAGCCCACCACAGCCCCACCACAGCCCACCGCAGCCCATCCCAGCCCACCACGGCCCGTCCCAGCCCGTGCCAACCCGTCACAACACACCACAGCCCACCACAGCCCGTCCCTACCCACCACAGCGTGTCCCAACCCACCACAGCCCACCACAGCCCTTCAGAACCCACCACAGCCCACCACAGCCCGTCCCAGCCCACCACAGCACGTCCCAGGCCACCACAGACCACCACAGCCCACCACAGCCCGTGAAGCCCACCACAGCCCCGCCTCAGCCCACTACAGCCCGTCCCAGCCCACCATAACCAACCACAGCCCACCACAGCCTGTCCCAGCCCACCACGGCCGTCCCAGCCCACCACGGCCCACCCCAGCCCACCACTGCCCGACCCAGCCAACCACGGCCCGTCCCAGCCCACCACAGCCCGTCCCAGCCCACCACGGCCCACCACAGCCCACCACGGCCCATCCGGGCCCAACACAGCCCACCAAGGCGCACCACAGCCCATCCCAGCCCATTACAGCCTGTCCCAGACCACCACATCCCATCTCAGCCCACCACAGCCCGTCCCAGCCCACCACAGCCCACCACGGCCGACCACAGCCCACCACGGCAGACCACAGCCCACCACGGCAGACCACAGCCCACCACGGCAGACCACAGCCCACCACGGCCCATCCAAGCCCACCACGGCCCATCCAAGCCCACCACGGCCCATCCAAGCCCACCACGGTCCACCACGGCACGTCCCAGCCCACCACAGAGCACCACAACCCGTCCCAGCCCGTCCCAGCCCACCACAGTACGTCCAGACCACCAGAGCCCGTCCCAGCCCACCACAGCCCGTCCCAGCCCACCACAGCCCACCACGCCCCGTGCCAACCCACCAGAGCCCGTCCCAGCTCACCACAGCCCACCACAGCCCGTCCCAGACCACAAGAGGTCGTCCCAGCCCACCACTAACCCACCAAAGCCCGTCCCCGCCCACCACAGCCCATCCCAGCCAACCACAGCGCACCACAGCCTGCCCCAACCCACCTGAGCCCGTCCCAGCTTACCACAGCCCACCACAGCCCGTCACAGCCCGTCCCAGCCCACCAGAGGTCGTCCCAGCTCACCACAACCCACCACAGCCCTTCCAGCCCGTCCCAGCCCACCACAGCCCGTCCCAGCCCAACACGGCCGCCGCAGACCATCAGAGCCCGTCCCAGCCCACCACAATCCCGTCCCAGCCCACCACAACCCGTTCTAGCTCACCACAACCCACCACAGCGCACCATAGCCCACCACAGCCCACCACAGCGCACCAGAGTCTGTCCCGGCCCACCAGAGCCTGTCCCAGCCCACCACAGCCCGTCCCAGCCCACCGCAGCCCGCCACGGCCCGTCCCAGCCCACCACAGCCCATTCCAGACCACCAGAGCCCTTCCCAATTCACCACAGCCAACCACAGCCCGTCCAATTTCACCACAGCCCGTCCCAGCCCACCACGGCCCGTCCCAGCCGTCCCAGCCCACGACAACTCGTCCCAGCCCACGACAGTCCGTCCCAGCCCACCAGAGCCCACCAGAGCCCACCACAGCTCGTCCCAGCCCACCACAGCCCACAAGAGCTTGTCACAGACCACCACAGCCCGTCCAAGCCCAACACAGCCCACTACGGCCCACCACAGCCCGTCCCAGCCCACCACAGACCGTCCCAGCCCACCACAGCCCGTCCCAGCCCACCACAGCCTCTCACAGCACACCACAGCCCGTAACAGCCCACCACAGCAAGTACCAGCCCGTCCCAGCCCACCACGGCCCGTCCCAGACGACCACAGCCCGTCCCAGCCCACCACAGCCCACCACAGCCCGTCCCAGCCCACCAGAGCCCGTCCCAGCCCACCAGAGCCCGTCCCAGCCTGTTTCAGCCCACCACGGCTAACCACGGCCTTTCCCGGCCCACCACGGCCAACCACGGTCAACCATGGCCCACCAGAGCACACCACGGCCCACCACGGCCCTTCCCAGTCCACCACAGCCCACCACGGCCTGTCCCAGCCCACCACGGCCTGTCCCAGCCCACCCACGGCCCGTCCCAGCCCACCACGGCCCACCCCAGCCCACCACGGCCCGTCCCAGCCCACCACGGCCCATCACAGCCCACCACAGTTCACCACAGCCCGTCCTAGCCCAGCACGGCCCGTCCCAGCCCACCACGGACCACCACGGCCCATCTCAGCCCACCACAGCCTGTCCAAGCCCAGCACAGCCCTCCACAACCCTCCACAGCCCGTCCCAACCCTCCACAGCTCATCCCAGCCTACCACAGCCCGTCGCAGCCCAACACAGCTTATCCCAGCCCACCGAAACCCGTCCCAGCCCACTGCAACCCGTCCCAGCCCACCACAGCCCACCACAGGTCACCCACAGCCCACCACCGGTCACCACAGCCCACCACAGGTAACCACAGCCTGTTTCAGCCCACCACGGCAAACCACGGCCCGTCTCAGCCCACCACGGCCCACCACAGCTCGTCCCAGATAACACGGCACACCACAGCCCACCACAGCCCGTCCCGGCCCACCACAGCCCGTCACAAGCCCGTCCCAGCTCTCCACAACACACCGCAGCCCGTCACAGCCCACCACAGCCCGTCCCAGCCCACCACAGCCCACCACAGCCCGTCCCAGCTCACCACTAAGCGTCCTAGCCCACCACAGACCTCCAGAGCCCGTCTCAGCTCACCACAGCCTATCCCAGCCCACCACGGCCCACCACAGCACACCACGGCCCACCGCAGCCTATCCCAACCCGTCCCAGCCCACCACGGCCCGTCCCAGCCCACCACGGCCCGTCCCAGCCCACCACGGCCCGTCCCAGCCCGTCCCAGCCCACGACAGCCCGTCCCAGCCCACCAGAGCCCGTCCCAGCCCACCACCAGCCCGTCCCAGCCCACCAGAGCCCACCAGAGCCCACCACTGTTCGTCCCAGCCCACCAGAGCCCACCACAGCTTGTCCCAGACCACCACAGCCCGTCCCAGCCCACCACAGCTCACCACAGGCCCGTCCCAGCCCACCACGGCCCGTCCCAGCTCGTCCCAGACCACCACAGCCTCTCACAGCACACCACAGCCCGTAACAGCCCACCACAGCAAGTTCCAGCCCGTCCCAGCCCACCACGGCCCGTCTCAGCCCACCACGGCCCGTCTCATCTCACCACAACCCGTCCCAGACGACCACAGCCCGTCCCAGCCCACCACAGCCCACCACAGCCCGTCCCAGCCCACCACGGCCCGTCCCAGCCCACCACATCCCGTCCCAGCCCACCAGAGCCCGTCCCAGCCTGTTTCAGCCCAGCACGGCTAACCACGGCCTGTCCCGGCCCACCACGGCCAACCACGGTCCACCATGGCCCACCAGAGCACACCACGGCCCACCACGGCCCTTCCCAGTCCACCACAGCCCACCACAGCCTGTCCCAGCCCACCACGGCCCGTCCCAGCCCACCACAGCCCGTCCCAGCCCACCACGGCCCGTCGCACCCCACCATGGCCCGTCCCAGCCCACCACGGCCCATCACAGCCCACCACAGTTCACCACAGCCCGTCCTAGCCCAGCACGGCCCGTCCCAGCCCACCACGGACCACCACGGCCCATCTCAGCCCACCACAGCCTGTCCAAGCCCAGCACAGCCCTCCACAACCCTCCACAGCCCGTCCCAACCCTCCACAGCTCATCCCAGCCTACCACAGCCCGTCCCAGCCCACCACAGCCCATCCCAGCTTACCACAGCCCACCACAGACCGTCCCAGCCCACCACAGACCGTCCCCAGCCCACCACGGCCTGTCCCAGCCCACCACTGCCCGTCCCAGCCCACCACGGCCCGTCCCAGCCCGTCCCAGCCCACGACAGCCCATCCCCAGCCCACCACAGCTCGTCCCAGCCCACCACAGCCAGAAGAGCTGTCACAGACCACCACAGCCCGTCCAAGCCCACCACAGCCCACTACGGCCCACCACAGCCCGTCCCAGCCCACCACAGACCGTCCCAGCCCACCACAGCCCGTCCCAGACCACCACAGCCTCTCACAGCACACCACAGCCCGTAACAGCCCACCACAGCAAGTACCAGCCCGTCCCAGCCCACCACGGCCCGTCCCAGACGACCACAGCCCACCACAGCCCGTCCCAGCCCACCAGAGCCCGTCCCAGCCCACCAGAGCCCGTCCCAGCCTGTTTCAGCCCACCACGGCTAACCACGGCCTGTCCCGGCCCACCACAGTTCACCACAGCCCGTCCTAGCCCAGCACGGCCCGTCCCAGCCCACCACGGACCACCACGGCCCATCTCAGCCCACACAGCCTGTCCAAGCCCAGCACAGCCCTCCACAACCCTCCACAGCCCGTCCCAACCCTCCACAGCTCATCCCAGCCTACCACAGCCCGTCGCAGCCCAACACAGCTTATCCCAGCCCACCGAAACCCGTCCCAGCCCACTGCAACCCGTCCCAGCCCACCACAGCCCACCACAGGTCACCACAGCCCACCACCGGTCACCACAGCCCACCACAGGTCACCACAGCCTGTTTCAGCCCACCACGGCAAACCACGGCCCGTCCCAGCCCACCACGGCCCGCCACGGCCCACCACAGCTCGTCCCAGATAAACACGGCGCACCACAGCCCACCACGCCCGTCCCGGCCCACCACAGCCCGTCACAGCCCGTCCCAGCTCTCCACAACACACTGCAGCCCGTCCCAGCCCACCACAGCCCGTCCCAGCCCACCACGGCCCTCGAAAGCCCACCACAGCCCACCACAGCCCGTCCCAGCCCACCACTAAGCCGTCCTAGCCCACCACAGACCTCCAGAGCCCGTCTCAGCTCACCACAGCCTATCCAGCCTACCACGGCCCACCACAGCACACCACGGCCCACCGCAGCCTATCCCAACCCGTCCCAGCCCACCACGGCACGTCCCAGCCCACCACGGTCCGTCCCAGCCCACCACGGCCCGTCCCAGCCCGTCCCAGCCCACGACAGCCCGTCCCAGCCCACCACAGCCCGTCCCAGCCCACCACAGCCCGTCCAGCCCACCAGAGCCCACCAGAGCCCACCACAGCTCGTCCCAGCCCACCAGAGCCCACCACAGCTTGTCCAGCCCACCACAGCCCGTCCCAGCCCACCACGGCCCGTCCCAGCCCACCACGGCCCGTCGCAGCCCACCACGGCCCGTCGCACCCCACCATGGCCCGTCCCAGCCCACCACGGCCCATCACAGCCCACCACAGTTCACCACAGCCCGTCCTAGCCCAGCACGGCCCGTCCCAGCCCACCACGGACCACCACGGCCCATCTCAGCCCACCACAGCCTGTCCAAGCCCAGCACAGCCCTCCACAACCCTCCACAGCCCGTCCCAACCCTCCACAGCTCATCCCAGCCTACCACAGCCCGTCGCAGCCCAACACAGCTTATCCCAGCCCACCGCAGCCCGTCCCAGCCCACCGCAGCCCGTCCTAGCCCACCGAAACCCGTCCCAGCCCACCGCAACCCGTCCCAGCCCACCACAGCCCACCACCGGTCACCACAGCCCACCACAGGTCACCACAGCCTGTTTCAGCCCACCACGGCAAACCACGGCCCGTCCCAGCCCACCACGGCCCGCCATGGCCCACCACAGCTCGTCCCAGACAAACACGGCGCACCACAGCCCACCACGGCCCGTCCCGGCCCACCACAGCCCGTCCCAGCACACCACAGCCCACCACAGCCCATCACAGCCCACCACAGCCCGTCCCAGCTTACCACGAGCCCACCACAGACCGTCACAGCCCACCACAGCCCGTCCCAGCCCCTCCCAGCCCGTGTCAGCCCACCACAGCCTGTCCCAGCCTGTCCCAGCTCGTCCAAGCCTGTCCCAGACCCCCAGAGCCCGTCCCAGCCCACCACAGCCCACGAAAGCCCACCACAGCCCCACCACAGCCCGTCCCAGCCCACCACAAGCCGTCCTAGCCCATCACAGACCTCCAGAGCCCGTCTCAGCTCACCACAGCCTATCCCAGCCAACCACGGCCCCACCACAGCACACCACGGCCTACTGCAGCCTATCCCAACCCGTCCCAGCCCACCACGGCCCGTCCCAGCCCACCACGGCCCGTCCCAGTCCACCACGGCCCGTCCCAGCCAGTCCCAGCCCACGACAGCCCGTCCCAGCCCACCACAGCCCGTCCCAGCCCACCACAGCCCACTACGGACCACCACAGCCCGTCCCAGCCCACCACAGCCCGTCCCAGCCCACCACAGCCCGTCCCAGCCCACCACAGCCCGTCCCAGCTCGTCCCAGACCACCACAGCCCACCACAGCCCGTAACAGCCCACCACAGCAAGTACCAGCCCGTCCCAGCCCACCACGGCCCGTCCCAGCACACCACAGCCCACCACAGAACGTCCAGCCCACCACAGCCCGTCCAGCCCCTCCCAGCCCGTGTCAGCCCACCACAGCCTGTCCCAGCCTGTCCCAGCTCGTCCAAGCCTGTCCCAGACCCCCAGAGCCCGTCGCAGCCACCACAGCCCGTCACAGCCCACCACAGCTCTCCACAACCCACCGCAGCCCGTCCCAGCCCACCACAGCCCGTCCCAGCCCACCACGGCCCACGAAAGCCCACCACAGCCCACCACAGCCCGTCCCAGCTCACCACTAAGCCGTCCCTAGCCCACCACAGACCTCCAGAGCCCGTCTCAGCTGACCAGAGCCCACACAGCCCACCACGGCCCACCACAGCACACCACGGCCCACCGCAGCCTATCCCAACCCGTCCCAGCCCACCACGGCCCGTCCCAGCCCACCACGGCCCGTCCCAGCCCACCACGGCCCGTCCCACCCCGTCCCAGCCCACGACCGCCCGTCCCAGCCCACGACAGCCCGTCCCAGCCCACCACAGCTCGTCCCAGCCCACCACAGCCCACAAGAGCTTGTCACAGACCACTACAGCCCGTCCCAGCCCACCACAGCCCACTACGGCCCACCACAGCCCGTCCCAGCCCACCACAGCCCGTCCCAGCCCACCACAGCCCGTCCCAGCCCACCACAGCCCGTCCCAGCTCGTCCCAGACCACCACAGCCTCTCACAGCACACCACAGCCCGTAACAGCCCACCACAGCAAGTACCAGCCCGTCCCAGCCCACCACAGCCCGTCTCAGCCCACCACGGCCCGTCTCAGCTCACCACAACCCGTCCCAGACGACCACAGCCCGTCCCAGCCCACCACAGCCTGTCCCAGCCCACCAGAGCCCGTCCCAGCCCACCAGAGCCTGTCCCAGCCTGTTTCAGCCCAGCACGGCTAACCACGGCCTGTCCCGGCCCACCACGGCCAACCACGGTCCACCATGGCCCACCAGAGCACACCACGGCCCACCACGGCCCTTCCCAGTCCACCACAGCCCACCACAGCCTGTCCCAGCCCACCACGGCCCGTCCCAGCCCACCACGGCCCGTCGCACCCCACCACGGCCCGTCCCAGCCCACCACGGCCCGTCCCAGCCCACCACAGTTCACCACAGCCCGTCCTAGCCCAGCACGGCCCGTCCCAGCCCACCACGGACCACCACGGCCCATCTCAGCCCACCACAGCCTGTCCAAGCCCAGCACAGCCCTCCACAACCCTCCACAGCCCGTCCCAACCCTCCACAGCTCATCCCAGCCTACCACAGCCCGTCGCAGCCCAACACAGCTTATCCTAGCCCACCGCAGCCCGTCCCAGCCCACCGCAGCCCGTCCTAGCCCACCGCAACCCGTCCCAGCCCACCGCAACCCGTCCCAGCCCACCACAGCCCACCACAGGTCACCACAGCCCACCACCGGTCACCACAGCCCACCACCGGTCACCACAGCTCACCACAGGTCACCACAGCCTGTTTCAGCCCACCACGGCAAACCACGGCCCGTCCCAGCCCACCACGGCCCGCCATGGCCCACCACAGCTCGTCCCAGATAAACACGGCACACCACAGCCCACAACGGCCCGTCCCGGCCCACCACAGCTTGTCCCAGCACACCACAGCCCACCACAGCCCATCACAGCCCACCACAGCCCGTCCCAGCACACCACAGCCCACCACAGACCGTCCCAGACCACCACAGCCTCTCACAGCCCACCACAGCCCGTCCCAGCCCACCACAGCCCATCCCAGCCCACCACAGCCCGTCCCAGCCCACCACTGCCCGTCCCAACCCACCACTGCCCGTCCCAGCCCGTCTCAGCCTGTCCCAACCCACCACAGCCCGTCCCAGCCCACCACAGCCCACCACAGGCCACCGCAGGCCATCCCAGCCCAAAACAGCCGGTCATGGCCAACCACAGCTCGTCGAGCCCACCACGGCCCGTCCCAGCCCACCACGGCCCATCACAGCCCACCGCAGTTCACCACAGCCCGTCCTAGCCCAGCACGGCCCGTCCCAGCCCACCACGGACCACCACGGCCCATCTCAGCCCACCACAGCCTGTCCAAGCCCAGCACAGCCCTCCACAACCCTCCACAGCCCGTCCCAACCCTCCACAGCTCATCCCAGCCTACCACAGCCCGTCGCAGCCCAACACAGCTTATCCCAGCCCACCGCAGCCCGTCCTAGCCCACCGAAACCCGTCCCAGCCCACCGCAACCCGTCCCAGCCCACCACAGCCCACCTACCGGGTCACCACAGCCCACCACAGGTCACCACAGCCTGTTTCAGCCCACCACGGCAAACCACGGCCCGTCCCAGCCCACCACGGCCCGCCATGGCCCACCACAGCTCGTCCCAGATAAACACGGCGCACCACAGCCCACCACGGCCCGTCCCGGCCCACCACAGCCCGTCCAAGCACACCACAGCCCACCACAGCCCGTCCCAGCTTACCACAGCCCACCACAGACCGTCCCAGCCCACCACAGCTCATCCCAGCCTACCACAGCCCGTCGCAGCCCAACACAGCTTATCCCAGCCCACCGCAGCCCGTCCTAGCCCACCGAAACCCGTCCCAGCCCACCGCAACCCGTCCCAGCCCACCACAGCCCACCACCGGTCACCACAGCCCACCACAGGTCACCACAGCCTGTTTCAGCCCACCACGGCAAACACGGCCCGTCCCAGCCCACCACGGCCCGCCATGGCCCACACAGCTCGTCCCAGATAAACACGGCGCACCACAGCCCACCACGGCCCGTCCCGGCCCACCACAGCCCGTCCAAGCACACCACAGCCCACCACAGCCCGTCCCAGCTTACCACAGCCCACCACAGAACGTCCCAGCCCACCACAGCCCGTCCCAGCCCACCACAGCCCACCACAGGCCACCGCAGGCTATCCCAGCCCAAAACAGACGGTCCCAGCCAACCACAGCCCGTCGAGCCCACCACAGCCCGTCCCAGCCCTCCACAGCCCGTCCCAGCCCTCCACAGCCCACCACAGCCCGTCCTAGGTCACCACAGCCCGTCCCAGCCTACCACAGCCCACCACGGCTCACCACGGCCCACTACAGCCCACCACGGCCAACGACGGCCCGCCACAGCCCGCCACAGACTGTCCCGGCCCGCCAAAGCCCATCCCAGCCTGCCACAGCCCGACCCAGCCCACCACAGCCTGTCACAGCCCACCACAGCCCGTCCCGGTCCACCACAGCCCGTCCCTGACCACAACAGCCCGTCCCAGCCCACCACAACCCACCACAGACCGTCCCAACCCACCACAGCCCGTCTAAGCTCACCATAACCCACCACAGCCCACCACAGCCCGTCCCGGCCCACAACAGCCCGTCACAGCCCACCACAGCCTGGCACAGCCCGGCATAGCCCGGCATAGCCCGTCCCAGCTCGGCACAGCCCACCACAGCCCGGCAAGGCCCACCACAGACCGTCCCAGCCTGTCCCAGCCCTTCCCAGCCCGTCCTAGCCCACCACAGCCCGGCACAGCCCACCACAGCCCACCACAGCCTACCAGAGCCCGTCCCGGCCCACCAGAGCCCGCCCCGAGCCACCACGGCCCGTCCCAGCCCACCACGGCTGACCACAGCCTGTCCCAGCCCACTACAGCCGGTGCCAGCCCACCACAGCCCACCACAGCCCACCAGAGCCCGTCCCAGCCCACCACGGCCGGTCCCGGCCCACCACGGCCCACCACAGCCCGTCCCAGCACATCACAGCCTGTCCCAGCCCACCACAGCTCGTCCCAGCCCACCACAGCCCGTGCCAGCCCACCACGGCTGACCACAGCCCGTGCCAGGCCACCACGGCCCACCACAGCCCATCACAGTTCACCACGGCCCTTCCCAGCCCACCACGGACCACCGCAGCCCACCACGGCCCGTCCCAGTTCACCACGGCCTGTCCCAGCCCACCACAGCCCATCCCAGCCACCACAGCCCATCCCAGCCCACCACAGCCCGTCCCAGCCCACCACAGCCCGTCCCAGCTCGTCCCAGACCACCACAGCCTCTCACAGCACACCACAGCCCGTAACAGCCCACCACAGCAAGTACCAGCCCGTCCCAGCCCACCACAGCCCGTCTCAGCCCACCACAGCCTGGCACAGCCCGGCATAGCCCGGCATAGCCCGTCCCAGCTCGGCACAGCCCACCACAGCCCGGCAAGGCCCACCACAGACCGTCCCAGCCTGTCCCAGCCCTTCCCAGCCCGTCCTAGCCCACCACAGCCCGGCACAGCCCACCACAGCCCACCACAGCCCACCAGAGCCCGTCCCGGCCCACCAGAGCCCGCCCCGAGCCACCACGGCCCGTCCCAGCCCACCACGGCTGACCACAGCCTGTCCCAGCCCACTACAGCCGGTGCCAGCCCACCACAGCCCACCAGAGCCCGTCCCAGCCCACCACGGCCGGTCCCGGCCCACCACGGCCCACCACAGCCCGTCCCAGCACATCACAGCCTGTCCCAGCCCACCACAGCTCGTCCCAGCCCACCACAGCCCGTGCCAGCCCACCACGGCTGACCACAGCCCGTGCCAGGCCACCACGGCCCACCACAGCCCATCACAGTTCACCACGGCCCTTCCCAGCCCACCACGGACCACCGCAGCCCACCACGGCCCGTCCCAGTTCACCACGGCCTGTCCAGCCCACCACAGCCCATCCCAGCCCACCACAGCCCATCCCAGCCACCACAGCCCCGTCCCAGCCCACCACAGCCCGTCCCAGCTCGTCCCAGACCACCACAGCCTCTCACAGCACACCACAGCCCGTAACAGCCCACCACAGCAAGTACCAGCCCGTCCCAGCCCACCACAGCCCGTCTCAGCCCACCACGGCCCGTCTCAGCTCACCACAACCCGTCCCAGACGACCACAGCCCGTCCCAGCCCACCACAGCCCACCACAGCCCGTCCCAGCCCACCACAGCCCGTCCCAGCCCACCAGAGCCTGTCCCAGCCTGTTTCAGCCCAGCACGGCTAACCACGGCTGTCCCGGCCACCACGGCCAACCACGGTCCACCATGGCCCACCAGAGCACACCACGGCCCACCACGGCCCTTCCCAGTCCACCACAGCCCACCACAGCCTGTCCCAGCCCACCACGGCCCGTCCCAGCCCACCACGGCCCGTCCCAGCCCACCACGGCCCGTCCCAGCCCACCACAGTTCACCACAGCCCGTCCTAGCCCAGCACGGCCCGTCCCAGCCCACCACGGACCCACCACAGCCAATCTCAGCCCACCACAGCCTGTCCAAGGCCCAGCACAGCCCTCCACAACCCTCCACAGCCCGTCCCAACCCTCCACAGCTCATCCCAGCCTACCACAGCCCGTCGCAGCCCAACACAGCTTATCCTAGCCCACCGCAGCCCGTCCCAGCCCACCGCAGCCCGTCCTAGCCCACCGCAACCCGTCCCAGCCCACCGCAACCCGTCCCAGCCCACCACAGCCCACCACAGGTCACCACAGCCCACCACCGGTCACCACAGCCCACCACCGGTCACCACAGCTCACCACAGGTCACCACAGCCTGTTTCAGCCCACCACGGCAAACCACGGCCCGTCCCAGCCCACCACGGCCCGCCATGGCCCACCACAGCTCGTCCCAGATAAACACGGCACACCACAGCCCACAACGGCCCGTCCCGGCCCACCACAGCTTGTCCCAGCACACCACAGCCCACCACAGCCCATCACAGCCCACCACAGCCCGTCCCCAGCACACCACAGCCCACCACAGACCGTCCCAGCCCACCACAGCCTCTCACAGCCCACCACAGCCCGTCCCAGCCACCACAGCCCATCCCAGCCCACCACGGCCCGTCCCACCCCGTCCCAGCCCACGACCGCCCGTCCCAGCCCACGACAGCCCGTCCCAGCCCACCACAGCTCGTCCCAGCCCACCACAGCCCACAAGAGCTTGTCACAGACCACTACAGCCCGTCCCAGCCCACCACAGCCCACTACGGCCCACCACAGCCCGTCCAGCCCACCACAGCCCGTCCCAGCCCACCACAGCCCCGTCCCAGCCCACCACAGCCCGTCCCAGCTCGTCCCAGACCACCACCAGCCTCTCACAGCACACCACAGCCCGTAACAGCCCACCACAGCAAGTACCAGCCCGTCCCAGCCCACCACAGCCCGTCTCAGCCCACCACGGCCCGTCTCAGCTCACCACAACCCGTCCCAGACGACCACAGCCCGTCCCAGCCCACCACAGCCCACCACAGCCCGTCCCAGCCCACCACAGCCCGTCCCAGCCCACCAGAGCCCGTCCCAGCCCACCAGAGCCCGTCCCAGCCCACCAGAGCCCATCCCAGCCTGTTTCAGCCCAGCACGGCTAACCACGGCCTGTCCCGGCCCACCACGGCCAACCCACGGTCCACCATGGCCCACCAGAGCACACCACGGCCCACCACGGCCCTTCCAGTCCACCACAGCCCACCACAGCCTGTCCCAGCCCACCACGGCCCGTCCCAGCCCACCACGGCCCGTCGCACCCCACCACGGCCCGTCCCAGCCCACCACGGCCCGTCCCAGCCCACCACAGTTCACCACAGCCCGTCCTAGCCCAGCACGGCCCGTCCCAGCCCACCACGGACCACCACGGGCCCATCTCAGCCCACCACAGCCTGTCCAAGCCCAGCACAGCCCTCCACAACCCTCCACAGCCCGTCCCAACCCTCCACAGCTCATCCCAGCCTACCACAGCCCGTCGCAGCCCAACACAGCTTATCCTAGCCCACCGCAGCCCGTCCCAGCCCACCGCAGCCTGTCCTAGCCCACCGCAACCCGTCCCAGCCCACCGCAACCCGTCCCAGCCCACCACAGCCCACCACAGGTCACCACAGCCCACCACCGGTCACCACAGCCCACCACCGGTCACCACAGCTCACCACAGGTCCACCACAGCCTGTTTCAGCCCACCACGGCAAACCACGGCCCGTCCCAGCCCACCACGGCCCGCCATGGCCCACCACAGCTCGTCCCAGATAAACACGGCACACCACAGCCCACAACGGCCCGTCCCGGCCCACCACAGCTTGTCCCAGCACACCACAGCCCACCACAGCCCATCACAGCCCACCACAGCCCGTCCCAGCACACCACAGCCCACCACAGACCGTCCCAGACCACCACAGCCTCTCACAGCCCACCACCAGCCCGTCCCAGCCCACCACAGCCCATCCCAGCCCACCACAGCCCGTCCCAGCCCACCACTGCCCGTCCCAACCCACCACTGCCCGTCCCAGCCCGTCTCAGCCTGTCCCAACCCACCACAGCCCGTCCCAGCCCACCACAGCCCACCACAGGCCACCGCAGGCCATCCCAGCCCAAAACAGTCCGGTCATGGGCCAACCACAGCTCGTCGAGCCCACCACGGCCCGTCCCAGCCCACCACGGCCCATCACAGCCCACCGCAGTTCACCACAGCCCGTCCTAGCCCAGCACGGCCCGTCCCAGCCCACCACGGACCACCACGGCCCATCTCAGCCCACCACAGCCTGTCCAAGCCCAGCACAGCCCTCCACAACCCTCCACAGCCCGTCCCAACCCTCCACAGCTCATCCCAGCCTACCACAGCCCGTCGCAGCCCAACACAGCTTATCCCAGCCACCGCAGCCCGTCCTAGCCCACCGAAACCCGTCCCAGCCCACCGCAACCCGTCCCAGCCCACCACAGCCACCACCGGTCACCACAGCCCACCACAGGTCACCACAGCCTGTTTCAGCCCACCACGGCAAACCACGGCCCGTCCCAGCCCACCACGGCCCGCCATGGCCCACCACAGCTCGTCCCAGATAAACACGGCGCACCACAGCCCACCACGGCCCGTCCCGGCCCACCACAGCCCGTCCAAGCACACCACAGCCCACCACAGCCCGTCCCAGCTTACCACAGCCCACCACAGAACGTCCCAGCCCACCACAGCCCGTCCCAGCCCACCACAGCCCACCACAGGCCACCGCAGGCTATCCCAGCCCAAAACAGACGGTCCCAGCCAACCACAGCCCGTCGAGCCCACCACAGCCCGTCCCAGCCCTCCACAGCCCGTCCCAGCCCTCCACAGCCCACCACAGCCCGTCCTAGGTCACCACAGCCCGTCCCAGCCTACCACAGCCCACCACGGCTCACCACGGCCCACTACAGCCCACCACGGCCAACGACGGCCCGCCACAGCCCGCCACAGACTGTCCCGGCCCGCCAAAGCCCATCCAGCCTGCCACAGCCCGACCCAGCCCACCACAGCCTGTCACAGCCCACCACAGCCCGTCCCGGTCCACCACAGCCCGTCCCTGACCACAACAGCCCGTCCCAGCCCACCACAACCCACCACAGACCGTCCCCAACCCACCACAGCCCGTCTAAGCTCACCATAACCCACCACAGCCCACCACAGCCCGTCCCGGCCCACAACAGCCCGTCACAGCCCACCACAGCCTGGCACAGCCCGGCATAGCCCGGCATAGCCCGTCCCAGCTCGGCACAGCCCACCACAGCCCCGGCAAGGCCCACCACAGACCGTCCCAGCCTGTCCCAGCCCTTCCCAGCCCGTCCTAGCCCACCACAGCCCGGCACAGCCCACCACAGCCCACCACAGCCCACCAGAGCCCGTCCCGGCCCACCAGAGCCCGCCCCGAGCCACCACGGCCCGTCCCAGCCCACCACGGCTGACCACAGCCTGTCCCAGCCCACTACAGCCGGTGCCAGCCCACCACAGCCCACCAGAGCCCGTCCCAGCCCACCACGGCCGGGTCCCGGCCCACCACGGCCCACCACAGCCCGTCCCAGCACATCACAGCCTGTCCCAGCCCCACCACAGCTCGTCCCAGCCCACCACAGCCCGTGCCAGCCCACCACGGCTGACCACAGCCCGTGCCAGGCCACCACGGCCCACCACAGCCCATCACAGTTCACCACGGCCCTTCCCAGCCCACCACGGACCACCGCAGCCACCACGGCCCGTCCCAGTTCACCACGGCCTGTCCCAGCCCACCACAGCCCATCCCAGCCCACCACAGCCCATCCCAGCCCACCACAGCCCGTCCCAGCCCACCACAGCCCGTCCCAGCTCGTCCCCAGACCACCACAGCCTCTCACAGCACACCACAGCCCGTAACAGCCACCACAGCAAGTACCAGCCCGTCCCAGCCCACCACAGCCCGTCTCAGCCCACCACAGCCTGGCACAGCCCGGCATAGCCCGGCATAGCCCGTCCCAGCTCGGCACAGCCCACCACAGCCCGGCAAGGCCCACCACAGACCGTCCCAGCCTGTCCCAGCCCTTCCCAGCCCGTCCTAGCCCACCACAGCCCGGCACAGCCCACCACAGCCCACCACAGCCCACCAGAGCCCGTCCCGGCCCACCAGAGCCCGCCCCGAGCCACCACGGCCCGTCCCAGCCCACCACGGCTGACCACAGCCTGTCCCAGCCCACTACAGCCGGTGCCAGCCCACCACAGCCCACCAGAGCCCGTCCCAGCCCACCACGGCCGGTCCCGGCCCACCACGGCCCACCACAGCCCGTCCCAGCACATCACAGCCTGTCCCAGCCCACCACAGCTCGTCCCAGCCCACCACAGCCCGTGCCAGCCCACCACGGCTGACCACAGCCCGTGCCAGGCCACCACGGCCCACCACAGCCCATCACAGTTCACCACGGCCCTTCCCAGCCCACCACGGACCACCGCAGCCCACCACGGCCCGTCCCAGTTCACCACGGCCTGTCCCAGCCCACCACAGCCCATCCCAGCCCACCACAGCCCATCCCAGCCCACCACAGCCCGTCCCAGCCCACCACAGCCCGTCCCAGCTCGTCCCAGACCACCACAGCCTCTCACAGCACACCACAGCCCGTAACAGCCCACCACAGCAAGTACCAGCCCGTCCCAGCCCACCACAGCCCGTCTCAGCCCAACACGGCCCGTCTCAGCTCACCACAACCCGTCCCAGACGACCACAGCCCGTCCCAGCCCACCACAGCCCACCACAGCCCGTCCCAGCCCACCACAGCCCGTCCCAGCCCACCAGAGCCTGTCCCAGCCTGTTTCAGCCCAGCACGGCTAACCACGGCCTGTCCCGGCCCACCACGGCCAACCACGGTCCACCATGGCCCACCCGAGCACACCACGGCCCACCACGGCCCTTCCCAGTCCACCACAGCCCACCACAGCCTGTCCCAGCCCACCACGGCCCGTCCCAGCCCACCACGGCCCGTCGCACCCCACCACGGCCCGTCCCAGCCCACCACGGCCCGTCCCAGCCCACCACAGTTCACCACAGCCCGTCCTAGCCCAGCACGGCCCGTCCCAGCCCACCACGGACCACCACAGCCAATCTCAGCCCACCACAGCCTGTCCAAGCCCAGCACAGCCCTCCACAACCCTCCACAGCCCGTCCCAACCCTCCACAGCTCATCCCAGCCTACCACAGCCCGTCGCAGCCCAACACAGCTTATCCTAGCCCACCGCAGCCCGTCCCAGCCCACCGCAGCCCGTCCTAGCCCACCGCAACCCGTCCCAGCCCACCGCAACCCGTCCCAGCCCACCACAGCCCACCACAGGTCACCACAGCCCACCACCGGTCACCACAGCCCACCACCGGTCACCACAGCTCACCACAGGTCACCACAGCCTGTTTCAGCCCACCACGGCAAACCACGGCCCGTCCCAGCCCACCACGGCCCGCCATGGCCCACCACAGCTCGTCCCAGATAAACACGGCACACCACAGCCCACAACGGCCCGTCCCGGCCCACCACAGCTTGTCCCAGCACACCACAGCCCACCACAGCCCATCACAGCCCACCACAGCCCGTCCCAGCACACCACAGCCCACCACAGACCGTCCCAGCCCACCACAGCCTCTCACAGCCCACCACAGCCCGTCCCAGCCACCACAGCCCATC
This sequence comes from Falco biarmicus, assembly GCF_023638135.1. NCBI lineage: Eukaryota > Metazoa > Chordata > Aves > Falconiformes > Falconidae > Falco > Falco biarmicus. Next base: position 262,938 of record NW_026611704.1, read on the forward strand.
CCAGCCCACCACAGCCCGTCCCAGCCCACCACTGCCCGTCCCAACCCACCACTGCCCGTCCCAGCCCGTCCCAGCCTGTCCCAACCCACCACAGCCCGTCCCAGCCCACCACAGCCCACCACAGGCCACCGCAGGCCATCCCAGCCCAAAACAGCCGGTCATGGCCAACCACAGCTCGTCGAGCCCACCACGGCCCGTCCCAGCTCACCACGGCCCATCACAGCCCACCGCAGTTCACCACAGCCCGTCCTAGCCCAGCACGGCCCGTCCCAGCCAACCACGGACCACCACGGCCCATCTCAGCCCACCACAGCCTGTCCAAGCCCAGCACAGCCCTCCACAACCCTCCACAGCCCGTCCCAACCCTCCACAGCTCATCCCAGCCTACCACAGCCCGTCGCAGCCCAACACAGCTTATCCTAGCCCACCGCAGCCCGTCCCAGCCCACCGCAGCCCGTCCTAGCCCACCGCAACCCGTCCCAGCCCACCGCAACCCGTCCCAGCCCACCACAGCCCACCACAGGTCACCACAGCCCACCACCGGTCACCACAGCCCACCACCGGTCACCACAGCTCACCACAGGTCACCACAGCCTGTTTCAGCCCACCACGGCAAACCACAGCCCGTCCCAGCCCACCACGGCCCGCCATGGCCCACCACAGCTCGTCCCAGATAAACACGGCACACCACAGCCCACAACGGCCCGTCCCGGCCCACCACAGCTTGTCCCAGCACACCACAGCCCACCACAGCCCATCACAGCCCACCACAGCCCGTCCCAGCACACCACAGCCCACCACAGACCGTCCCAGCCCACCACAGCCTCTCACAGCCCACCACAGCCCGTCCCAGCCACCACAGCCCATCCCAGCCCACCACAGCCCGTCCCAGCCCACCACTGCCCGTCCCAACCCACCACTGCCCGTCCCAGCCCGTCCCAGCCTGTCCCAACCCACCACAGCCCGTCCCAGCCCACCACAGCCCACCACAGGCCACCGCAGGCCATCCCAGCCCAAAACAGCCGGTCATGGCCAACCACAGCTCGTCGAGCCCACCACGGCCCGTCCCAGCCCACCATGGCCCATCACAGCCCACCGCAGTTCACCACAGCCCGTCCTAGCCCAGCACGGCCCGTCCCAGCCAACCACGGACCACCACGGCCCATCTCAGCCCACCACAGCCTGTCCAAGCCCAGCACAGCCCTCCACAACCCTCCACAGCCCGTCCCAACCCTCCACAGCTCATCCCAGCCTACCACAGCCCGTCGCAGCCCAACACAGCTTATCCCAGCCCACCGCAGCCCGTCCTAGCCCACCGAAACCCGTCCCAGCCCACCGCAACCCGTCCCAGCCCACCACAGCCCACCACCGGTCACCACAGCCCACCACAGGTCACCACAGCCTGTTTCAGCCCACCACGGCAAACCACGGCCCGTCCCAGCCCACCACGGCCCGCCATGGCCCACCACAGCTCGTCCCAGATAAACACGGCGCACCACAGCCCACCACGGCGCGTCCCGGCCCACCACAGCCCGTCCAAGCACACCACAGCCCACCACAGCCCGTCCCAGCTTACCACAGCCCACCACAGACCGTCCCAGCCCACCACAGCCCGTCCCAGCCCACCACAGCCCACCACAGGCCACCGCAGGCCATCCCAGCCCAAAACAGACGGTCCCAGCCAACCACAGCCCGTCGAGCCCACCACAGCCCGTCCCAGCCCTCCACAGCCCGTCCCAGCCCTCCACAGCCCGTCCCAGCCCTCCACAGCCCACCACAGCCCGTCCTAGGTCACCACAGCCCGTCCCAGCCTACCACAGCCCACCACGGCTCACCACGGCCCACTACAGCCCACCACGGCCAACGACGGCCCGCCACAGCCCGCCACAGACTGTCCCGGCCCGCCAAAGCCCATCCCAGCCTGCCACAGCCCGACCCAGCCCACCACAGCCTGTCACAGCCCACCACAGCCTGTCCCGGTCCACCACAGCCCGTCCCTGACCACAACAGCCCGTCCCAGCCCACCACAACCCACCACAGACCGTCCCAACCCACCACAGCCCGTCTAAGCTCACCATAACCCACCACAGCCCACCACAGCCCGTCCCGGCCCACAACAGCCCGTCACAGCCCACCACAGCCTGGCACAGCCCGGCATAGCCCGGCATAGCCCGTCCCAGCTCGGCACAGCCCACCACAGCCCGGCAAGGCCCACCACAGACCGTCCCAGCCCGTCACAGCTCATCCCAGCCCATCACAGCTGGTCCCAGCCCACCACAGCCCACCAGAGCCCGTCCCGGCCCACCAGAGCCCGCCCCGAGCCACCACGGCCCGTCCCAGCCCACCACGGCTGACCACAGCCTGTCCCAGCCCACTACAGCCGGTGCCAGCCCACCACAGCCCACCAGAGCCCGTCCCAGCCCACCACGGCCGGTCCCGGCCCACCACGGCCCACCACAGCCCGTCCCAACCCACCAGAGCCCGTCCGGAGCCACAACGGCCCGTCCCAGCCCACCACGGCTGACCAAAGCCCTTCCCAGCCCACCACAGCCCGTCCAAGCCCACCACAGCACGTCCCTGCCCACCACGGCCCGTCCCAGACCACCACGGCCCGTCCCAGCGCACCACGGCCTGTCTCCACTCACCACAGCACGTACCAGCCTGTCTCAGCCTACCACAGCCCGTCCCCGCCCACCGCAGCCCGTCCCAGCCCACCACAGCCCGTCCCAGCCCACCACAGCCCGTCCCAGCCCACCACAGCCCGTCCCAGCCCAGCGCAGCCCGTGCCAGCCCACCACAGCCCGTCCCAGCCCACCACAGCCCGTCCCAGCCCACCACAGCCCGTCCCAGCCCAGCGCAGCCCGTCCCAGCCCAGCGCAGCCCCTGCTAGCCCACCACAGCCCGTCCCAGCACACCACAGCTCGTCCCAGCACACCACAGCCCGTCCCAGCCCACCACAGCCAACCACATCCCGTCCCAGCCCGTCTCCGCCCACCACAAACTGTCCTCGCCCACCACAGCCTGTCCCCGCCCAGCAAAATCTCTCCCCGCCCACCACAGCCCATCCCAGCCCACCACAGCTCACCACAAACCACCACAGCCCACCACAGCCCGTCCCAGACCATCCCAGCCCATCCCAGCCCACGACAGCCCGTCACAGCCCAGCGCAGCCCACCACAGCCCGTCCCAGCCCACAACAGCCAGTCCCAGCCCGTCCCAGCCCACCACAGCCCGTACCAGCCCACCACAGCCCGTCCCAGCCCACCACATCAAGTACCAGTCCGTCCTAGCCCACCACGGCTTGTCCCAGCCCACCACGGCCCGTCTCTGCTCACCACAGCACGTACCAGCCTGTCTCAGCCCACCGCAGCCCATCCCAGCCCACCGCACCCCGTCCCAGCCCAGCGCAGCCCGTCCCAGCCCAGCGCAGCCCGTCCCAGCCCAGCACAGCCCGTCACAGCCCGTCCCAGCCCACCACAGCCCGTCCCGGCTCACCACAGCTCGTCCCGTCCCAACACGGCCGACCACAGCCCATTACGGCCCACCACAGCCTGTCCCAGCCCACCACGGCCCGTCCCAGCCCACCACGGCCTGTCCCCGCCTACCACGGCCCGTCCCAGCCCACCTCAGCCCACCACAGCCCGTCCCAGCCCACCACAGCCCGTCCCAATTCACCACGGCCCGTCCCAGCCCACCACGGCCTGTCCCAGCGAACCGCAGCCCGTCCCAGCCAACCACAGCCCACCATAGTCAGTCCAAGCCCACCACAGCTCGTGCCTGTCCATCCCAGCCCACCACAGCCCACCACAGCCCGTCCCAGCCCACCACAACCCGTCCAAGCCCACCACAGGTCGTACCTATCCATCCCAGCCCACCACAGCCCACCACAGCCCGTCCCAGCCAACCAGAGCCAGTCCCAGCCCACCACAACACGTCCAAGCCCTCCACAGGTCGTACCTGTCCATCCCAGCCCACCACAGCCCGTGTCAGCCCGTCCCAGACCGTCCCAGCTCACCACAACCCACCACAGCCCGTCCCCGCCCAGCAGAGCCCGTCCCCACGCAGAAGAGCCCGTCCCCGCCCAGCACAGCTCGTCCCAGCCTGTCCCAGGCCTTCCCAGCCCACCACAGCCCGTCCCGGCACACCACAGCCCTGTCCGGCCCACCACGGCGCACCACAACCCACCACAACTTGTCCCAGCACACCACAGCCCGTCCTAGCCCACCACAGCCCGTCCCAGCCCACCACAGCCCGTCACAGCCCGTCCCAGCCCGTGCCAACCCGTCCCAGCCCGTCCCAGCCCACCACAGCCCGTGCCTACCCACCACAGCCCGTCCCAGCCCACCACAGCCCACCACAGCCCGTCCCAGCCCACCACAGCCCGTCCCAGCCCACCACAGCCCACCACAGCCCGTCCCAGCCCACCACAGCCCACCACAGCCCGTCTCCGCCCACCACAAACTGTCCTCGCCCACCACAGCCTGTCCCCGCCCAGCAAAATCTCTCCCCGCCCACCAAAGCCAATCCCAGCCCACCACAGCTCACCACAAACCACCACAGCCAACTACAGCCCGTCCCAGACCATCCCAGCCCATCCCAGCCCACGACAGCCCGTCACAGCCCGTCCCAGCCCACAACAGCCAGTCCCAGCTTGTCCCAGACCACCACAGCCCGTCCCAGCCCACCACAGCCCGTACCAGCCCACCACATCAAGTACCAGTCCGTCCTAGCCCACCACGGCCCGTCCAAGCCCACCACAGCCCGTCTCCGCTCACCACAGCACGTACCAGCCTGTCTCAGCCTACCACAGCCCGTCCCAGCATGTCCCAGCCCACCGCAGCCCGTCCCAGCCCATCAAAGCTCGCCCCAGCCCGTCACAGCTCGTCCCAGACCTTCCCAGCCCACCACAGTATGTCCTAGGCCCCCACAGCCCACGACAGCCCGTCCCAGCCCACGACAGCCCGTCCCATCCCACGACAGCCCGTCCCAGCCCACCAGAGACCACTACAGCACACCACAGCCTACCGCAGCCCACCACAGCCCGTCCCAGCCCGTCACAGCTCGTCCCAGCCCGTCACAGCTCGTCCCAGCCCGTCCCAGCCCACAACAGACCACCACAGTTCGTCCCAGCCCGCCACAACCCGTCCCAAACCGCCACGGCCTGTCCCAGCCCACCATGGCCCGTCCCGGCCCACCACGGCCCGTCCGGGCCCACTACGCCCCGTCCCGGCCCACCACGGCCCGTCCCGGCCCACCACGGGCCGTCCCAGCCCACCACAGCCTTTCCCAGCCCACCACAGCCCGTTCCAGCCCACCACAGACCGTCGCAGCTCACCACAGAAAGTCCCAGCCCATCCCAGCCCACCACAACCCGTCCCAGCTTACCACAGCCCACCACAGCCCGTGCCAGCCCGTCCCAGCTCACCACAACCCACCACAGCCCGCTCCAGCCCGCCACAGCCCGTACCAGCCCACCACAGCCCGTCCCAGCCCACCACAGCCCGTGCCATCCCACCATGGCCCGTCCCAGCTTGTCGCAGCCCACCACAGCGCGTCCCAGCCCACCACAGCCAACCACAGCCAGTCCCAGCCCGTCCCAGCCCACCACAGCCCGTCCTAGCCCATCCCAGCCCACCACGGCCCGTCCCAGCCCACCACGGCACATCACAGCCCATCCCAGCCCTCCACAGCACACCACAGCCCACTACAGCCCATCCCAGCGCACCACAGCCCGTCCCAGCCCACCACAGCCCACCACAACACGTCCCAGCCTGTCCCAGCTCATCCCAGCCCACCATAGCCCACCACAGTTTGTCCCAGCCCACCACAGGCCACTACAGCACACCACAGGCCACTACAGCACACCACAGCCCGTCACAGCTAGTCCCAGCCCGTCACAGCTTGTCCCAGCCCTTCCCAGCCCACCACAGCATGTCCCAGGCCCCCACAGCCCACGGCAGCCCGTCCCAGCCCACGACAGCCCGTCCCAGCCCACGACAGCCCGTCCCAGCCCACCACAGCCCGTCCCAGCCCATCACAGACCACTACAGCACACCACAGCCTACCGCAGCCCACCACAGCCAGTCCCAGCCCGGCACAGCTCGTCCCAGCCCGTCCCAGCCCACCACGGCCCGTCCCAGCCCACCACAGACCACCACAGTTCGTCCCAGTCCTCCACAACCCGTCCCAGCCCGCCACAGCCCGTCCCAGCCCACCACGGCCCGTCCTGGCCCACCACGGCCCGGCCCGGCCCACCACGGCCCGTCCCAGCCCACCACGGCCCGTCCCAGCCAAACACAGCCCGTCCCGGCCCACCACGGCCCGTCCCAGCCCACCACGGCCCGTCCCGGCCCACCACGGCCCGTCCCGGCACACCACGGCCCGTCCCGGCACACCGCGGCCCGTCCCAGCCCACCGCGGCACGTCCCAGCCCACCGCGGCCCGTCCCAGCCCACCGCGGCCCGTCCCAGCCCACCGCAGCTCGTCCCAGCCCACCGCAGCCAATCCCAGCCCGTCCCAGCCCGTCCCAGCCCACCGCAGACCGTCCCAGCCCACCGCAGACCGTCCCAGCCCACCACAGCCCCTTCCAGCCGTCCCAGCAAATCCCAGCCCACCACAGCCCGTCTCAGCTCACCACAGCGCGTCCCAGGCCACCACACCCACCACAGCCCGTCCCAGCCCATTCCAGCCCACCACAGCCCACCGCAGCCGGTCCCAGCCCACCACAGCCCACCACAGCCCACCACAGCCAGTCCCAACCCACCACAGCCCACCACAGCCTGTCCCGGCCCACCAGAGCCCATCCCGGCTTACCACAGCCCGTCCCGGCCCACCACGGCCCGTCCCGGCCCGTCCCAGCCCACAGCCCGTCCCAGCTCACCACATCCCGTCCCAGACCTTGCCAGCCCACCACAGCCCACTACAGACCGTCCCAGCCCGTCCCAGCCCGTCCAAGCCCACCACAGCACGTCCCCACCCACCACAGCCCGTCCCTGTCCACCACATCCCGTCCCAGCCCACCGCAGCCCATCCCAGACCACCACAGTCGACCACAGCCCGTCCCAACTCACCACAGCCCACCACAGCCCGTCCCGGCCTACCAGAGCCCGTCCCGGATTACCATGGCCCGTCCCAGCGAACCACAGCCCGTCCCAGCACACCACAGCCCGTCCCTAGCCCAACACAGCCTGTCCCAGCCCGTGCCAGCCCATCCCAGCCCGTCCCAGCCCACCACAGCCCGTCCCCGCCCGTCCCAGCCCACCACAGACCAGCACAGCCCGTCCCAGCACACCACAGCCCGTCCCAGCCCGTCACAGCCCGTCCCAGCCCACCACAGACCGTCCCAGCCCACCACAGACCGTCCCAGCCCACCACAGACCGTCCCAGCCCACCACAGACCGTTCCAGACCACCACAGCCCGTCCCCGCCCACCACAGCCCGTCCCATCCCACCACAGCCCGTACCAGCCCACCACAGCCCGTCCCAGCCCACTACAACCCATCCCAGCTCGTTCCAGCCCACCACAGCCCGTCTCAAGCTCAGCAGAACCCACCACAGCCCACCACAGCCAGTCCCAGCCCGTCCCAGACCACCACAGCCCACCACAGCCCGTCCCAGCCCACCACAGCCCGTCCCTGATTACCACGGACCGTCCCGTCCCACCACTGCCCGTCCCGGCCCACCACGGCCGTCCCGGCCCACCACGGCCCATCCCAGCCCACCACGGCCCATCCCAGCACACCACGGCCCGTCCCAGCCCACCACGGCCCACCACGACAGATCTCAACCCACCACAGCCTGCCACAGCCCACCACAGCCCTCCACAGCCCTCCACAGCCCGCCCCAACCCACCACAGACTGTCTCAGCTCATCACAACCCAACACAGCGCACTACAGCCCGTCCCAACCCACCACAGCCCGGCCCAGCCCACCACATCGTGTCCCAGCCCACCACAGCCCGTCTCAACTCACCACAGCCCGTCCCAGACCACCACAGCGCGTCCACGCCCACCACAGCGCGTCCACGCTCACCACAGCGCGTCCTAGACCACCACAGCCCGTCCCAGCCCACCACAGTGCGTCCCAGCCCACCACAGCGCGTCCCAGCCCACCACAGCACGTCCCAGCCCACCACAGCACGTCCCAGCCCACCACAGCCCGTCCCAGCCCACCACAGCCCGTCCCAGCCCACCACAGCCTACAACAGCACGTCCCGGCCCACCAAAGCCCGTCCCAGCCCACTACGGTCCACCACGGCCCGTCCAGGCCCATCACCGCCCGTCCCGGCCCACCATGGTCCGTCCCGGCCCACCGTGGCCCACCTCAGCCCACCACTGCCCGTCCCAGCCCACCACTGCCCGTCCCAGCCCACCACAGCCCGTCCCAGCCCGTCCCAGCTCGTCCCAGCCCACCACAGGCCTTCCCAGCCCCTCCCAGACCCCCAGAGCCGGCCCAGCCCATTTCAGCCCCTCCCAGACCGTCTCAGCTCACCACACCCCACCACAGCCCATCCCAGCCCACCACAGCCCGTCCCAGCCCTCCACAACCCACCTCAGCCCACCACAGCCCGTCCCAGCCCACCACAGCCCGTCCCAGCCTGCAACAGCCCGTCCCAGCCCACCACAGCCCGTCCCAGCCCACCACAGGCCACTACAGCACACCACAGGCTACCGTAGACCACCACAGCCCGTCCCAGCCCACCACAGCCTGTCCCGTCCCACCACAGCCCACCACAGCCCGTCCCAGCCCGCCACAGCCCGTCCCAGCCCACCACAGCCCACCATAGCCCAATACAGCCCACCACAGCCCGTCCCAGCCCATCTCAGCTCACCACAACCCACCACAACCCGTCCAAGCCCACCACAGCCCATTACAGCTCTTTCCATCCTGTTCCAGCCCAGCAGAGCCCGTTCCAGCCCACCAGAGCCCATCCCCGCCCAACACAGCCCGTCCCCGCTCACCACAGCCCGTCCCAGGCCACCACAGCCCTTCCCTGCTCACCACAGCCTGTCCCCGCCCACCACAACTTGACCCGGCCCACTACAGCCCGGCCCGGCCCACCACGGCCCGTCACGGCCAACCAAGGCCAGTCCTGGCCCACCACGGCCCGTCCTGGCCCACCACGGCCCGTCCCAGCCCACCACAGCTTGTCCCAGCCCACCACGTCCGACCACAGCCCACCACGGCCCACCACAACCCACCACGGCTTACCATAGCCCACCACAGTTCACCACGGCACACCACGGCACGTCATAGCCCACCACAGCCTGTCCCAGCCCACCACGGCCCACCACAGCCCACCACGGCCCACCGCATCCCGTCCCAGCCCACCACAGCCCGTCCCAGCCCACCACAGCCCATCCCAGGCCACCACAGCCGGTCCCAGCCCGTCACAGCTCGTCCCAGCCCATCACAGCCCGTCCCAGCCCACCACGGCCCGTCCCTGATTACCATAGCCTGTCCCGGCCCACCACGGCCCGTCCCGGCCCACCACGGCCCGTCCCAGCACACCACGGCCCACCACGACAGATCACAACCCACCACAGCCTGTCCAAGCCCACCACAGCCCTCCACAGCTCTCCACAGCACGCCCCAACCCACCACAGACTGTCTCAGCTCATCACAACCCAACACAGCGCACCAGAGCCCATCCCAACCCACCACAGCCCGGCCCAGCCCACCAAATCGTGTCCCAACACACCACAGCCCGTCTAAACTCACCACAGCCTGTCCCAGCCCACCACAACCCACCACAGCCAAACACGGCCCACCACAGCCCGTCCCAGCCCACCACAGCTTGTCCCAGCCCACCACAGCCCGTCCCAGCCCACCACAGGACACTACAGCACACCACAGCCTACCGCAGACCACCACAGCCCGTCCCAGCCCACCACAGCCCGTCCCAGCCCTCCACAGCCCACCTCAGCCCACCACAGCCCGTCCCAGCCCACCACAGCCCGTCCCAGCCCACCACAGCCCGTCCCAGCCCACCACAGCCCGTCCCAGCCCACCACAGCCCATCCCAGCACACCACAGCCTACCACAGCACGTACCGGCCCACCAGAGCCCGTCCCAGCCCACCACAGCGCGTCGCAGCCCACCACAGCGCGTCGCAGCCCACCACAGCGCGTCCCAGCCCACCACAGCCCGTCCCAGCCCACCACAGCCCGTCCCAGCCCACCACAGCCCGTCCCAGCCCACCACAGCCCGTCCCAGCCCACCACAGCCCGTCCAAGCCCACCACAGCCCGTCCCAGCACACCACAGCTTACAACAGCACGTCCCGGCCCACCAAAGCCCGTCCCAGCCCACTACGGTCCACCACGGCCCGTCCAGGCCCATCACCGCCCGTCCCGGCCCACCATGGTCCGTCCCGGCCCACCGCGGCCCACCCCAGCCCACCACAGCCCGTCCCAGGCCACCACAGCCCTTCCCTGCTCACCACAGCCTGTCCCCGCCCACCACAACTTGTCCCCGCCCACTACAGCCCGGCCCGGCCCACCACGGCCCGTCACGGCCAACCAAGTCCGGTCCTGGCCCACCACGGCCCGTCCCAGCCCACCACAGCCCGTCCCAGCCCACTACAGTCCACCACGGCCCGTCCAGGCCCATCACCGCCCGTCCAGGCCCATCACCGCCCGTCCCGGCCCACCATGGTCCGTCCCGGCCCACCGCGGCCCACCTCAGGCCACCACAGACCGTCCCAGCCCACCACAGCCCGTCCCAGCCCACCACAGCCCGTCCCAGCCCACCACTGCCCGTCCCAGCCCACCACTGCCCGTCCCAGCCCGTCCCAGCTCGTCCCAGCCCATCACAGGCCTTCCCAGCCCCTCCCAGACCCCCAGAGCCGGCCCAGCTCGTTCCAGCCCCTCCCAGACCGTCTCAGCTCACCACACCCCACCACGGCATGTTCCAGCCCACCAGAGCCCGTCCCAGTCCACCACAGCCCGTCCCAACCTACCACAGCTTGTCCCGGCCCACCATAGCCCATCCCGTCCCACCACAGCCCGTCCTGGCCCACCAGAGCCCGTCTCAGCACACCACAGCCCGTCCCGGCCCACCAGAGCCCGTCCCAGCCCACCATAGCCCAATACAGCCCACCACAGCCTGTCCCAGCCCGTCCCAGCCCATCTCAGCTCACCACAACCCACCACAGCCCGTCCAAGCCCACCACAGCCCATTACAGCTTACCACAGCCCGTCCCAGCCCAGCAGAGCCCGTTCCAGCCCACCAGAGCCCACCAAAGCGCGTCCCCGCCCAACACAGCCCGTCCCAGCCCGTCCCAGCCCACCACAGCCCTTCCCTGCTCACCACAGCCTGTCCCAGCCCACCACGTCCGACCACAGCCCACCACGGCCCACCACAACCCACCACGGCTTACCACAGCCCACCACAGTTCACCACGGCACACCACGTACCGTCATAGCCCACCACAGCCTGTCCCAGCCCACCACGGCCCACCGCATCCTGTCCCAGCCCACCACAGCCCGTCCCAGACCACCACAGCCCGTCCCAGCCCTCCACAGCCCGTCTCAGCCCACTACAGCCCACCACAGCTTGTCCCAGCCCACCACAGTCCGTCCCAGCCCACCACAGCCTATCCCAGCACACCACAGCCCGTCCCAGCCCGTCCCAGCCCGTCCCAGCCCACCACAGCCCGTCCCAGCCCACCACAGCCCGTCCCAGCCCACCACGGCCCGTCCCAGCCCACCACGGCCCGTCCCAGCCCGTCCCAGCCCACGATAGCACGTCCCAGCCCACGATAGTCCGTCCCAGCCCACCAGAGCCCACCAGAGCCCACCACAGCTCGTCCCAGCCCACCACAGCCCACAAGAGCTTGTCACAGACCACCACAGCCCGTCCCAGCACACCACAGCCCGTCCCTAGCCCAACACAGCCTGTCCCAGCCCGTGCCAGCCCATCCCAGCCCGTCCCAGCCCACCACAGCCCGTCCCCGCCCGTCCCAGCCCACCACAGACCAGCACAGCCCGTCCCAGCACACCACAGCCCGTCCCAGCCCGTCACAGCCCGTCCCAGCCCACCACAGACCGTCCCAGCCCACCACAGACCGTCCCAGCCCACCACAGACCGTTCCAGACCACCACAGCCCGTCCCCGCCCACCACAGCCCGTCCCATCCCACCACAGCCCGTACCAGCCCACCACAGCCCGTCCCAGCCCACTACAACCCATCCCAGCTCGTTCCAGCCCACCACAGCCCGTCTCAAGCTCAGCAGAACCCACCACAGCCCACCACAGCCCGTCCCAGCCCGTCCCAGACCACCACAGCCCACCACAGCCCGTCCCAGCCCACCACAGCCCGTCCCTGATTACCACGGACCGTCCCGTCCCACCACTGCCCGTCCCGGCCCACCACGGCCCGTCCCGGCCCACCACGGCCCATCCCAGCCCACCACGGCCCATCCCAGCACACCACGGCCCGTCCCAGCCCACCACGGCCCACCACGACAGATTTCAACCCACCACAGCCTGCCACAGCCCACCACAGCCCTCCACAGCCCTCCACAGCCCGCCCCAACCCACCACAGACTGTCTCAGCTCATCACAACCCAACACAGCGCACTACAGCCCGTCCCAACCCACCACAGCCCGGCCCAGCCCACCACATCGTGTCCCAGCCCACCACAGCCCGTCTCAACTCACCACAGCCCGTCCCAGACCACCACAGCGCGTCCACGCCCACCACAGCGCGTCCACGCTCACCACAGCGCGTCCTAGACCACCACAGCCCGTCCCAGCCCACCACAGTGCGTCCCAGCCCACCACAGCGCGTCCCAGCCCACCACAGCACGTCCCAGCCCACCACAGCGCGTCCCAGCCCACCACAGCCCGTCCCAGCCCACCACAGCCCGTCCCAGCCCACCACAGCCTACAACAGCACGTCCCGGCCCACCAAAGCCCGTCCCAGCCCACTACGGTCCACCACGGCCCGTCCAGGCCCATCACCCGCCCGTCCCCGGCCCACCATGGTCCGTCCCGGCCCACCGTGGCCCACCTCAGCCCACCACTGCCCGTCCCAGCCCACCACTGCCCGTCCCAGCCCACCACAGCCCGTCCCAGCCCGTCCCAGCCCACCACAGGCCTTCCCAGCCCCTCCCAGACCCCCAGAGCCGGCCCAGCCCATTTCGGCCCCTCCCAGACCGTCTCAGCTCACCACACCCCACCACAGCCCATCCCAGCCCACCACAGCCCGTCCCAGCCCTCCACAGCCCACCTCAGCCCACCACAGCCCGTCCCAGCCCACCACAGCCCGTCCCAGCCTGCAACAGCCCGTCCCAGCCCACCACAGCCCGTCCCAGCCCACCACAGGCCACTACAGCACACCACAGGCTACCGTAGACCACCACAGCCCGTCCCAGCCCACCACAGCCTGTCCCGTCCCACCACAGCCCACCACAGCCCGTCCCAGCCCGCCACAGCCCGTCCCAGCCCACCACAGCCCACCATAGCCCAATACAGCCCACCACAGCCCGTCCCAGCCCATCTCAGCTCACCACAACCCACCACAACCCGTCCAAGCCCACCACAGCCCATTACAGCTCTTTCCATCCTGTTCCAGCCCAGCAGAGCCCGTTCCAGCCCACCAGAGCCCATCCCCGCCCAACACAGCCCGTCCCCGCTCACCACAGCCCGTCCCAGGCCACCACAGCCCTTCCCTGCTCACCACAGCCTGTCCCCGCCCACCACAACTTGACCCGGCCCACTACAGCCCGGCCCGGCCCACCACGGCCCGTCACGGCCAACCAAGGCCAGTCCTGGCCCACCACGGCCCGTCCTGGCCCACCACGGCCCGTCCCAGCCCACCACAGCTTGTCCCAGCCCACCACGTCCGACCACAGCCCACCACGGCCCACCACAACCCACCACGGCTTACCATAGCCCACCACAGTTCACCACGGCACACCACGGCACGTCATAGCCCACCACAGCCTGTCCCAGCCCACCACGGCCCACCACAGCCCACCACGGCCCACCGCATCCCGTCCCAGCCCACCACAGCCCGTCCCAGCCCACCACAGCCCATCCCAGGCCACCACAGCCGGTCCCAGCCCGTCACAGCTCGTCCCAGCCCATCACAGCCCGTCCCAGCCCACCACGGCCCGTCCCTGATTACCATAGCCTGTCCCGGCCCACCACGGCCCGTCCCGGCCCACCACGGCCCGTCCCAGCACACCACGGCCCACCACGACAGATCACAACCCACCACAGCCTGTCCAAGCCCACCACAGCCCTCCACAGCTCTCCACAGCACGCCCCAACCCACCACAGACTGTCTCAGCTCATCACAACCCAACACAGCGCACCAGAGCCCATCCCAACCCACCACAGCCCGGCCCAGCCCACCAAATCGTGTCCCAACACACCACAGCCCGTCTAAACTCACCACAGCCTGTCCCAGCCCACCACAACCCACCACAGCCAAACACGGCCCACCACAGCCCGTCCCAGCCCACCACAGCTTGTCCCAGCCCACCACAGCCCGTCCCAGCCCACCACAGGACACTACAGCACACCACAGCCTACCGCAGACCACCACAGCCCGTCCCAGCCCACCACAGCCCGTCCCAGCCCTCCACAGCCCACCTCAGCCCACCACAGCCCGTCCCAGCCCACCACAGCCCGTCCCAGCCCACCACAGCCCGTCCCAGCCCACCACAGCCCATCCCAGCACACCACAGCCTACCACAGCACGTACCGGCCCACCAGAGCCCGTCCCAGCCCACCACAGCGCGTCGCAGCCCACCACAGCGCGTCGCAGCCCACCACAGCGCGTCCCAGCCCACCACAGCCCGTCCCAGCCCACCACAGCCCGTCCCAGCCCACCACAGCCCGTCCCAGCCCACCACAGCCCGTCCCAGCCCACCACAGCCCGTCCAAGCCCACCACAGCCCGTCCCAGCACACCACAGCTTACAACAGCACGTCCCGGCCCACCAAAGCCCGTCCCAGCCCACTACGGTCCACCACGGCCCGTCCAGGCCCATCACCGCCCGTCCCGGCCCACCATGGTCCGTCCCGGCCCACCGCGGCCCACCCCAGCCCACCACAGCCCGTCCCAGGCCACCACAGCCCTTCCCTGCTCACCACAGCCTGTCCCCGCCCACCACAACTTGTCCCCGCCCACTACAGCCCGGCCCGGCCCACCACGGCCCGTCACGGCCAACCAAGTCCGGTCCTGGCCCACCACGGCCCGTCCCAGCCCACCACAGCCCGTCCCAGCCCACTACAGTCCACCACGGCCCGTCCAGGCCCATCACCGCCCGTCCAGGCCCATCACCGCCCGTCCCGGCCCACCATGGTCCGTCCCGGCCCACCGCGGCCCACCTCAGGCCACCACAGACCGTCCCAGCCCACCACAGCCCGTCCCAGCCCACGACAGCCCGTCCCAGCCCACCACTGCCCGTCCCAGCCCACCACTGCCCGTCCCAGCCCGTCCCAGCTCGTCCCAGCCCATCACAGGCCTTCCCAGCCCCTCCCAGACCCCCAGAGCCGGCCCAGCTCGTTCCAGCCCCTCCCAGACCGTCTCAGCTCACCACACCCCACCACGGCATGTTCCAGCCCACCAGAGCCCGTCCCAGTCCACCACAGCCCGTCCCAACCTACCACAGCTTGTCCCGGCCCACCATAGCCCATCCCGTCCCACCACAGCCCGTCCTGGCCCACCAGAGCCCGTCTCAGCACACCACAGCCCGTCCCGGCCCACCAGAGCCCGTCCCAGCCCACCATAGCCCAATACAGCCCACCACAGCCTGTCCCAGCCCGTCCCAGCCCATCTCAGCTCACCACAACCCACCACAGCCCGTCCAAGCCCACCACAGCCCATTACAGCTTACCACAGCCCGTCCCAGCCCAGCAGAGCCCGTTCCAGCCCACCAGAGCCCACCAAAGCGCGTCCCCGCCCAACACAGCCCGTCCCAGCCCACCACAGCCCTTCCCTGCTCACCACAGCCTGTCCCAGCCCACCACGTCCGACCACAGCCCACCACGGCCCACCACAACCCACCACGGCTTACCACAGCCCACCACAGTTCACCACGGCACACCACGGCACGTCATAGCCCACCACAGCCTGTCCCAGCCCACCACGGCCCACCGCATCCCGTCCCAGCCCACCACAGCCCGTCCCAGCCCACCACAGCCCGTCCCAGCCCTCCACAGCCCGTCTCAGCCCACCACAGCCCACCACAGCTTGTCCCAGCCCACCACAGTCCGTCCCAGCCCACCACAGCCTATCCCAGCACACCACAGCCCGTCCCAGCCCGTCCCAGCCCGTCCCAGCCCACCACAGCCCGTCCCAGCCCACCACAGCCCGTCCCAGCCCACCACGGCCCGTCCCAGCCCACCACAGCCCGTCCCAGCCCACGACAGCCCGTCCCAGCCCACGATAGTCCGTCCCAGCCCACCAGAGCCCACCAGAGCCCACCACAGCTCGTCCCAGCCCACCACAGCCCACAAGAGCTTGTCACAGACCACCACAGCCCGTCCCAGCACACCACAGCCCGTCCCTAGCCCAACACAGCCTGTCCCAGCCCGTGCCAGCCCATCCCAGCCCGTCCCAGCCCACCACAGCCCGTCCCCGCCCGTCCCAGCCCACCACAGACCAGCACAGCCCGTCCCAGCACACCACAGCCCGTCCCAGCCCGTCACAGCCCGTCCCAGCCCACCACAGACCGTCCCAGCCCACCACAGACCGTTCCAGACCACCACAGCCCGTCCCCGCCCACCACAGCCCGTCCCATCCCACCACAGCCCGTACCAGCCCACCACAGCCCGTCCCAGCCCACTACAACCCATCCCAGCTCGTTCCAGCCCACCACAGCCCGTCTCAAGCTCAGCAGAACCCACCACAGCCCACCACAGCCCGTCCCAGCCCGTCCCAGACCACCACAGCCCACCACAGCCCGTCCCAGCCCACCACAGCCCGTCCCTGATTACCACGGACCGTCCCGTCCCACCACTGCCCGTCCCGGCCCACCACGGCCCGTCCCGGCCCACCACGGCCCATCCCAGCCCACCACGGCCCATCCCAGCACACCACGGCCCGTCCCAGCCCACCACGGCCCACCACGACAGATTTCAACCCACCACAGCCTGCCACAGCCCACCACAGCCCTCCACAGCCCTCCACAGCCCGCCCCAACCCACCACAGACTGTCTCAGCTCATCACAACCCAACACAGCGCACTACAGCCCGTCCCAACCCACCACAGCCCGGCCCAGCCCACCACATCGTGTCCCAGCCCACCACAGCCCGTCTCAACTCACCACAGCCCGTCCCAGACCACCACAGCGCGTCCACGCCCACCACAGCGCGTCCACGCTCACCACAGCGCGTCCTAGACCACCACAGCCCGTCCCAGCCCACCACAGTGCGTCCCAGCCCACCACAGCGCGTCCCAGCCCACCACAGCACGTCCCAGCCCACCACAGCGCGTCCCAGCCCACCACAGCCCGTCCCAGCCCACCACAGCCCGTCCCAGCCCACCACAGCCTACAACAGCACGTCCCGGCCCACCAAAGCCCGTCCCAGCCCACTACGGTCCACCACGGCCCGTCCAGGCCCATCACCGCCCGTCCCGGCCCACCATGGTCCGTCCCGGCCCACCGTGGCCCACCTCAGCCCACCACTGCCCGTCCCAGCCCACCACTGCCCGTCCCAGCCCACCACAGCCCGTCCCAGCCCGTCCCAGCTCGTCCCAGCCCACCACAGGCCTTCCCAGCCCCTCCCAGACCCCCAGAGCCGGCCCAGCCCATTTCGGCCCCTCCCAGACCGTCTCAGCTCACCACACCCCACCACAGCCCATCCCAGCCCACCACAGCCCGTCCCAGCCCTCCACAGCCCACCTCAGCCCACCACAGCCCGTCCCAGCCCACCACAGCCCGTCCCAGCCCACCACAGCCCGTCCCAGCCCACCACAGCCCGTCCCAGCCCACCACAGGCCACTACAGCACACCACAGGCTACCGTAGACCACCACAGCCCGTCCCAGCCCACCACAGCCTGTCCCGTCCCACCACAGCCCACCACAGCCCGTCCCAGCCCGCCACAGCCCGTCCCAGCCCACCACAGCCCACCATAGCCCAATACAGCCCACCACAGCCCGTCCCAGCCCATCTCAGCTCACCACAACCCACCACAACCCGTCCAAGCCCACCACAGCCCATTACAGCTCTTTCCATCCTGTTCCAGCCCAGCAGAGCCCGTTCCAGCCCACCAGAGCCCATCCCCGCCCAACACAGCCCGTCCCCGCTCACCACAGCCCGTCCCAGGCCACCACAGCCCTTCCCTGCTCACCACAGCCTGTCCCCGCCCACCACAACTTGACCCGGCCCACTACAGCCCGGCCCGGCCCACCACGGCCCGTCACGGCCAACCAAGGCCAGTCCTGGCCCACCACGGCCCGTCCTGGCCCACCACGGCCCGTCCCAGCCCACCACGTCCGACCACAGCCCACCACGGCCCACCACAACCCACCACGGCTTACCATAGCCCACCACAGTTCACCACGGCACACCACGGCACGTCATAGCCCACCACAGCCTGTCCCAGCCCACCACGGCCCACCACAGCCCACCACGGCCCACCGCATCCCGTCCCAGCCCACCACAGCCCGTCCCAGCCCACCACAGCCCATCCCAGGCCACCACAGCCGGTCCCAGCCCGTCACAGCTCGTCCCAGCCCATCACAGCCCGTCCCAGACCACCACGGCCCGTCCCTGATTACCATAGCCCGTCCCGGCCCACCACGGCCCGTCCCAGCACACCACGGCCCACCACGACAGATCACAACCCACCACAGCCTGTCCAAGCCCACCACAGCCCTCCACAGCTCTCCACAGCACGCCCCAACCCACCACAGACTGTCTCAGCTCATCACAACCCAACACAGCGCACCAGAGCCCATCCCAACCCACCACAGCCCGGCCCAGCCCACCAAATCGTGTCCCAACACACCACAGCCCGTCTAAACTCACCACAGCCTGTCCCAGCCCACCACAACCCACCACAGCCAAACACGGCCCACCACAGCCCGTCCCAGCCCACCACAGCTTGTCCCAGCCCACCACAGCCCGTCCCAGCCCACCACAGGACACTACAGCACACCACAGCCTACCGCAGACCACCACAGCCCGTCCCAGCCCACCACAGCCCGTCCCAGCCCTCCACAGCCCACCTCAGCCCACCACAGCCCGTCCCAGCCCACCACAGCCCGTCCCAGCCCACCACAGCCCGTCCCAGCCCACCACAGCCCGTCCCAGCCCACCACAGCCCGTCCCAGCCCACCACAGCCCGTCCCAGCCCACCACAGCCCATCCCAGCACACCACAGCCTACCACAGCACGTACCGGCCCACCAGAGCCCGTCCCAGCCCACCACAGCGCGTCGCAGCCCACCACAGCGCGTCGCAGCCCACCACAGCCCGTCCCAGCCCACCACAGCCCGTCCCAGCCCACCACAGCCCGTCCCAGCCCACCATGGTCCGTCCCAGCCCACCACAGCCCGTCCAAGCCCACCACAGCCCGTCCCAGCACACCACAGCTTACAACAGCACGTCCCGGCCCACCAAAGCCCGTCCCAGCCCACTACGGTCCACCACGGCCCGTCCAGGCCCATCACCGCCCGTCCCGGCCCACCATGGTCCGTCCCGGCCCACCGCGGCCCACCCCAGCCCACCACAGCCCGTCCCAGGCCACCACAGCCCTTCCCTGCTCACCACAGCCTGTCCCCGCCCACCACAACTTGTCCCCGCCCACTACAGCCCGGCCCGGCCCACCACAGCCCGTCACGGCCAACCAAGTCCGGTCCTGGCCCACCACGGCCCGTCCCAGCCCACCACAGCCCGTCCCAGCCCACTACAGTCCACCACGGCCCGTCCAGGCCCATCACCGCCCGTCCCGGCCCACCATGGTCCGTCCCGGCCCACCGCGGCCCACCTCAGGCCACCACAGACCGTCCCAGCCCACCACAGCCCGTCCCAGCCCACCACAGCCCGTCCCAGCCCACCACTGCCTGTCCCAGCCCACCACTGCCCGTCCCAGCCCGTCCCAGCTCGTCCCAGCCCATCACAGGCCTTCCCAGCCCCTCCCAGACCCCCAGAGCCGGCCCAGCCCGTTCCAGCCCCTCCCAGACCGTCTCAGCTCACCACACCCCACCACGGCATGTTCCAGCCCACCAGAGCCCGTCCCAGTCCACCACAGCCCGTCCCAACCTACCACAGCTTGTCCCGGCCCACCATAGCCCATCCCGTCCCACCACAGCCCGTCCTGGCCCACCAGAGCCCGTCTCAGCACACCACAGCCCGTCCCGGCCCACCAGAGCCCGTCCCAGCCCACCATAGCCCAATACAGCCCACCACAGCCTGTCCCAGCCCGTCCCAGCCCATCTCAGCTCACCACAACCCACCACAGCCCGTCCAAGCCCACCACAGCCCATTACAGCTTACCACAGCCCGTCCCAGCCCAGCAGAGCCCGTTCCAGCCCACCAGAGCCCACCAAAGCGCGTCCCCGCCCAACACAGCCCGTCCCAGCCCACCACAGCCCTTCCCTGCTCACCACAGCCTGTCCCAGCCCACCACGTCCGACCACAGCCCACCACGGCCCACCACAACCCACCACGGCTTACCACAGCCCACCACAGTTCACCACGGCACACCACGGCACGTCATAGCCCACCACAGCCTGTCCCAGCCCACCACGGCCCACCGCATCCCGTCCCAGCCCACCACAGCCCGTCCCAGCCCACCACAGCCCGTCCCAGCCCTCCACAGCCCGTCTCAGCCCACCACAGCCCACCACAGCTTGTCCCAGCCCACCACAGTCCGTCCCAGCCCACCACAGCCTATCCCAGCACACCACAGCCCGTCCCAGCCCGTCCCAGCCCGTCCCAGCCCACCACAGCCCGTCCCAGCCCACCACAGCCCGTCCCAGCCCACCACGGCCCGTCCCAGCCCACCACAGCCCGTCCCAGCCCACGACAGCCCGTCCCAGCCCACGATAGTCCGTCCCAGCCCACCAGAGCCCACCAGAGCCCACCAGAGCTCGTCCCAGCCCACCACAGCCCACAACAGCTTGTCACAGCCCACTACGGCCCACCACAGCCCGTCCCAGCCCACCACAGCCCACTACGGCCCACCACAGCCCGTCCCAGCCCACCACAGCCCGTCCCAGCCCACCACAGCCCGTAACAGCCCACCACAGCAAGTACCAGCCCGTCCCAGCCCACTACGGCCTGTCTCAGCCCACCACGGCCCGTCTCAGCCCACCACGGCCCGTCTCAGCTCACCACAACCCGTCCCAGCCCACCACAGCCCACCACAGCCCGTCCCAGCCCACCACGGCCCGTCCCAGGCCACCACAGCCCGTCCCAGCCCACGACAGCCCGTCCCAGCCCACGACAGCCCGTCCCAGCCCACGACAGCCCGTCCCAGCCCACCAGAGCCCACCAGAGCCCACCACAGCTCGTCCCAGCCCACAAGAGCTTGTCACAGACCACCACAGCCCGTCCCAGCCCACCACAGCCCACTACGGCCCACCACAGCCCGTCCCAGCCCACCACAGCCCGTCCCAGCTCGTCCCAGACCACCACAGCCTCTCACAGCACATCACAGCCCGTAACAGCCCACCACAGCAAGTACCAGCCCGTCCCAGCCCACCACGGCCCGTCTCAGCCCACCACGGCCCGTCTCAGCTCACCACAACCCGTCCCAGACGACCACAGCCCGTCCCAGCCCACCACAGCCCACCACGGCCCGTCCCAGCCCACCACGGCCCGTCCCAGCCCACCACATCCCGTCCCAGCCCACCACATCCCGTCCCAGCCTGTTTCAGCCCAGCACGGCTAACCACGGCCTGTCCCGGCCCACCACGGCCAACCACGGTCCACCATGGCCCACCAGAGCACACCACGGCCCACCACGGCCCTTCCCAGTCCACCACAGCCCACCACAGCCTGTCCCAGCCCACCACGGCCCGTCCCAGCCTACCACGGCCCACCCCAGCCCACCACGGCCCGTCCCAGACCACCACGGCCCGTCCCAGACCACCACGGCCCGTCCCAGCCCACCACGGCCCATCACAGCCCACCACGGCCCATCACAGCCCACCACAGTTCACCACAGCCCGTCCTAGCCCAGCACGGCTCGTCCCAGCCCACCACGGACCACCACGGCCCATCTCAGCCCACCACAGCCTGTCCAAGCTCAGCACAGCCCTCCACAACCCTTCACAGCCCGTCCCAACCCTCCACAGCTCATCCCAGCCTACCATAGCCCGTCGCAGCCCAACACAGCTTATCCCAGCCCACCGCAGCCCGTCCCAGCCCACCGCAGCCCGTCCTAGCCCACCGAAACCCGTCCCAGCCCACCGAAACCCGTCCCAGCCAACCACAGCCCACCACAGGTCACCACAGCCCACCACCGGTCACCACAGCCCACCACCGGTCACCACAGCCCACCACCGGTCACCACAGCCTGTTTCAGCCCACCACGGCAAACCACGGCCCGTCCCAGCCCACCACGGCCCGCCATGGCCCACCACAGCTCGTCCCAGATAAACACGGCGCACCACAGCCCACCACGGCCCGTCCCGGCCCACCACAGTTCGTCCCAGCACACCACAGCCCACCACAGCCCATCCCAGCCCACCACAGCCCGTCCCAGCCCACCACAGCCCGTCCCAGACCACCACAGCCCGTAACAGCACACCACAGCCCGTAACAGCCCACCACAGCAAGTACCAGCCCGTCCCAGCCCACCACGGCCCGTCTCAGCCCACCACGGCCCGTCTCAGCCCACCACAGCCCGTCCCAGCCCACCACGGCCCGTCCCAGCCCACCACATCCCGTCCCAGCCCACCAGAGCCCGTCCCAGCCTGTTTCAGCCCAGCACGGCTAACCACGGCCTGTCCCGGCCCACCACGGCCAACCACGGTCCACCATGGCCCACCAGAGCACACCACGGCCCACCACGGCCCTTCCCAGTCCACCACAGCCCACCACAGCCTGTCCCAGCCCACCACGGCCCGTCCCAGCCCACCACGGCCCACCCCAGACCACCACGGCCCGTCCCAGCCCACCACGGCCCATCACAGCCCACCACAGTTCACCACAGCCCGTCCTAGCCCAGCACGGCCCGTCCCAGCCCACCACGGACCACCACGGCCCATCTCAGCCCACCACAGCCTGTCCAAGCTCAGCACAGCTCTCCACAACCCTCCACAGCCCGTCCCAACCCTCCACAGCTCATCCCAGCCTACCACAGCCCGTCGCAGCCCAACACAGCTTATCCCAGCCCACCGAAACCCGTCCCAGCCCACCACAGCCCACCACAGGTCACCACAGCCCACCACCGGTCACCACAGCCCAACACCGGTCACCACAGCCTGTTTCAGCCCACCACAGTAAACCACGGCCCGTCCCAGCCCACCACGGCCCGCCATGGCCCACCACAGCTCGTCCCAGATAAACACGGCGCACCACAGCCCACCACGGCCCGTCCCGGCCCACCACAGCCCGTCCCAGCACACCACAGCCCACCACAGCCCGTCCCAGCTTACCACAGCCCACCACAGACCGTCCCAGCCCACCACAGCCCGTCCCAGCCCACCACAGCCCGTCCCAGCCCACCACTGCCCGTCCCAGCCCGTCCCAGCCCGTCGCAACCAACCACAGCCCGTCCCAGCCCACCACAGCCCACCACAGCCCACCGCAGCCCATCCCAGCCCACCACGGCCCGTCCCAGCCCGTGCCAACCCGTCACAACACACCACAGCCCACCACAGCCCGTCCCTACCCACCACAGCGTGTCCCAACCCACCACAGCCCTTCAGAACCCACCACAGCCCACCACAGCCCGTCCCAGCCCACCACAGCACGTCCCAGGCCACCACAGACCACCACAGCCCACCACAGCCCGTGAAGCCCACCACAGCCCGCCTCAGCCCACTACAGCCCTTCCCAGCCCACCACTGCCCGTCCCAGCCCACCATAACCAACCACAGCCTATCCCAGCCGATCCCAGCCCACCACAGCCCGTCCCATCACACCACAGCCCACCACTGCCCGTCCCAGCCAACCACGGCCCGTCCCAGCCCACCACAGCCCGTCCCAGCCCACCACGGCCCACCACAGCCCACCACGGCCCATCCGGGCCCAACACAGCCCACCAAGGCGCACCACAGCCCATCCCAGCCCATTACAGCCTGTCCCAGACCACCACATCCCATCTCAGCCCACCACAGCCCGTCCCAGCCCACCACAGCCCACGACAGCTCGTCCCAGCCCACCACAGCCCGTCCCAGCCCACCACAGCCCACCACAGCTTGTCCCAGACCACCACAGCTCTTCCCAGCCCACCATAACCAACCACAGCCTATCCCAGCCGATCCCAGCCCACCACAGCCCGTCCCATCACACCACAGCCCACCACAGCCCGTCCCAGCCAACCACGGCCCGTCCCAGCCCACCACAGCCCGTCCCAGCCCACCACGGCCCACCACAGCCCACCACGGCCCATCCGGGCCCAACACAGCCCACCAAGGCGCACCACAGCCCATCCCAGCCCATTACAGCCTGTCCCAGACCACCACATCCCATCTCAGCCCACCACAGCCCGTCCCAGCCCACCACAACCGACCACAGCCCACCACAGCCCACCACGGCCGACCACAGCCCACCACGGCAGACCACAGCCCACCACGGCCCATCCAAGCCCACCACGGCCCATCCAAGCCCACCACGGTCCACCACGGCACGTCCCAGCCCACCACAGAGCACCACAGCCCGTCCCAGCCCACCACAGTATGTCCCAGACCACCAGAGCCCGTCCCAGCCCACCACAGCCCGTCCCAGCCCACCACAGCCCACCACGCCCCGTGCCAACCCACCAGAGCCCGTCCCAGCTCACCACAGCCCACCACAGCCCGTCCCAGACCACAAGAGGTCGTCCCAGCCCACCACTAACCCACCAAAGCCCGTCCCCGCCCACCACAGCCCGTCCCAGCCAACCACAGCGCACCACAGCCTGCCCCAACCCACCTGAGCCCGTCCCAGCTTACCACAGCCCACCACAGCCCGTCACAGCCCGTCCCAGCCCACCAGAGGTCGTCCCAGCTCACCACAACCCACCACAGCCCTTCCCAGCCCGTCCCAGCCCACCACAGCCCGTCCCAGCCCACCACGGCCGCCGCAGACCATCAGAGCCCGTCCCAGCCCACCACAATCCCGTCCCAGCCCACTATAGCCCGTCCCAGCCCACCACAACCCGTTCTAGCTCACCACAACCCACCACAGCGCACCATAGCACACCACAGCCCACCACAGCGCACCAGAGTCTGTCCCGGCCCACCAGAGCCTGTCCCAGCCCACCACAGCCCGTCCCAGCCCACCGCAGCCCGCCACGGCCCGTCCCAGCCCACCACAGCCCATTCCAGACCACCAGAGCCCTTCCCAGTTCACCACAGCCCACCACAGCCCGTCTCAGCTCACCACAACCCACCACCGCCCGTCCCAGCCCACCGCAGCCTATCCCAACCCGTCCCAGCCCACCACGGCCCGTCCCAGCCCACCACGGCCCGTCCCAGCCCGTCCCAGCCCACGACAGCTCGTCCCAGCCCACGACAGTCCGTCCCAGCCCACCAGAGCCCACCAGAGCCCACCACAGTTCGTCCCAGCCCACCACAGCCCACAAGAGCTTGTCACAGACCACCACAGCCCGTCCAAGCCCACCACAGCCCACTACGGCCCACCACAGCCCGTCCCAGCCCACCACAGCCCGTCCCAGCCCACCACAGCCCGTCCCAGACCACCACAGCCTCTCACAGCACACCACAGCCCGTAACAGCCCACCACAGCAAGTACCAGCCCGTCCCAGCCCACCACGGCCCGTCTCAGCCCACCACGGCCCGTCTCAGCCCACCACGGCCCGTCTCAGCTCACCACAACCCGTCCCAGACGACCACACCCCGTCCCAGCCCACCACAGCCCGTCCCAGCCCACCACGGCCCGTCCCAGCCCACCACATCCCGTCCCAGCCCACCAGAGCCCGTCCCAGCCCACCAGAGCCCGTCCCAGCCTGTTTCAGCCAAGCACGGCTAACCACGGCCTGTCCCGGCCCACCACGGCCAACCACGGTCCACCATGGCCCACCAGAGCACACCACGGCCCACCACGGCCCTTCCCAGTCCACCACAGCCCACCACAGCCTGTCCCAGCCCACCACGGCCCGTCCCAGCCCACCACGGCCCGTCCCAGCCCACCACGGCCCGTCTCAGCCCACCACGGCCCATCACAGCCCACCACAGTTCACCACAGCCCGTCCTAGCCCAGCACGGCCCGTCCCAGCCCACCACGGACCACCACGGCCCATCTCAGCCCACCACAGCCTGTCCAAGCCCAGCACAGCCCTCCACAACCCTCCACAGCCCGTCCCAACCCTCCACAGCTCATCCCAGCCTACCACAGCCCGTCGCAGCCCAACACAGCTTATCCCAGCCCACCGAAACCCGTCCCAGCCCACCACAGCCCACCACAGGTCACCACAGCCCACCACCGGTCACCACAGCCCACCACCGGTCACCACAGCCTGTTTCAGCCCACCACAGTAAACCACGGCCCGTCCCAGCCCACCACGGCCCGCCATGGCCCACCACAGCTCGTCCCAGATAAACACGGCCCACCACAGCCCACCACAGCCCGTCCCAGCACACCACAGCCCACCACAGCCCATCACAGCCCACCACAGCCCGTCCCAGACCACCACTGCCCGTCCCAGCCCACCACTGCCCGTCCCAGCCCGTCCCAGCCCGTCCCAACTCACCACAGCCCGTCCCAGCCCACCACAGCCCACCACAGCCCACCGCAGCCCATCCCAGCCCACCACGGCCCGTCCCAGCCCGTGCCAACCCGTCACAACACACCACAGCCCACCACAGCCCGTCCCTACCCACCACAGCGTGTCCCAACCCACCACAGCCCACCACAGCCCTTCAGAACCCACCACAGCCCACCACAGCCCGTCCCAGCCCACCACAGCACGTCCCAGGCCACCACAGACTACCACAGCCCACCACAGCCCGTGAAGCCCACCACAACCCGTCCCAGCCCACTACAGCCCGTCCCAGCCCACCACAGCCCGTCCCAGCCCACCATAACCAACCACAGCCTATCCCAGCCGATCCCAGCCCACCACAGCCTGTCCAATCACACCACAGCCCACCACTGCCCGTCCCAGCCAACCATGGCCCGTCCCAGCCAACCACAGCGCACCACAGCCTGCCCCAACCCACCTGAGCCCGTCCCAGCTTACCACAGCCCACCACAGCCCGTCACAGCCCGTCCCAGCCCACCAGAGGTCGTCCCAGCTCACCACAACCCACCACAGCCCTTCCCAGCCCGTCCCAGCCCACCACAGCCCGTCCCAGCCCACCACGGCCGCCGCAGACCATCAGAGCCCGTCCCAGCCCACCACAATCCCGTCCCAGCCCACTATAGCCCGTCCCAGCCCACCACAACCCGTTCTAGCTCACCACAACCCACCACAGCGCACCATAGCCCACCACAGCCCACCACAGCGCACCAGAGTCTGTCCGGGCCCACCAGAGCCCGTCCCAGCCCACCACAGCCCGTCCCAGCCCACCATAACC
Organism: Falco biarmicus; assembly: GCF_023638135.1. Lineage (NCBI taxonomy): Eukaryota > Metazoa > Chordata > Aves > Falconiformes > Falconidae > Falco > Falco biarmicus. The sequence continues at coordinate 290,595 of NW_026611704.1, forward strand.
AACCACAGCCTATCCCAGCCGATCCCAGCCCACCACAGCCCGTCCCATCACACCACAGCCCACCACTGCCCGTCCCAGCAAACCATGGCCCGTCCCAGCCAACCACAGCGCACCACAGCCTGCCCCAACCCACCTGAGCCCGTCCCAGCTTACCACAGCCCACCACAGCCCGTCACAGCCCGTCCCAGCCCACCAGAGGTTGTCCCAGCTCACCACAACCCACCACAGCCCTTCCCAGCCCGTCCCAGCCCACCACAGCCCGTCCCAGCCCACCACGGCCGCCGCAGACCATCAGAGCCCGTCCCAGCCCACCACAACCCGTTCTAGCTCACCACAACCCACCACAGCGCACCATAGCCCACCACAGCCCACCACAGCGCACCAGAGTCTGTCCCGGGCCACCAGAGCCTGTCCCAGCCCACCACAGCCCGTCCCAGCCCACCGCAGCCCGCCACGGCCCGTCCCAGCCCACCACAGCCCATTCCAGACCACCAGAACCCTTCCCAGTTCACCACAGCCCACCACAGCCCGTCCAATTTCACCACAGCCCGTCCCAGCCCACCGCAGCCTATCCCAACCCGTCCCAGCCCACCACGGCCCGTCCCAGCCCACCACGGCCCGTCCCAGCCCACGACAGCTCGTCCCAGCCCACGACAGTCCGTCCCAGCCCACCAGAGCCCACCAGAGCCCACCACAGCTCGTCCCAGCCCACCACAGCCCACAAGAGCTTGTCACAGACCACCACAGCCCGTCCAAGCCCAACACAGCCCACTACGGCCCACCACAGCCCGTCCCAGCCCACCACAGCCCGTCCCAGCCCACCACAGCCCGTCCCAGCCCACCACAGCCCGTCCCAGACCACCACAGCCTTTCAAAGCACACCACAGCCCGTAACAGCCCACCACAGCAAGTACCAGCCCGTCCCAGCCCACCACGGCCCGTCTCAGCCCACCACGGCCCGTCTCAGCTCACCACAACCCGTCCCAGACGACCACAGCCCGTCCCAGCCCACCACAGCCCGTCCCAGCCCGTCCCAGCCCACCACATCCCGTCCCAGCCCACCAGAGCCCGTCCCAGCCCACCAGAGCCCGTCCCAGCCTGTTTCAGCCCACCACGGCTAACCACGGCCTGTCCCGGCCCACCACAGCCAACCACGGTCCACCATGGCCCACCAGAGCACACCACGGCCCACCATGGCCCTTCCCAGTCCACCACAGCCCACCACGGCCTGTCCCAGCCCACCACGGCCCGTCCCAGCCCACCACGGCCCGTCCCAGCCCACCACGGCCCGTCCCAGCCCACCACAGTTCACCACAGCCCGTCCTAGCCCAGCACGGCCCGTCCCAGCCCACCACGGACCACCACGGCCCATCTCAGCCCACCACAGCCTGTCCAAGCCCAGCACAGCCCTCCACAACCCTCCACAGCCCGTCCCAAGCCTCCACAGCTCATTCCAGCCTACCACAGCCCGTCGCAGCCCAACACAGCTTATCCCAGCCCACCGAAACCCGTCCCAGCCCACTGCAACCCGTCCCAGCCCACCACAGCCCACCACAGGTCACCACAGCCCACCACAGGTCACCACAGCCCACCACAGGTCACCACAGCCTGTTTCAGCCCACCACGGCAAACCACGGCCCGTCTCAGCCCACCACGGCCCACCACAGCTCGTCCCAGATAAACACGGCGCACCACAGCCCACCACAGCCCGTCCCGGCCCACCACTGCCCGTCACAGCCCGTCCCAGCTCTCCACAACACACCGCAGCCCGTCCCAGCCCACCACAGCCCGTCGCAGCCCACCACAGCCCACCACAGCCCGTCCCAGCCCACCACTAAGCCGTCCTAGCCCACCACAGACCTCCAGAGCCCGTCTCAGCTCACCACAGCCTATCCCAGCCCACCACGGCCCACCACAGCACACCACGGCCCACCGCAGCCTATCCCAACCCGTCCCAGCCCACCACGGCCCGTCCCAGCCCACCACGGCCCGTCCCAGCCCACCACGGCCCGTCCCAGCCCGTCCCAGCCCACGACAGCCCGTCCCAGCCCACGACAGCCCGTCCCAGCCCACCACAGCCCACCAGAGCCCACCACAGCTCGTCCCAGCCCACCAGAGCCCACCACAGCTTGTCCCAGCCCACCACAGCCCGTCCCAGCCCACCACAGCTCACCACAGACCGTCCCAGCCCACCACAGCCCGTCCCAGCTCGTCCCAGACCACCACAGCCTCTCACAGCACACCACAGCCCGTTAGAGCCCACCACAGCAAGTACCAGCCCGTCCCAGCCCACCACGGCCCGTCTCAGCCCACCACGGCCCGTCTCAGCTCACCACAACCCGTCCCAGACGACCACAGCCCGTCCCAGCCCACCACAGCCCACCACGGCCCGTCCCAGCCCACCACGGCCCGTCCCAGCCCACCACATCCCGTCCCAGCACACCAGAGCCCGTCCCAGCCTGTTTCAGCCCAGCACGGCTAACCACGGCCTGTCCCGGCCCACCACGGCCAACCACGGTCCACCATGGCCCACCAGAGCACACCACGGCCCACCACGGCCCTTCCCAGTCCACCACGGCCCGTCCCAGCCCACCACGGCCCACCCCAGCCCACCACGGCCCGTCCCAGCCCACCACGGCCCGTCCCAGCCCACCACGACCCATCACAGCCCACCACAGTTCACCACAGCCCGTCCTAGCCCACCACGGCCCGTCCCAGCCCACCACGGACCACCACGGCCCGTCTCAGCCCACCACAGCCTGTCCAAGCCCAGCACAGCCCTCCACAGCCCGTCCCAACCCTCCACAGCTCATCCCAGCCTACCACAGCCCGTCGCAGCCCAACACAGCTTATCCCAGCCCACCGCAGCCCGTCCAAGCCCACCGCAGCCCGTCCTAGCCCACCGCAACCCGTCCCAGCCCACCGCAACCCGTCCCAGCCCACCACAGCCCACCACCGGTCACCACAGCCCACCACCGGTCACCACAGCCTGTTTCAGCCCACCACGGCAAACTACGGCCCGTCCCAGCCCACCACGGCCCGCCATGGCCCACCACAGCTCGTCCCAGAAAAACACGGCGCACCACAGCCCACCACGGCCCGTCCCAGCCCACCACAGCCCGTCCCAGCTTACCACAGCCCACCACAGACCGTCACAGCCCACCACAGCCCGTCCCAGCTTACCACAGCCCACCACAGACCGTCCCAGCCCACCACAGACCGTCCCAGCCCACCACGGCCCGTCCCAGCCAACCACTGCCCGTCCCAGCCCACCACGGCCCGTCCCAGCCCGTCCCAGCCCACGACAGCCCATCCCAGCCCACGACAGTCCGTCCCAGCCCACCAGAGCCCACCACAGCTCGTCCCAGCCCACCACAGCCCACAAGAGCTTGTCACAGACCACCACAGCCCGTCCCAGCCCACCAGAGCCCACTACGGCCCACCACAGCCCGTCCCAGCCCACCACAGCCTGTCCCAGCCCACCACAGCCCGTCCCAGCCCACCACAGCCCGTCCCAGCTCGTCCCAGACCACCACAGCCTCTCACAGCACACCACAGCCCGTAACAGCCCACCACAGCAAGTACCAGCCCGTCTCAGCCCACCACGGCCCGTCTCAGCCCACCACAACCTGTCCCAGACGACCACAGCCCGTCCCAGCCCACCACAGCCCACCACAGCCCGTCCCAGCCCACCACAGCCCGTCCCAGCCCACCACAGCCCGTCCCAGCCCACCGCAGCCTATCCCAAACCGTCCCAGCCCACCACGGCCCGTCCCAGCCCACCACGGCCCGTCCCAGCCCGTCCCAGCCCACGACAGCCCATCCCAGCCCACGACAGTCCGTCCCAGCCCACCAGAGCCCACCAGAGCCCACCACAGCTCGTCCCAGCCCACCACAGCCCACAAGAGCTTGTCACAGACCACCACAGCCCGTCCAAGCCCAACACAGCCCACTACGGCCCACCACAGCCCGTCCCAGCCCACCACAGCCCGTCCCAGACCACCACAGCCTCTCACAGCACACCACAGCCCGTAACAGCCCACCACAGCAAGTACCAGCCCGTCCCAGCCCACCACGGCCCGTCCCAGCCCACCACAGCCCACCACAGCCCGTCCCAGCCCACTAGAGCCCGTCCCAGCCTGTTTCAGCCCACCACGGCTAACCACGGTCAACCATGGCCCACCAGAGTACACCACGGCCCACCACGGCCCTTCCCAGTCCACCACAGCCCACCACGGCCTGTCCCAGCCCACCACGGCCCGTCCCAGCCCACCACGGCCCGTCCCAGCCCGTCCCAGCCCACGACAGCCCGTCCCAGCCCACCAGAGCCCGTCCCAGCCCACCAGAGCCTGTCCCAGTCCACCAGAGCCCACCAGAGCCCACCACAGCTCGTCCCAGCCCACCAGAGCCCACCACAGCTTGTCCCAGCCCACCACAGCCCGTCCCAGCCCACCACGGCCCGTCCCAGCCCACCACGGCCCGTCGCAGCCCACCACGGCCCGTCGCAGTCCACCACGGCCCGTCGCAGCCCACCACGGCCCATCATAGCCCACCACAGTTCACCACAGCCCGTCCTAGCCCAGCACGGCCCGTCCCAGCCCACCACGGACCACCACGGCCCATCTCAGCCCACCACAGCCTGTCCAAGCCCAGCACAGCCCTCCACAACCCTCCACAGCCCGTCCCAACCCTCCACAGCTCATCCCAGCCTACCACAGCCCGTCGCAGCCCAACACAGCTTATCCCAGCCCACCGCAGCCCGTCCCAGCCCACCGCAGCCCGTCCTAGCCCACTGAAACCCGTCCCAGCCCACCGCAACCCGTCCCAGCCCACCACAGCCCACCACCGGTCACCACAGCCCACCACAGGTCACCACAGCCTGTTTCAGCCCACCACGGCAAACCACGGCCCGTCCCAGCCCACCACGGCCCGCCATGGCCCACCACAGCTCGTCCCAGACAAACACGGCGCACCACAGCCCACCAGAGCCCATCCCGGCCCACCACAGCCTGTCCCAGCACACCACAGCCCACCACAGCCCATCACAGCCCACCACAGCCCGTCCCAGCTTACCACAGCCCACCACAGACCGTCCCAGCCCACCACAGCCCATCCCAGCCCCTCCCAGCCCGTGTCAGCCCACCACAGCCTGTCCCAGCCTGTCCCAGCTCGTCCAAGCCTGTCCCAGACCCCCAGAGCCCGTCGCAGCCCACCACAGCCCACCACAGCCCGTCCCAGCCCACCACGGCCCACGAAAGCCCACCACAGCCCACCACAGCCCGTCCCAGCCCACCACAGCCCGTCCCAGCCCACCACAGCCCATCCCAGCCCACCACAGCCCACGAAAGCCCACCACAGCCCACGAAAGCCCACCACAGCCCACGAAAGCCCACCACAGCCCGTCCCAGCCCACCACAGCCCGTCCCAGCCCACCACTGCCCGTCCCAACCCACCACTGCCCGTCCCAGCCCGTCCCAGCCCGTCCCAGCCCGTCCCAACCCACCACAGCCCGTCCCAGCCCACCACAGCGCACCACAGGCCACCGCAGGCCATCCCAGCCCAAAACAGACGGTCCCAGCCAACCACAGCCCGTCGAGCCCACCACAGCCCGTCCCAGCCCTCCACAGCCCGTCCCAGCCCTCCACAGCCCACCACAGCCCGTCCCAGGTCACCACAGCCCGTCCCAGCCTACCACAGCCCACCACGGCTCACCACGGCCCACTACGGCTAACGACGGCCCGCCACAGCCCGCCACAGACTGTCCCGGCCCGCCAAAGCCCATCCCAGCCTGCCACAGCCCGACCCAGCCCACCACAGCCTGTCACAGCCCACCACGGCCCGTCCCAGCCCACCACGGCCCGTCCCAGCCCACCACTGCCCGTCCCAGCCCACCACGGCCCGTCCCAGCCCGTCCCACCTCGTCCCAGCCCACCACAGGCCTTCCCAGCCCCTCCCAGACCCCTAGAGCCGGCCCAGCCCGTTTCAACCCCTCCCAGACCGTCTCAGCTCACCACACCCCACCACAGCCCATCCCAGCCCACCACGGCCTGTTCCAGCCCACCAGAGCCCGTCCCAGTCCACCAGAGCCCGTCCCAACCTACCACAGCTTGTCCCGGCCCACCATAGCCCATCCCGGCCCACCACAGCCCGTCCCGGCCCACCAGAGCCCGTCTCAGCACACCACAGCCTGTCCTGGCTCACCGCAGCCCGTCCCGTCCAACCACAGCCCACCACAGCCCGTCCCAGCCCACCACAGCCCGTCCCAGCCCACCACAGGCCACTACAGCACACCACAGGCTACCGTAGACCACCACAGCCCGTCCCAGCCCACCACAGCCTGTCCCGTCCCACCACAGCCCACCACAGCCCGTCCCAGCCCGTCCCAGCCCATCTCAGCTCACCACAACCCACCACAGCCCGTCCAAGCCCACCACAGCCCATTACAGCTTACCACAGCCCGTTCCAGCCCACCAGAGCCCACCAAAGCCCGTCCCCGCTCACCACAGACCGTCCCAGCCCGTCCCAGGCCACCACAGCCCTTCCCTGCTCACCACAGCCTGTCCCTGCCCACCACAACTTGTCCCCGCCCACTACAGCCCGGCCCGGCCCACCACAGCCCGTCACGGCCAACCAAGGCTGGTCCTGGCCCACCACGGCCCGTCCCAGCCCACCACAGCTTGTCCCAGCCCACCACGTCCGACCACAGCCCACCACGGCCCACCACAACCAACCACGGCTTACCACAGCCCACCACAGTTCACCACGGAACACCACGGCACGTCATAGCCCACCACAGCCTGTCCCAGCCCACCACAGCCCACCGCATCCCGTCCCAGCCCACCACAGCCCGTCCCAGACGACCACAGCCCGTCCCAGCCCACCACAGCCCGTCCCAGCCCACCACAGCCCTTTTCAGCCCACCACAGCTTGTCCCAGCCAACCAGAGCCCGTCCCAGCCCACCACAGCCCGTCTCAGCCCACCACAGTCCACCCCAACTTGTCCCAGCCCACCACAGCCCGTCCCAGCCCACCACAGCCCGTCCCAGCACACCACAGCCCGTCCCAGCCCTTCCCAGCCCGTCCCAGCCCGTCCCAGCCCACCACAGCCCGTCCCAGCCCACCACAGCCCGTCCCAGCCCACCACAGCCCGTCCCAGCCCACCACAGCCCGTCCAAACCCACGACAGCCCATCACAGCACACCACAGCCTACCACAGCATGTCCCGGCCCACCAGAGCCAGTCCCAGCCCACCACAGCCCATCCCAGCCAACCACAGCCCGTCCCAGCCCTTCCCAGCCCACCACAGCCCGTCCCAGCCCTTCCCAGCCCACCACAGCTTGCCCCAGCCCACCACAGTCCGTCCCAGCCCACCGCAGCCCGTCCCAGCCCACCACAGTCCGTCCCAGCCCACCACAGCCCGTCCCAGCCCACCACAGCCAACCACAGCCCGTCCCAGCCCACCACAGCCCGTCCCAGCCCTTCCCAGCCCACCACAGCACGTCCCAGCCCACCACAGCAAGTACCAGCCCACCACAGCGCATCCCAGCCCACCACAGCCCGTTTCAGCCCACCACAGCCCACCACAGCTTGTCCCAGCCCACCAGAGCCCGTCCCAGCCCACCAGAGCCCACCACAGCTTGTCCCAGCCCACCGCAGCCCGTCCCAGCCCACCGCAGCCCGTCCCAGCCCACCAAAGCCCGTCCCCGCTCACCACAGCCCGTCCCCGCCCACCACAGCCCGTCCCCGCCCACCACAGCCCGTCCCCGCCTACCACAGCCCGTCCCCGCCCACCACAGCCCGTCCCCGCCCACCACAACTTGTCCCCACCCTCTACTGCCCTTCCCGGCCCACCACGGCCCGTCCCAGCCAACCAAGACCGGTCCCGGCACACCAGGGCACGGCCCAGCCCACCAAAGCCCGTTCCAGCCCACCAAAGCCCTTCCCCGCCCACCACAACCCGTCACCGCCCACCACAACCCGTCCAAGGCGTCCCAGCCCGTCCCAGCCCATGTCAGCCCGTCCCAGCCCACCACAACTCGTCCCAGCCCACCACAGCCCGTCCCAGCCTGTCCCAGCCCACCACAGCCCGTCCCAGCCTGTCCCAGTCCATTGCGGCCCACCACATCCCGTCCCAGCCCGTCCCATCTTACCATAGACCACCACAGCTCGTCCCAGCCCACCACAGCCCACCACAGCCCGTCCCAGCACGTCCCAGCCCGTCCCGGCCCACCACAGCCCGTCCCAGCCTTTCCCAGCCCACCACAGACCATCCCGGCCCACCACGGCCCACCACAGCCCACCGCAGTCCGTCCCAGCCCAGCACAGCCCGTCCCAGCCCAGCACAGCCCGTCCCAGCCCAGCACAGCCCGTCCCAGCCCAGCACAGCCCACCACAGCCCACCACGGCCACCCACAGCCCACCACGGCCACCCACAGCCCACCACGGCCACCCACAGCCCACCACGGCCCCTTCCAGACCAACACAGCATGTCCCAGCCCTCCACAGCCCGCCACAGACCATCTCAGCCCACCACAGCCCGTCCCAGCTCACCATAGCCCACCACAGCCCGTCCCGGCCCCCCACAGTGCGTCCTTGCCCACCACAGCCCGTCCCAGCACACCACAGCCCATCCCCGCATACCACAGCCTGTCCCAGCGCACCACAGCCCATCCCAGCCTGCCACAGCCCACCACAGACCGTCCCAACCCACCGCAGCCCGTCCCAGCCCACCGCAGCCGGTCCCAGCCCGTCCCAGCCCACCGCAACCCGTCCCAGCCCATCGCAGCCCGTCCAAGTTCACCACAGCCCGTCCCAGCCCACCGCAACCCGTCCCAGCCCACCGCAACCCGTCCCAGCCCACCGCAACCCGTCCCAGCCCACCGCAACCCGTCCCAGCCCACCACAGGTCACGACACCCCACCACAGCCCGCCACAGCCCTCCACAGCCCAACCCAGCCTACCACAGCTTATCCCAGCACACCACAGCTCGTCACAGACCACCACAGCCCACCGCGGCCCATCTCAGCCTACTACAGCCCACCACAGCCCGTCCCAGCCCATCACAGATGATCCCAGCAAACCACAGCCCGTCCCAGCCCACCGCAGCCCGTCCCAGCCCACCACAGCCCGTCCCAGCACACCACAGCCCGTCCCAGCGCACCACAGCTTATCGCAGTCCACCACAGCCCGTCCCAGCCATTCACACATGACCCCAGCAAACCACAGCCCGTCCCAGCACACCGCAGCCCGTCCCAGCCCACCACAGCCCGTCCCAGCCTGTCCAAGCCCGTCCCAGCCCACCACAGCCCTTCCCAGCACACCACAGCCCGTCCCAGCCCGTCCCAGCCCGTCCCAGCCCATCACAGCCCGTTCCAGATCACCACAAACCGTTCCAGCCCACCACAGCCCACCACAGCCCTTCCCAGCCTGTCCCAGCTCACTACAGACCGTCACCGCACACCACAGCCCTTCACAGCCTGTCCCAGCGCACCACAGCCCATCACCGCCAGCCACAGCCCGTCCCCGCACAACACAGCCTGTCCCAGCCCAACACAGCCCGTCCCAGCCCGTCCCAGCCCACCACAGAATGTCCCAGCCCACCACAGCCCGTCCCGGCCCACCACAGCCCGTCCCAGCCCACCACAGCCCATCACAGCCCGCCCCAGCCCACCACAACCCGTCTCCGCCCACCACAGACCATCCCCGCCCACCACAGACCATCCCCGCCCACCACAGCCCATCCCGGCCCACCACAGCCCGTCCCGGCCCACCACAGCCCGTCCCGGCCCACCACAGTATGTCCCAGACCACCAGAGCCCGTCCCAGCCCACCACAGAATGTCCCAGGCCACCACAGCCTGTCTCAGCCTATCCTAGCCCGTCCCAGCCCACCACAGCCCTTCACCGCCCACCACAGCCCTTCCCTGCTCCTCCCAGCCCATCCCAGCCCACCACAGAATGTCCCAGCCCACCACAGACCGTCCCAGGCCGTCTCCGCCCACCACAGCCCGTCTCCGCCCACCACAGCCCGTCCCCGCCCACCACAGCCCGTCCCCGCAAACCACAGCTTGTCCCAGCCCACCACAGCCCAACCACAGCCCGTTCCAGACGACCAGAGCCCACCACAGCCCACCACAGAATGTCTCAGCCTATCCCAGCCTGTCCCAGCCCGTTCCAGCCCGTCCCAGCCCACCACAGACCGTCCCAGCCCACCACAGACCGTCCCAGCCCACCACAGACCGTCCCAGCCCACCACAGACCGTCCCAGCCCACCACAGACCGTCCCGGACCACGACAGCCCGTCCCGGACCACGACAGCCCCTCCCGGACCACCACAGCCCCTCCCGGACCACCACAGCCCGTCCCCGCCCACCACAGCTTGTCCCCGCAAACCACAGCTTGTCCCAGCCCACGACAGCCCGTCACAGCCCAACCACAGCCCGTCCCGGACCATCAGAGCCCACCACAGCACACCACAGAATGTCTCATCCTATCCCAGCCTGTCCCAGCCCGTCCCAGCCCACAGCAGCCCGTCCCAGCCCACCACAGACCGTCCCAGCCCACCACAGCCCGCCCCAGCCCACCACAGCCCGCCCCAGCCCACCACAGCCCGCCCCAGCCCACCACAGCCCGTCCCCGCCCACCACAGCCCGTCCCCGCCCACCACAGCCCACTACGGCCCACCATGGCTCACCATGGCTCACGACAGCCCACCATAGCCGGTTACAGCCTGTCCCAGCCCGTCCCGGCCCACCGCGGCCCGTCCCGGCCCACCTGTGTTAGGAACAGTATCTCACCTTCTTGATTTTGGCACCTCCTTTCGCTATGATGTTCTTGTGGAACTGTTTGCAGATGGGGACAGAAATAGAAAAGCTGTTTTCAACCTAAGGGAGAAAGGAAGGGAGACCTGAAGATTACACTGTCGTGGCAAGGGAGGCCCGACTTCAGGAGCTCTGATAAACGAGCTTTTGAAAACAGGCTTAGACCCAAGGAAGTTCTCTATACGAGGGACTTTTGTAAGACTAAACAAAGGCAAGGACGTTCCCCTATAGCCTTCCCATAACAGGTACTATCCCCCTGCCTCCATTCAGCCAAAACAGCGCCGACAGCTCCCTCCTCTTGAGGTGTTTTAGCTCTACCCAAGCCAGTAGAGCTCTGCTTTGCCCCAGGGTTATCCAGGCACGTAGAAGGGAAGAGCAGGCAGAAGACCTCCTTACCAGGTCTGCCACCATCTTTTGCATGTACTCGGTGCACTTCTCCACCTCGTTTTTGGGACCTCGGAGTTGGACGATGTCACTCTTGTGTGCAGGGTCTGGGAAGCTGATGATAACCTGCAGGAGCGGTCATTTCTAGTTAGCTCAAGCAAAAGCAAGAACCCTTGTGTCAGACACATGCAAAGGTTGGGGGGATCCTACTCATGCCCTTTTCCCATTCAGAAACGGGGAACCGTGTTAGCGGCCTCTGGCTAAAAGAACTATCTTCTCAGACACTTGCGCTACAGAGCCACTAAAGTTACGACTTCTGTGACGACAGGCCTACTACCCATGTAGGAAATATCCCCTCTGGATTCCTCCTCTCCTACAAAGCCTTACCTCTGGGAATTGCTCCCGGATTTCCCAGACCCGCTCAGCCTTCTGCCCAATGATGGTCCGGTGGAATTTCTGCTCAACGATTAGGTCCGCAGCGTGTTCATTTTCCTGATGGGAACAGAGGGCACACTGAGTGTTCAGCCGGAGAGCCATCTACTTTGACTTAGCGGTTTGCTGCCCGACGGTTTACTTGCCAGCACTGTCCCTCTTTTCTCCAGACAAAATTCACTCTGCGTTGACAGAGAAAGGCTACCCGAGGGAACAGGGGAAGACATTTGTGAAGAGGAACTTGCACTTGTCATGAGATCCAAGTGCTCCGTGGGCAAGGGGCACACACTCGCACCAGAAGGTTACAAGGGAACACGAGAGCCCAAACCCTGCAGTCTCCCAAACATCACGTCCTACCCACTCACCATACGGGAAGCGAGTTCCAGCAGCTCGCTCTTGGCCTGTGGGACCCCCTGTGGGTCTCCTTCCATTCTGATCGGGTTGCTCTTCTCGTTGTCCGGGGGAATGCGCACAGACACCTTGTACAGATCCTTCATCCTGTTCACTTCGAGGCAAGGACTGTGGTGACGCCATCTGCTAGGCAAAGACCTGGAAGCAAGGCACCTTGATTATCACTGCTCAGAGGCTGTTGAAGAAGTAAAGCCGCCTCTGGGAAGGGCTCAGCGGGGTAGGGTTGAGACAGGGGAAATTGCCTCTTCCCCCTGGAGTTCACTGAGAGCAGACCTGTGCCACACGAGAGCCTGTCCAAGTAAATACCGTGGCATCTACAGAGCCCATTGTTCCCTTGTCAGAGCGAGGCGTGTTTCTTCCCCAAACAGTATCACATTTAGAGCAGAGGATAATCGTTCCTTTCTACCCCAAACTCTTGGCTGGGGTCACGTTGCAGTGCTATCAAACTAGCAGACCGCAACAAGGCTTTACCGTTGACCATATTCTACTGCCGGTGCTGTAGCGCCTTCCTCCAGAGGCCAGACCACACTGCTCCTCCTCCAGCTGACACCCTCTCCCACAAGCCACAGGGCTATTTAACCCCTTAGCGGGAACCAGCTACACCTGCACGTCATCCATGTCAATCAACCCACTGCCTCTGAGGCAAGGCCACAGCTGCGTGTTATCAATGCTAATCAACCCACCGCCTTCATTCCTCTACAGGGAGAAGCTCACCAAGCACATTTCCACCACCCACAACTGGCTGCTAAAATGTCATTCGCACAGAGAAGTAATTCCACTACTGTTCAGGCTCCCAAGGTACTTTCACACGTTAAAGCCATCGCAAGGCCTCACGGCCCATTTCTCTCCTTGTACCACCACCACTCCAGGAAAGCAGAGGAAACGTGATGGAGACAGCACACTGGGTGAGCTACAGAGCCCCTGATACCATCTACTAAACACGAAGAGTGTGAGCATGGGAAGGACTAGAAAGGCACTCCACTTACCGTTTAGCTGCGTTCTTGCCAATGAGGTGTCGGTGGAATTGGTGGTCAGCCTTGATTATTGCGTAATCCATCCCGTGGATCTAAAAAGAATTATATTTTTATATCTATATCTATATATGTATGTATGTCCACTATTATATATTATATTATATAGGGCCAGGTAGGACAGGCCACCGCTTCTGTCTCGTGCCCTAAGTAACTGCCTACTGCCACTATTGGCACTGACTCACCAGCGGTCAGCTACAAGCACTTCTGCTCTTAAGCAGAGCACAAGCATTCCTCTGCTTTGAGAAGAGAGCATTGTGCTCATGAAACATTGAAAAGACTCACTTCTATGCCTCTCCAGCTATAACCAAGAGAATCCTTCCTTCTCCGCACCAAAAAAATTAATGCTGACTTTTCAAGGATGCTATGGATGACCAAGGGGTGTCATCCACCTGCCACACAATTTGTCTCCTGCAAGTTCGATTAAGCATGCCAAGACATCCTATGGATGTGACAAACACCTCATCACCTCTGCTCTGTTGCCCCTTCTTCCCCCAGTTTCTTACTGGAACTAGTAACTGCAGCTCACCAGTTCCTTGAGCACGGCTTCAATCTGTTCCTGAGCCACATGCACATCTTCTGTAGGTCCTTCCAAAGTGATGTTATCCTCTCCTCCAGTGAATTTGATGTGAACCTTGAGGTGAAGGACAATGAATCTCTTCAGAATTTGCCAAGATCCAAGCCAGGCCAATGCTTTTGGTCAGGCCTACACCATCGATCCCTGCCACTGAGAGATGTGCTCCTTCCCAAAAAGCCCAGACCAAATCCCCACAATTTTACAAGTCAGAAACTTAACAATTTCGGCCATATGGCAGTGCCTAGAGCCCAAGGCTCTGGTGCCGTCCCGGTTTCTGCAAGGGCTTTGGAGAAGTTTACTCATTTAGCCTTTATCTAGATACCGTCTAACTCCCCAGGGAGAAGCCTTGCTGCACTCGCCATTTCCAGGTATCCTACTACATCAGTTCTCAAAACAGCACCACATAAAGCTTCCTTGGAAGGGCTCAACCCATGACAATAACATAGGAGGAGCAGTGTTTGCAGCAGTAAAAGAGAGGGTTCCCTTGAACAGCAAAGATCTGTGTCATTTCCCCCTGGTTTTACCCACGCTAGAATACACCTCTCTCTTTCGTGACGAGTGATCTAGACTAAACCTTTTTCTACGCCGGGGGTGCTAAGCTAACCAGCTCACCCATACCTTTGGCATCTGCTGAGTTATTTTGGCCAGGTTCTGTCCTTTCTTTCTAATAATGAAACGATGAAGCCAAGAGGGGGCAGAGACCGAGGAGACGGTAAAACTGTTGGCCTGAGAGACAGAAAAACAGAGAAGCTGTTTGATGGACAAACCACAGCACACCACAGCAAGTCCCAGCCCACCACAGCCCGTCCCAGCCACCCACAGCCCGTCCCAGCCCGTCCCAGCTCACCACAGCCCATCCCAGCCCACCACAGCCCACCAGAGCCCGTCCAGGACCACCACAGTCCGTTCCAGCCCACCACAGCCCGTCCCAGCCCAACACAGCCCGTCCCAGACCACCACAGCCCGTCCCAGCCCCTCCCAGCCCGTCTCAGCCCACCACAGCCCGTCCCAGCCTGTCCCAGCCCGTCCCAGACCACCAGAGCCCGTCGCAGCCCACCACAGCCCGTCACAGCTCTCCACAACCCACTACAGCCCGTCCCAGCCCGTCCTCGCCCACCACAGCCCGTCCCAGCCCACCACAGCCCACGAAAGCCCACCACGGCCCACCACAGTTCACCACAGCCCGTCCCAGCCCACCACAGCATTCCAGAGCCCATCTCAGCTCACCACAGCCTGTCCCAGCCCACCACAGCCCACCGCAGCCCATCCCAGCCCACCACAGCCGGTCCCAGCCCGTGCCAACCCGTCACAACACACCACAGCCCACCACAGCCCGTCCCTACCCACCACAGCGTGTCCCAACCCACCACAGCCCACCACAGCCCTTCAGAACCCACCACAGCCCACCACAGCCCGTCCCAGGCCACCACAGACCACCACAGCCCACCACAGCCCGTGCCAGCCCACCACAGCCCGTCCCAGCTCGTCCCAGACCACCACAGCCTCTCACAGCACACCACAGCCCGTAACAGCTTACCACAGCAAGTACCAGCCCGTCCCAGCCCACCACGGCCCGTCTCAGCCCACCACGGCCCATCTCAGCTCACCACAACCCGTCCCAGATGACCACAGCCCACCACAGCCCGTCCCAGCCCACCACAGCCCGTCCCAGCCCACCACGGCCCGTCCCAGCCCACCACATCCCGTCCCAGCCCACCACGGCCCGTCCCAGCCCACCACAGCCCGTCCCAGCCCACCAGAGCCCGTCCCAGCCTGTTTCAGCCCAGCACGGCTAACCACGGCCTGTCCCGGCCCACCACGGCCAACCGCGGTCCACCATGGCCCACCAGAGCACACCACGGCCTACCACGGCCCTTCCCAGTCCACCACAGCCCACCACAGCCTGTCCCAGCCCACCACGGCCCGTCCCAGCCCACCACGGCCCACCCCAGCCCACCACGGCCCATCCCAGCCCACCACGGCCCGTCCCAGCCCACCACGGCCCATCACAGCCCACCACAGCCTGTCCAAGCTCAGCACAGCCCTCCACAACCCTCCACAGCCCGTCCCAACCCTCCACAGCTCATCCCAGCCTACCACAGCCCGTCGCAGCCCAACACAGCTTATCCCAGCCCACCGCAGCCCGTCCCAGCCCACCGCAGCCCTACCCAGCACACCACAGCCCACCACAGCCCACCACAGCCCACCACCGGTCACCACAGCCCACCACAGGTCACCACAGCCTGTTTCAGCCCACCACGGCAAACCACGGCCCGTCCCAGCCCACCACGGCCCGCCATGGCCCACCACAGCTCGTCCCAGATAAACAAGGCGCACCACAGCCCACCACGGCCCGTCCCGGCCCACCACAGCCCGTCCCAGCACACCACAGCCCACCACAGCCCATCACAGCCCACCACAGCCCGTCCCAGCTTACCACAGCCCACCACAGACCGTCCCAGCCCACCACAGCCCGTCCCAGCCCACCACAGCCCGTCTCAGCCCACCACAGCCTGTCCCAGCTCGTCCAAGCATGTCCCAGACCCCCAGAGCCCGTCGCAGCCCACGACAGCTCGTCACAGCCCGTCCCAGCTCTCCACAACCCACCGCAGCCCGTCCCAGCCCACCACAGCCCGTCCCAGCCCACCACGGCCCACAAAAGCCCACCACAGCCCGTCCCAGCCCACCACAGCCCGTCCCAGCCCACCACAAGCCGTCCTAGCCCACCACAGACCTCCAGAGCCCGTCTCAGCTCACCACAGCGCGTCCCAGCCCACCACGGCCCACCACAGCACACCACGGCCCACCGCAGCCTATCCCAACCCGTCCCAGCCCACCACGGCCCGTCCCAGCCCACCACGGCCCGTCCCAGCCCGTCCCAGCCCACGACAGCCCGTCCCAGCCCACCAGAGCCCACCAGAGCCCACCACAGCTCGTCCCAGCCCACCACAGCCCACAAGAGCTTGTCACAGACCACTACAGCCCGTCCCAGCCCACCACAGCCCACTACGGCCCACCACAGCCCATCCCAGCCCACCACAGCCCGTCCCAGCTCGTCCCAGAACACCACAGCCTCTCACAGCACATCACAGCTCGTAACAGCCCACCACAGCAAGTACCAGCCCGTCCCAGCCCACCACGGCCCGTCTCAGCCCACCACGGCCCGTCTCAGCTCACCACAACCCGTCCCAGACGACCACAGCCCGTCCCAGCCCACCACAGCCCACCACGGCCCGTCCCAGCCCACCAGAGCCCGTCCCAGCCCACCAGAGCCCGTCCCAGCCTGTTTCAGCCCACCACGGCTAACCACGGCCTGTCCCGGCCCACCACGGCCAACCACGGTCAACCATGGCCCACCAGAGCACACCACGGCCCACCACGGCCCTTCCCAGTCCACCACAGCCCACCACGGCCCGTCCCAGCCCACCACGGCCCGTCCCAGCCCACCACGGCCCACCCCAGCCCACCACGGCCCGTCCCAGCCCACCACGGCCCGTCCCAGCCCACCACGGCCCATCACAGCCCACCACAGTTCACCACAGCCCGTCCTAGCCCAGCACGGCTCGTCCTAGCCCATCACAGCCCACCACAGCCTGTCCAAGCTCAGCACAGCCCTCCACAACCCTCCACAGCCCGCCCCAACCCTCCACAGCTCATCCCAGCCTACCACAGCCCGTCGCAGCCCAACACAGCTTATCCCAGCCCACCGCAGCCCGTCCCAGCCCACCGCAGCCCTACCCAGCACACCACAGCCCACCACAGCCCACCACAGCCCACCACCGGTCACCACAGCCCACCACAGGTCACCACAGCCTGTTTCAGCCCACCACGGCAAACCACGGCCCGTCCCAGCCCACCACGGCCCGCCATGGCCCACCACAGCTCGTCCCAGATAAACACGGCGCACCACAGCCCACCACGGCCCGTCCCGGCCCACCACAGCCCGTCCCAGCACACCACAGCCCACCACAGGTCACCACAGCCCACCACCGGTCACCACAGCCCACCACAGGTCACCACAGCCTGTTTCAGCCCACCACGGCAAACCACGGCCCGTCCAAGCCCACCACGGCCCGCCATGGCCCACCACAGCTCGTCCCAGATAAACACGGCGCACCACAGCCCACCACGGCCCGGCCCGACCCACCACAGCCCGTCCCAGCACACCACAGCCCACCACAGCCCATCACAGCCCACCACAGCCCGTCCCAGCTTACCACAGCCCACCACAGACCGTCCCAGCCCACCACAGCCCGTCCCAGCTTACCACAGCCCACCACAGCCCGTCCCAGCCCACCACAGCCCGTCCCAGCCCACCACTGCCCGTCCCAGCCCACCACTGCCCGTCCCAGCCCGTCCCAGCCCGTCCCAACCCTCCAAAGCCCGTCCCAGCACACCACA